>NC_052058.2:15551989-15876886 GCF_903992535.2 Arvicola amphibius | reverse complement strand
ACTTGGTTGAATGGACGAAGCTGGATAGGTGACCTGGTACTGTCACTGTTTTCTTTATGACATCCCAGAGGTATAGCTCTGAACTTGCCTGAGTTCGGCTTCCCAATTTATTTGTAAGTATTGACATTAAATGAGATAATGATCGTAAAATACATCTGACAATGCAAACACCCTGGAGAAGTGAGATTATATCAGATAACCCGATTGCGTGCAAACCAGAGTAAATAGGTTCAAAATGAGGACAGTATATGAGTAATTGGAGAGCAGTTTATTATCTTTATGGCATTTATTTTGGCTCCTCTTCCTTCCTCGGAGAGTGAGAGTTTTGAGATAAGTGTGCCTCATCTGATAAAGCGACGCAGAAGAGCCTCATGGAACGGATTCAAAAGAACTAAAGACAAAATACTCCTCGGTATGTTTACCGCTCAGCAATAACTGTTATCAATCATAGCGTAATTCAGCCTCTCACTGTGTGCTCTCACAGCCCTCTGGCCTTTCATTTCCTCTTAATTACATGTTTGATGCCACGCGGGTAACATCTCCATTCCCACGATAAGCTAAGTCCCAGAGATGAGTCTCACCTTGGCAGGAGACAAAGGTCCCAGGAAATAGAGTGCGGCTCGCGCTCTGTTCCACTTCCTAGTGCTCCTTGGAGCAGTGTGACCAGCAGCAGAGGTCCCCGAAAGACCTTTCAGACACCACCATGGGATGTTTCAATCTGCTTTCACGCCACATACCTTGTCCTGGGTTTGGCATCGGATACAGTCGCACTCAAAGCAGTACTGGTCCCTCAGCTGCTTCCGGCGCTCCTCGCTGGTCATCAGCATGTCGAGGTAGCAGATGGTGAGCTGCGGGGACAGAGAGGAAAAGGCTCACGTGGCTGCGTGCTCATTTTCTTCTACAGTTATTACCGCTGCTAATTCTTAGAGTAAGACATCGACAAGGCGCAGGAGGGAAGGGACCACCCACAGGCTCTTCCCCAAGGGACTGTCATGTGCCTTCTTCTTGTCTGGCTCAGTGTAAGCACACGGACATTACACGTTAAGTCCAAAGGACTTGGCTTATAACCTTGACACAGTTTTGTACTTTATTTTTTTTTCTTTCCCCTTCCATTAAACAGTAAAATATCAGGAGTTATTCCCTGTTTGGGATCAAATTCGATGTATGACCACTGATAATCAGGGAAACCAAATTCACTCTAGCAAACAAATGAGCGGCGGATGATGCAGCCAGATTGGCTTTAAATACTGGCTGACTGGATCGCTTTTTCCTGGAACTTGGGGCCACCTATATTTGACGGTTTGAAATAAGGAGATATTTTGTCATTTGTTGCTTAGTTTTTCTTTTTAAAAATGTGAACTGACATTTCCACTGAATCCCCAGCACACAGAAATCAAATTCACACCAGAACACACACACACATGCATGCGCACATGCACACATGCATGCACACATGCACTCTCTCTCTCATGCATGCATGCACGCACACACACACACACACACACACACACACACGCATGCATGCACGCACGCATGCACACACACCCGCTCCCTGCAGAGCCTCCCTAGTTGGAGAAGGGTAGACAGTAGCTCCTATTTCGTGTTGTTCAGACTGAACTCTTAGTGTCTCCCTTGACTCTACCAAAACCACCAGGATGTTCTGTTAGCTCCACTTATTAAAAGTAAATCCAGAACCAACCACTTATAATCATTCCCAATGTTGCATCCAGCCCTGGCCCACCACCATCTGGGGATGGTTCTCCACTTCCTCCACTAGAAGGACTCTCTCTGCATGCTACCTTCTAGCTGGCATAGAAATTGAAGTCAGACAGGCTTTCTTCTGTTTCAAACACTGCAACAGCGCCCCCTTTTGTCCAAGGAGGGCCAAGACCTCACAGTGCCACCTAAGTGCATCCCTGGATCTCATCTGCTCTAGGCTATGCTGAAATTGGGGAAGAAACACAGTCCTCCTTTAAAAACTTGTTCACTACTTTGGTAAGATTGTGTGTGTGAATGTGTGCCTGTGTGAATGTGTGTGTATGTGTGTGTGAAAGTGTGTGTGTGTGTGTGTGTGTGAATGTGTGTGTGTAATTCTAATGACAAAACATTGGGGTTTTGTTGTTGGAGGTGGTGGTATTTTACTGTCTTTAAATTTTCATTTTTCTAATTTTGTAAGAATATTAGTATGTGATGATCCAAGTAAAATATGAGTCTTTCACCACCAGGGATAGAGAAGCAACAGGTTCATACACACTGCCCCCCCTTCCCGAATGCATGGCCCCTTCCTGGGCGATGCCCTCCCCTTGCCCTTGACTCTCACTGCCCTAGCTGGTCTGGTATTTTTTTGCTGTCCTGTCATATTCCCACTTCAGGCCTGAGTTCTCCCAGATCCACCAAGGTGGCCTCCCCGGTCCTCTTGGATTTCAATCAAGTCCCATTTTCTCAAGGAGCCTGACCCGCCACCTACTAAAAATAACAACTTGGTTCCCACCACACCCAGCGCCCCTCCCCCTTTTCCTTTGTCTGGGTTTGCTTTCTTCTTGTAATGGACATCAGCTTGTACTGTACTCTATAAATGACTTATCTATCTGCTTTCAAGAGCAGAAGGTAATTATGGGGGTCTGGATGGTGGGGAAGCAGGGGGCACTGGAGGAGAGAGAGACAGGATTAATCTGCGGGAAGAGTTAAGGAACCTCCCTCGAGAAAACACTCCATGTGGTTTTTCTTCTGCTGAAAACAGGTACCACGAGTCTTCCGACAAGATTTTACTTGTTTGGACTCAAGGTAGGGCGTGGAAGGCCTCTGACAGGAAACAACTCCAAGGCCGTCTCCTTAAAGCTCCAGGAGGAGGAGGAAGCCTGGTCAGCCATTTCTGTCAGCCCCATGTTGTCACCAGGGTGACAGAAGACAAGGCCTGAGCTGACTGGAGGCCTCATTCTAGGCTCTTGGCCTGTTAGAAAGCTCCAGTGTGCTGCCCTCCACTCAGGAAGACGTGCCTGCCCCAAGGGTGCAGACCTGCTCTTGCAGAACATCTTTTGGGAGTGAGGCACTCCCGCAAGAGCCTGCAACACTGAAAACCAGAAAAAGGACTGGGATTTGCATTTGACCCAGGTGCTCCTTCCCCTGGCCAGTGGTGCCCTTCTGGGGTGGCCGGGGTGGCCATGGATCCTAACACCAGAGGGAGCCAATACAGCCCTCCCTCCCCGCCTCCCCGCTCTGGGCCTACAGTGTACAAGCAGAGCAGAGCAGTGGGGGCAACTGGGCTCCTTCGGGCCAAGGCTATGGTCACCTTTTCATTTCCTCCATCTTCCCCCAGCATTTTGATCTAAAGGCAGGGGCACCTCAGAGGTGAAAGGGCTATAGCATCAGGCAAGTTCCCATGGTTCCCAGAGAACACCATGCTCCACAGTTTAAGCAACTAGTCTCTAAGCACACATTCTGGAACATCTTACTGGGAGGTCTGGGGATATCCTCAGGCTCTCTAGTCCTGGCTCCTCACACAGGTGAGGGGGTAAACTAGCTGATGACCATGCTCCCCCAGAACTCATCCTAGAGCCCTGTTTCTCACGCCAGTCCAAAGACTGTAAGTTTCTAGCCTCGCTACCAGGTTAAGGCAAATGGCAGAACGTCTTTGGTAGGTTACATGCTACTGCAACGTCACCAACTCCACAGCGTCTGACTTCAAGTCTGCATTATGAGAGCTAAAACTCAAGCTGAGCGGTGGTGGCGCACGCCTTTAATCCCAGCACTTGGGAGGCAGAGGTAGGTGGATCTCTGTGAGTTCGAGGCCAGCCTAGTCTATAAGAGCTAGTTCCAGGACAGGTTTCAAAGCTACAGAGAAACCCTGTCTCGAAGACCGAAACAAAACAAATAAAAAAATAGCTAAAAATGTTGAGTGATCTCCAGGCAGTGAGTGGATAATGGGAGACCAGTTATTTCATTTAACCCAAATGAACAGATTTTTTTAAGTCTTTCTAGGTATCCTACAAGTGCCTGAAGCCCAACCTCAACAATGGTTTTCTATGGGCCTCCCACTGGTTTCTCTACCTTTCACCCTTTAAACTATTAGAGAGAGAGAGAGAGAGAGAGAGAGAGAGAGAGAGAGAGAGAGAGAGAGAGAGAGAGAGAGAGAGAGAGAGAGAGAGAGAGAGGGAGAGAGAGAGGGAGAGACGGGGAGAGAGGAAGAGAGAGAGGGGGAGAGAGAGGGGGAGAGAGAGGGGGAGAGGGAGAGGGAGAGGGAGAGAGAGAGAGGGAGGGAGAGGGAGAGAGGGAGAGAGAGAGAGAGGGAGAGAGGGAGAGAGAGAGAGAGGGAGAGAGAGAGAGAGAGAGAGAGAGAGAGAGAGAGAGAGAGAGAGAGAGAGAGAGAGAGAGAGAGAGCGCACTCCCTAACACTCACATCTGATTTTCATTGCCTTCGCTTCTCACTGCCTACGGAATGGAGCCACACAAGCCTTTCTTCCTACATTGATTGTAGGTCTACTTCCTAGCCTCGATGTCTTCTCCCGTACCTCACAGTCTGCTCTGTCTCTGAAATGCATGACGTCACTGGGATTCTGTGCCCTGCTGCCTACTTCAGTGCCTTTTCCTTACTCTCGTCCTTTGTGATTGGCTCAAAAATGCCCCCTCCCTCACAGTCAGGAACTCATTTTGTCCTTTGTGGCTCTTCTATGCCACTGGAGTTTGCAAACCACGCTGTGTACCAAAGCCGAGGGGCTGCTCAGTGGCTAAAACATTCCAGAAGCACACAGCCAGACTGAAGTAGCAACTCAATCATTTTATCAGCCAAAGATAAAAACCTTTATTAAGGGCTCATAGATTTGCAAGTTTAAATGGAGTCATTGCTCACTACATGTAGGGCTCATTTAGTGGGCACATACATACAAAACTTGGCCATTGATCAACCGATGCTTTAATGGCACAGAACAAAATCGCATTAAAATATTAATGCTCTGACCATTGCTCTGCCATTTAAGTGTGACTCTTATGAAAAAATGCATAAATCATTTCTAGCTTTGGAGTAATATTACAGGGGTTTCTGGAACTTGATTATGGTGCCTCTGTTCAAATTGCAAGGCAGAGAAAATCTCTTTCCCTGAAACCTTCTTTCCCATCAACAGCAGAGTGCAGAGTAAAACCAAATCTTGTCTTCATTTCTGCAACATATTGTCACAGTTACATAGATTTCCACTACTGGCTCTATACTGAAAAACAAAAGGACAAAAAAATTCACTTCTTTTTAAAGTCGAACCTCAATCAATGTCTTCTGTCCCTTCTCTTTGTCATATAAATTCTATTAATTTTAAATCAACTAAATCTTAAATTAATTAATCTATTAATTAATGATTCTGTTAATTTGGGATTCTAAATTAAATATTCTTCACCTCCTCTGTTCTGAGCCACCACCCGGTCTCCTCCTGAGTTCAGTCACTGTCAGCTCTTGCTTGAGGGATGGCTTGACCCTCATCTTCTTACTCTTGTTTACACACAGTCTTGCCATGCCTCCTCCTAGATGTCAAGGATGCCCACTGCCTGGCCCTCTGCCACAGAGCCGACACTGTTGGGAAACCCTCAGGTGAATAGTAGCATTCTGTAAAAAAAAGCCTCAGACACTGGTCCAGTCCCTTTATATTCTCCATTCCTGGCTACAATGAATTCTTCAGTTCCCCCCCCCCCAAATAAGAATCTTTTGTTTCAGGAACTTTCTAGTCTCTCCTCCTTGGACTTGCATCCTGATACTCACAGTCCACCTGGTCCACATCAAAACTGAGGAGCCTACTGAGCAACAAAGCCGAACTGCAAACTTGATGCCACAGGGCCACCGAACTTCAAGTTTAGTTGTCATCAGCTTAACTAAAGCTCACATCTAAGGATAAGTAGGAATCAGCCCTCTTAGCCATGTCCTCCAAATGTTTCCTGTACCCGCCACCCCTGCGTGCCTCTGGTCCATGGGGTCAGTGTTAAAGGTTCAGGATGAATTTTGATTGGTTATAGCCACACAGCATTAAGTGGGTGGAGCTTAGAAACACACTTCTTGATGATCCGCAGTCCTATGGATGAGCTAGCCCCACGCAATGCCCTGGAGAGAAATGCTGCTGATCTCAGTCAACACATATAGAATCAACACATATAGAATCAATTCAAGAGTGCCAGATACTTCCCAGGTGTGAAGCTAGCACTGGGAGGTGGGCAAGAGGTGGGACTCAATTCAACTGCTGTCCTTGTGAAACCACAGTGGCAGAGAAAAGTCACCCGGAGCCAGGATAAATTCCAAATGCATATTAGTAACCACTAACAGGATGAGTTCAGAGGGAAGGTCCTCCCCTCAATCTGGGAAATCAGAAAAGCTTCACTGTAGAGAGGGGGTCTGGAAGGGCCTTGAAGGGCACGTGATACAGAGACTACTAGAAATGGTGCCAGACAGAAGGACGGCCATGCACGGGAAATGCCATTCACCAACAGGTGCACAATGCGAGCACAGACAAGAAGATGCAACAAGAGCCTCAGAGGATACTCATAGAGTTGAGAAGAGTCCTTGATAAGCATCCCAGAGGGAGGCACCTTGATCTTCGGTGCCCAGCACTGAGCTGAACCATTTCTACTGGACAAGAAGAAGCACTTGCTTGTCATTCCAGAGACAGAGGACATGAAAAAGTGAAACAAACACAAAAAACAGGGGTTTACTTTTTAATTTAATTACCTAAAAACTAACCAAGGAGAAAAAATGGTAGCCGAGCTTAGAAAGCACCAACCCCATCTCATAGCTTTTCTAGTTTCTAGCATCTTCCAGTGCTGGGAATTGAACCTGGGACACTGTACATGCTAGGTGCTCTACCACTGAGTGATACCCTAACACTATTTTGGTTAAAATATTACCATCAACAGCCGCTTCTGCCTTTAAATGACTTACAATGATTCATTTTAATTGTCAACTTGACTGCATTAAGATATGACTAGGAAATTATGAACGCACACCTCTGTTACCTATCAATGAGGGAGTTTCCAGTGACGGGCAGATCAGGAGAGCTCTGACCCAAACGCGTAATCAACTGATGTATTCAAAACTTCAATAGACTCTTGGAAAGAGGCACACCTGAGGGAGGTGGGGCCTGCTTGAGGATGTGGGTCACCATGAGCTCTGGTCCCCTGGCTGGAGCTCCACTCTGTCTATCACAATGTGAACTATCTCACTCATCCTCATGGCCCAGAGATGAACAGCCTCCGTTACATGTTCCTGCAGCCACAGTGGACTGTTTCGCTACAGTCCAGAAACACGGGGCCGACTGACCACGGACTGAACCCTCCAAAATATGGAATTAAATAGATCGTTTCTCTTTCTAAGTTGTTCATGTCAGTCAAGTCACAGCAGGGCAAAAATGACAAGCATACGAACAGTACTGAACATAGAAGAGGTTCCCTGTCTACCCTGCCTTGAAGTCACATGACCCCAGAGAAACAGATCTAAATTCCTCATCGTATAGCTAGTGCACACTGGTCCTAAAGGCTGGAGACTCAGCTGAAGGGGCTGTGTAAGAGGCAGCGTGCTTGGCTGCAAATAAGTTTGGAAGGAATCCCTGTCTCTATAAAATATGGTAGCTCTAAGTTAGGGATTTATTTGGGGGAGTGCTGCATGAATGCCGTAAAAGCTTACGGCCCGCCATTCCTTGCAGTAAATATCCACTTTAGCAAATTGGAAGGCAGGAGGAAATGGAGTTCTGGAAAACATGACTCCAACCAGAGCTCAGCATGGGCAGCGGCCGCAGGAACTCGGCAGACTCTGTGTGGTCCCGCAGCCGATTATCTGTAGTCGCCTGGGGGAACTCGGGCTTCTGCAAGGTCCCTCACCTAAGAAACTGGCTTGACCATCTACACAAATGACACTGGCAAGTCCTGTTTGACCCTGTACCTTTGCTGCAACCATCACCCAGAAATGCTGAGGAATTTGCAGAAGCCCCATGGCAAAGGTCTGAAAGAGTCAACCATGTCTACTTTCTTCAGGCAGAATTTAAAATACCTTCAAAATGTGCTCAGAGGCTTTGGGTGCAAGCCCCAGGGATGCTACTGACAAGCCGGGTTGCCTCTCTAGCCATGGAAGAATGGCTGTTTGCTGGGATGCTACAGGCAGCTGAACTGTCAATGAGGAGATTTAATGACTCACATGCATGTGCACAAAACACCCAGGCTCCGTCACAAAAGAAATCTCTCCAATATATGTCAGAGGATTATCATGCAGAAATCCAGGGGCCAAGACCAAAAACTGCATAGATTCACCTACAGCTTGCTTTGTGACTGCCTCAAGTGCCTTCTTGGTGGCAGGGCAGCAAAGAGCTAGCTGTAACCGGCTGTAGGTGAGTGACACTTAGAAAGGCATTGAAGAGTGGCGGTGGGGGAGGAGGGGGGTAGGGAAAACAGGCAGTGGGAGGCATGGATTTCCTTACCTCCTCTCCAGCCTCGATTTCTCGCACTGCACGCAGCAAGAGATGGGGCCCGTTGAACACAATTGAGCAGTTGGGGTCACAGCTGTGATTCAGCAGAGACATACTAAAGGAAAGAAAAAGGGGGGATCATCAATGCTTACAGTTAAGCAGCTATATTAAATGGAAACAATAGTCAAAGACACTTTAGGTGGGAGGGTCCAAGATGGGTTTGATGGAGAGGACCGGGGATGGGGCTCCAGAAGCATTCATAGGTATGCTCATACCCTGCTTCATATGAAGTCGGGTACTTCTCATAACACAGGCTAATTAGGATAGCTTGATAATAAATCATTTTTTAGTCCTCTGAGGAGATGGACTGCATTAGAAATAGCCCAGTAAGGTGAGCCGAACGAAGGTGCTACTGACAAGTAGCCTGCAAAGAGATCATCTCCAAGCTAATAGCAATCACAACAGTCACCTGAGGTTCCATTGACCCACAAGAGGGTCTCACTGTTGAGCTCTGGTAGGGGAGGGCAGGGCTTCTGCTAGATGCTCACACTGAGGAATAATGGGTTGGGGGGACCTGCTCTCAGTAGGTCCAGATGCATTCTGGGAAGGAGCCTTGTCACGACTTTCCTGGAGGTTTCATGTGGGAAATGCCAGGACTTCACAGCCTGAACTGACAGCAATTAGGACAAACGAGTACTCTGTAGAAGTACTTGCTCAGTACCGGAGCAGAGTGACCAACTCCAGCCACCCTAACGACACTGTGAGGGTTATTCACAGGTGAAGGGACCAATGCCTAAGAATGTTTAACTGGGGACTGAACTGGAACTGGGTGGCCCGAGCTCAGAGCCCATGCTCTGAAGTCCTCTACACTGCTGCTTTTTGGTACACGTGCTATCAATAGAGCTGATCTGCACCCAAATGACACACAAGGGTGTAAGAGAGGAGGCTGAGTCTCAGACACAAGTGCTTAGAAGAAACGCTATGTTTGAGCCTTAGAAGTATAAAGACAGGATGAAAGTCAGGGTAGCTCTAGTGCTGGGCTCCATGCCGTCTAGCTCAGGGTCAAAGGCAGCCATACTGATGGCTAAGGAACACTACAGCAGCTACTCCTGCTGGCAGAGTGGAAAGCACGCTACTGCCTAAGTCAAACTTGGCCTCCTAGTTCCATGCCATCTTAATACCATATAATGTGTGTAGCACGAGTTCTAATTATTCTTGGTAAAAACCCAGAGTCAAATATTAGGGGTGAAAGCTGAGAGATCAGAGAAGCAGAGCGGCCAGCCACTAGAGAGACCTTTTATCTCTACCGATGCTCAGACCAAAGGGATGATCCTGTTCTCAGACTGTGTTCTCTGACTGCATCCTCAGACTGCATCTGAGCTCGTGTCTCCTCCGGCCTTATATCCCTCTCTGTGCACAGCCATATCATTTCCTGTCTTCACCTCCCTGGTGCTGGCATTAAAGGCATGTGGCTCCCAAGTATTGGAGATTAAAGGTGTGAGTCACCACTGCTTGGCTCTGTTTCTCTTTTAGACTGGAACATTATCGTGCAGCCAAGCATGGCCTTAAACTCAAGAGATCGGTTTGCCTCTGTCTCCTGAGTGCTAGGATTAAGGGTGTGTGCTACCACTGCCTGGCAGCTATGGCTAACTAGGCTTAGCTCTGCACTCTGATCTTTAGGCAGGCTTTACTTGCTAGATCACAGACAAAATATCACTACAAATATGGGTTCTAAGACTTAACATTTTTACAGCCTCTTGTAATTTGCTACACTAAATTTTGAGTTTGACTATTGAGCTGGCTACTACAAAAGCCTTTCTAATGTCCTGCAAATGGCTGGTGTGCAGGATGGGAGTGAGTGGGTTTGGGATGTCTGCCATACCTGGGGTACAGGCCAACGCCAACCTCCTGCATCTCCGCATTGCAGATGGTGAACGAGTTGCAGATCACCTGTGGAAACAAGAGGGGCCCTTGTTAGACGTCCACTTGAGGAATCCCACAGGCACTCATGAAGGCTTACGCTTTTGGGGGACTGCTTGGAGGGTCTCCCCAAGCATGGACTTTAAAATAATTTCTCAGATACACACTCCCCAACCCTGGGGAAACACACAGCTTCAAGGAACATGGAAACTATTAACTGTCGTCTAACCTCCCCCACCCATGTTCTACAACTCCATAAAATGTTCGAAATTCAAAATATAAATAAGCTACTCATGAAAAACTAAGCTCCCGTGGTACTGCCACTTCTCAGGCTGCCTGCCTGGTCCAAAGGCCCCTTTATCTAAGGAATACAGCAGCCTGCTTGTTTTTATTCACACAGAGTGAAGTGTACCCTGAGGGAGTTTGTGATCCAAGCTGCCCACAGACCACAAGGAGGACAGGAAGCTGCTCCGTGGGGCCACAGCACATACTGAACACACAGAGTCCCTGGCTGGGCCTGTGGCGTGTACCTATGCCCTATGGGAAGATAAGAAAAGAAAGAAAGAAAAACACAATCACGATATACAGGGAACTTGAAAACCTTGTTTGTGCAGGAGGCAATGCAATGTGTCCGAGGCCACGAGGAAATGTGCGCGGGGCACTGGGCTTGAGCCACTGGTCTGGACCCTGGCACGAGATGATATCCACACAGACATTAGGAAGAGAAGTGGGGGGGGGGAGCCAAGGTGTCCCCCTCACAGAGCGTAAGTTCTACACAAAAGGAAGAAATCCCCAAGATGAAGAAGTTATCACTTGTGGGGAAGTGAAGTGAACGAATGTGTAGAACTCCTGGAAAGAAGCTGAATCTGCAAATACAGACGGGCAGACGCAGATGGGCTGACGACCTACAACTCCAGCCGGGGAGAGTTGGAATGCTGCAGATCCAGACTAGCTGCAATCCCTCTTTGGCTGTACCTAGCCTCCTGGAGAGGCATCCCTGGCTTGCCTTGGTGCCAGATCTAATGCACTAATAAACAGATTTAAACCTCTGGAGTGGCTTAACCTTACAAAACCCTATTCTCCACCAATCAAAGGGCTAAGAATGCTACCAGATAACACCCGAGGCCTATAACTGAGATTTCCCCACCATGGCAGTAACCTCTGTTTAGTGTTTCCACCGATGTGTTTTAAAAATTTCTTGATTGATTACTTTGTTCTGTTACTTTAAAAACTGTATGAAACTGCTTCAACAATGCAATATGGAATTTGGGGTAACTTATATCTGTGTTTCCATGCTGTGGTTGCTCATATTGACTCCAGAATAAACTAGTTCAGATTCCTTGTGAGGTGAGAGCCGTGTTTTCGTGACAGGGACATGAGAAAAAGAGGTGGCATGTAAACAGGGAATGGGAGGGACGACGGGAATGACCCCAGGCTTCACTGGCGAGGAAAGTGTGGCAGCTGCCCATCTGAGTTCAGAGGGCATCGATTCCAGGCTCTGGTGTTCTGAAACAAAGGGCTGCTCCAGGGACTCAGGCGTAGAAAGAAAAGCAGAGACAGTTGACAAAGAAAGGAAATGAGTACAGGAGTGGGCCAGGGAGCTGAGGAGAAAGCCCAAGGCTATGGGGCGTGAGGCAAACGACAGTGCATTGGCAGAACCCCCATTTGTACAGCAGAATTTTCTAGAGCATGCTCTGTTCATTCTATGAAGTCCAAGTGAGGAGGGGCTTCTTTTCTATGTTAATCTTAATGTAGCTTTCTTTCTCCAGTTTGTATTCTTCAGACACAAAGGTATATGTCACTAAACAAACAAACAAAATGTGCAGAAGCCTTTGAGGTAGGAACCTTTGGGCGCACACAGCAAGAATGCTGATGGAGGCCATGAAAGTGGTTAAGATGGGGGAGATCAGAGAGGCGGCTGGATCACGCAGGACTCTACGGTCATGCTGGGCTTTTATTTTAGGTGAAACGCCAAACAAAGGAGTAAACGGGTCTGATTTCTGTCCGCAAAGGACCGCTGTGACAGCTACACACAGAAGGAGCTGTTTAAAGGTGAGCCCACGTGGGTAGCATATGGGTCAGAGGCCCTGCCATAACCCATAACCTGCCATAACGGCTTGGACACCGGTTACAGAAGTGGGAGGAGCTGGCAACAAGGCCACCAGCCTCACTGGAGCACTGCTGATGGGGAATGGAGTTGCAGACAAACTTGGGGCTTGGCCTATGAGTGGCTGATCATGGCTGTCGTTTATTAAGAGGAGGAAGACAAAAGGAGTAAGTCTGGCATTAAGTGGGAGGTGGGGCTTTGTTTTGTTATGGTGAGTTTCAAATGGCCCAGCTCACCTCCAAGCCCAGACTAGGAATGGACGAATGGAGCTGGGGGGCAGGTAGGGGCAGAGCTATAAATTTGGGATGAAATATAGAAAGCCCATCAGAAAGAAAGGGGACAGAAGCGTGGTTGAGATAGATCATGACTACAAGCGGATGCCGACTGCTGGAGTTTCTGGTGTGGAAGGGCTGAGACAGCAAACCTCTCCGCCAGATTTACAGGAAGGCACAGAGAGTATGAAAAGATCCCCAGTCCACAACGCCGTTGCTGCGAACGGCTCTTAGATGGAAGCTAAGCAATGTGTCGCTATCTGGCTCCCCCATGAAGGTCTGATAAAACCACAGCTTCAAATCAGGAAGTAAACTGGTACACAGATACATTTTAAACAAATTCTGGTTAAATTGCAGCTTTCCAGGCATCTGCTTTGTATTAAGCTGCAAGGGTGTGCTGCCTGTATATGCCCATATACACAGTGCATGATAAACAGACAAGGCTAAAGATTCCGGGGATAGGTCTTGAAATTTTAAATATTCTTAAATTGGAGCAATGTGATTACAGATTTTAAATTTTAAAATGTATCTTATATTCAGAGAAGCAAGGAAAACAATCCACCAACAAAAAGTCAAATCAAGCAAATAAAATTTGCTAACATTAGAATGCAATTTTCCTTGAATTTTGAAGCAAATTAAAGGTTCTTCCAAAGTATTTTCATTCTGATAGACTCTCTAAGGATGAAAGTCTCAAACAAAACAAAATACTAGCTTGGTGTTTTTCTCAGGGACGTGTTTTCTCAGCCCTGGACTCGGGTGATGGTCTTCATGCCTTTAGCAGCATTTACCACGCTGGACCATTGCCCACTGGTACCCTGCCCTACACTGCCCACTGGTATCCTGCCCTACACTGCCCACTGGTACCCTGCCCTACACTGCCCACTGGTACCCTGCCCTGCACTGCCCACTGGTACCCTGCCCTGCACTGCCCACTGGTACCCTGTCCTGCACTGCCCATTGGTACCCTGTCCTGCACTGCCCACTGGTACCCTGCCCTACACTGCCCACTGGTACCCTGCCCTGCACTGCCCACTGGTACCCTGCTCTACACTGCCCACTGGTACCCTGTTCTACACTGCCCACTGGTACCCTGCCCTGCACTGCCCACTGGTACCCTGCCCTACATTGCCCACTGGTACCCTGCTCCACACTGCCCACTGGTACCTGGTTCTACACTGCCCACTGGTACCCTGCCCTACATTGCCCACTGGTACCTGGTTCTACACTGCCCACTGGTACCCTGCCCACTGGTACCCTGCCCTACACTGCCCACTGGTACCCTGTTCTACATTGCTCATTGGTACCCTGCCCTACGTTGCTAAGATTGCTTAAAATAGTGGGTTTTTTCAGATGGTGCCCTGCCCTGAGAGACTCCATTTTACAAACAGCTTTTGAGTCCATCTTGAGGATAGAGAATGACTCTGTACCTGGGTGGACACATGAGTGGCACTAAACATGACACGTACCTATGATTTATTCCCGAGAGTACAAACGGTATGACCCTATTAATTTATTGAGGTGACTTGGGAGTACGGGAGTACATGGGGACATTAAATTCATACCACAGAAACCACGTTCAAGAACTTATCAGACAGCATCAGACATGGAAAGGGTACAACTCCCTCTCTTGGGTCACACAGAGAGTTGGGCACCTAGCCCTGAGATGGCGATGGCCCAAACAGTCTATAACCTGGCTATCTAGTGCGTGCTTTAAGGGATGGACAGGCAGAGAAGTCCTGACTCCCATAGGTTTCAGGTGTAGCTCTAGCTCCTACTGTTGACATGGCCCTGATCAAATTGCCATCCTCCTGTCCACCTGTGCACCGCCTGGAACTACTGCTCATCCATCTACTTGGGTGGACCCACATCTGCCCTTCCCTTCACCTGGTCCCTGAAGTTCAATTCTGACCTTGCAACTTGACTCTCCAGCCAGCAGCCAGCATCTTCAGATTCTTCTGGACCTGGGCTTTGAGCGTTACCTCCCCTCCACTGAGTCCACTTTACGTTTCTATCGGATTCCAGCTCTGCCCTTTCAGGTCTCTTAAGCCATTCTATAACCTACATACATAGCTATTGATGTCCACACATAGTAAGTATGTTTTTACAATGTGGCGTGTAATGTATGATCTGAAAATTAATACTAGTAATTGAGGTTATCAAGGAAAGCAATACTATTTGGCAAGTTGAGTCAATGATACTGCTATGACTTGTGAATTTATTGTTATCTAATAAACTCTGACATTTTGGAGAAACACAGTCATGTTTGTCTATGTTTCCAATGCATGGAGCTCATGCACCCATCTACTCGGTGGTATGTAGAACCAGGCAGCGGGGGGGTGGGAGGAGGGGTAAGTGATTCATTTATTCTCCAGCCTAGCACAATGTCTGCTACACAGAAGTCACTACTAGACATATTTAGGCAGATGAACTGTTTCATAGATGTGGGCCTCAGCATTCCCAGGGGTCACTATCTAGAACAGGGTCAGGGAAAATGTCTTCTTGTAAATAAAAAATAATTTAAAATGTGCTTATTTGTCAACTCCTACTTTTATTAAAAATGCTGGGTCCTGGGCCAGCGAGACAGTTCAGATGTTAAAGTGCTGTGTTACAGCCTGACAACCTGAGTTGGCTCCCCAAACACATGGTAGAAGAGGACAGCAATTCCTGAAAACTACATGGAGTGGAAAGAGAGAACAAACCACTAAAAGGTGTTCCTCTGATCCTCTAGATGCAACACAGAATGCACATCAGTCACACACATCATACAAATACACACAAAGTGATGATGATGATGAGGGCCAACACACACCTACATACATCATACACAAGCACACAAAATGATGGTGCTAATGAAGGTGATGATGGTGACAGAATGTTGAGTCCATTTAATGGCACATTGATTAAGAACATAACCAGAGATTTTTTTTTTTGCACAGGTCACAACAGCCACCATGGCTAGATACAGCTCTCAGGCTCTACTTTCTGTTCAATGAACAGACAGATAATATTTTATTTATCATGTTTGCTCAGTCCATAAACTGAAAGTGACTGCTCTTTCTTAAGGAATGGGAGAATGAAAATCATGTCCAAGAATAAATTTTACACATTTTAAAAACATTAGCTATGTATAAATAGTTTCCTTTAAAAATCTTACATGGTAAAATATTAATGATGACTATTTCAGGCAAGAGGTGCATTTAGAAATGTGTATCAATAGGATTGTTTCAATAAAAACACAGGACACTGAGCTAAAAAGTTCCTTTTAAAAGCAAAGTGTGGGCATTGCTTAAAAAATATTTTCTATGGCATGAAGCTAGAAAATATATTTTATTATTATTGAATATGAAGTTATGCTTAAATTTTATATTTTTTTCCTTTAAAATAGCCAAAAGTCTATATCATGGCACCCTTTGTTATATGTCAGAAATCTAGTGAGCAGGTAGAAGTTGATCACTGAACTATATTTTATAAAAAAAAAACATTTTATAAAAAACTATCAAAGTTAAATTTGAAAATATACTTCAACTAAATTTTTGTGTCATCTAGTGCAAGTTCTAGGTTTATAACCTCACATTCATGTTCTGAGATGGAACATTTTCCTGTAGGTTAGACACAGACATCAACCGCCAGAACACGACCTGGATACCAGAGGCATTTATTTATTTTACATATTAGGTGTTCAATTCCACACCAGTGCTCAAATTCTTAGAACTTAGATGTTTTCTACTGTGACAGTAAGTGGCGTGTAGCATTTGTGACGGGAGGCAGAGTCATCGCTGTGCCATCCCTTGGAACAGCGGAGCTGAGCGTATGTAAGACAGTGTACAGTTGACTGGAGCAGAGCAATTCTTTACTGGACCAAGGACCGGTCACTTCCCTGCACACATCCCCTAATTACTAAGGGCTACACAGCCTACTTCAAACAACAACAGTTCCATTCTTCAAATAACATAATGAAATTTAAAACACTTAATAGGCGGAAACCCAGTTTCTCAACATAAACACAGAGTGGCTCCTCAAAGACCATCTGCACTGCTTTCAAGTATCTCCATTTAATGCTGAGTAGAAGGGCTGGCTCACAGGACTGCTAATTATCGGCACCAAAGGTGAGCTTTCAAAAGAGCTTACCACAGTTAGTTTTATTAAGTTATCGGAGTGAAAAAAAAATGCAGCTAGGAAGAACTGGCTGATTATAAAAGCAAAACACAGAAGTTTTTATTCAAAATAACCGTCCTGCCCCCCACTCCTACAACTAACATTTCTCTAAAGTTGAAAGCAAAATGAGTGTGTTAGCTAGGGCACAGTTTTCTCTTTCAGCTGTGTGTGTGTGACATTTTATTAAATACAGATTGGGCCTTTAGGAAATCATCTTCTGTTAGCCCCAAGGTTTGCAGTCTCCAATGGGAACTGCAATAGTGTTTAACTGGGATGCCTGGAAAGGCCTGCTACAGGGGGAATAGACAACATTTCTTTTTTCTTGTTTTCTTGTTTTTGGTTTTTCGAGACAGGGTTTCTCTGCATAACAGCCTTGGCTGTCCTGGAACTTGCTCTGCAGACCAGGCAACATTTCTTAAATGAGAGCTCACAAAACCCAAGGTTAACCTGTTTCTAGAATGTTTCCACGAGAAGGATATTTACAGCAACCTTTCCAATACCGATGCTGAAAAAGTACTAACTAAAATAGCCCTTGCCCTTTCATTGGGAAGGTACAAGACAGCTTCCAGGGAGCGTCAGTGGGCATGTCTAATTAGCATTATTTAATCATTCTACAATGAATATTTGTATCAAAAAGAATCACATTGTACTCCATAAACATGCAATTATTACTTGCCAATTAAACATTTAATGGTTTCAACACAGAAAGCAAGGATGCTGGGAGACAAATGACGTGAAAAATGACAATTTTATAAATTTGTCTCAAGGTGTTTTTTTTTAATGACATCCTTAATCTGGCTGAAATTCTTTCACAGCATCTGAAGGCATTAAACATGTGAGAACGAGAACACTAGTTCTATTTTAAAGGATATATATATATATATATATATATATATATGTATGGATATATATATTTATATGTATGTATATATATATACACACACACATATGGTATGTATACTCATATGTGTATATATACAAGTGTTCTATGGTACACTGTGTCTATTGTCAGGAGTTGGTTCTCTCCTTCTACCATGTGGGTCTCAGGGATTGAACTTAGGTGGCCATGTTTGGCTGTAATCACCTAATTCAACAAAAATCTGTTAGTCATGTGGGATTTTTTAATATAAAATTAAATTAAAGCAATTCAAACTATTCATGTATCACTTATCAAATAGAACATTCTTACATGTTATGAGTTTTATGAAATATCTTTTGAGATTACCAAAATGCAAGCCAAGCGGAGTATAAAATAAAATAATCTTAAGATAATTTCATTATCATCCACATAGCAATAAAGTTGGGTAGGTACACTCCGCTGACTGGCCAACTGCAACGTGTCTGCCACCCTTCAAGGTCTGAGTATAGCTGAACATGCGATGCCAAAGGGGGCAGAGGCAACAAGGCTTGGCCAAGGCGAAAATCAACATCAAGCCCAACGTCCTGAATGAGGAGGCAGCAGCCATACGACGGCTTTGAACTTTCCATCCCTCCAAGGCCAGGGGGTGATTGTAAGCACATGAAGGCTCTTTGGATGCCACACTGGCTTTGTGAGAGCTAACCACACTCTCATTTCCTAAGGGCATTCCTCACCACATCAAACGCCCATCTTTGATGAGAGAAGGCAAAACAGGAGTGATATCCTCGAGCCCCTGCATGATTCTTTCTTGGACGCTATTACCCGGCATCTCACCTCATTAAAAGCCATCTGATGGGAAAGCACTTGCTAGAGACGTCCATCAAACGTGTAAACGCCAGCAGCTCTGCGATGCCATTCCTATCATGTACTCTCCCTTCCCCACCCCAGGCCACAGTTGCTATTATGCTCTTAAATAACTTATTGCAGGATATTGTCATGGGCTTCTGTAGCTCTGCCGTGGAGGCTTGTGTTACAAGTTTCATTGAGACACATTCCTATCCAAAAGACAATCACAATAAACTCAACTTCCACCCCCTAGAACCTACTTAAAAATTCCTTTGTTTAGCTTCAATTTTCTTTTTTAAAAAGTTCCTTTCCTTGATATTCTATTTTCATATTTTCTTTTCACATAACAAGCATAGACATCCACCCCAGGCAGGGTCTGCGTTTTTCACTGTAATCTGTCTCAGTTCTAGTTTTGAATTACTAGATGACATGTACTGTGTGCTGGGTGGTTTACATCAGCCGAATTAGACTGGATTGAATATAACAGAGTGTGGCTCAAACCATCTGTGTTTTTCCATCAAGCTAAAGGAGAAAACTACAGAAAAAAAAATGTTCCATGAGAAAGTTAAGACTGAACGCTAACTAGCTGCTTAACGCACTTCCCCAAACGCAGGCTAAATACTGGTGTGTGCTGAGGTCACCGTCAGAATGCTGGGAGGAAGGTGCAAACTCCCCAGAGAATTCCTGACAGCAAGGGTTTCTCATACTGGTCATGTCTGTCACATTAGGGTGTGACACCCAGAAACATACAGTTCATATCACAGCACATGAAATGGACCTGACTCGGTCCAAGTGTGCTTCTGCAGGAAAGAGTTCTGTGAATTTGTATTCAAGAATGTTTCATGCTGTGGTAATGTCTTAGTTATAGGGTTTCTATTGCTGTGAAGAGACACCATGACCACGGCAACTCTTATAAAGGAAAACATTTAATTGGGACTGGTTTACAGTTTCAGAGGTTCAGTCCATTGTCATCAGGGCAGGACATGGTGGCATGCAGGCAGACATGGTGCTGGAGAAGGAGTGAAGAATGGAGAAGAAGCTACACCTTGACCCTGCAGGCAACAGGAAGTGGTCTGTACTGGGCGTGGCTTGAACATCTATGAGACCTCAAAGGCCCACCTCCACAATGACACACTTCCTCCCACAAGGCCATACCCACTCCAACAAAGCCATACCTCCTAATAATGCCACTGTCTTTGAGCTTGTGGGGGCCAATTACATTCAACTACCATAGGTGGCAAATGACAGACACCTCAGTGAGTCAGTCCTTCCATGGCTAGACACTACCCTAATACTGCATTTGCAAGAGCCAGTGAGAAAAGGCCACAGAGGGTCTCTCAACTGTGAGGTGCAGAGACCTTGTGGTCTCTCAGAGTATATCCCATTATTTTCAGAATAAGATAAGAGAAAGACAAATCACAGCTGTATCCTCTCCCCCTCCATACCTCTTCCTCTAGAAGTTGCTTATAGCTGCCCTTCCCTTCTCCTGCCAGCCCGCGCTCACAGAAGGTCAACACTTTTGGCCAGGGAGAGTGAGTGGAGAAAGAACCAAAAGAGCATGGATTTAAAAGGCATACAAATCCAGGGGGCCACTGAAAGACAACACACCAGGCCATGGATGCTGGGGGTGAAAGTGGTCCCCACCCATCCTTCCAGTCTCTGCTCAAGCAGACTGCTTTCTCAAGCTGTCCCTGGATTTTCTACTCTTCATGTCTTCCGGTCCCCGCAGAGCTGGAAGGTCCTTTTAAATAAGGTAGCCCTCTCCCTTCTACATCCCTGGACTACCATTGACCTTTCGGGTGCTGACCAAGCCCCTTCTTGGGAGAGGGCCTCAGATCTGCCCAGTGGAAGGGGGCAGTCTCTTAGCATACGAAGCACAACACTTCACACATCTACCCCAGCATTTGGCACCCTACACGGAGAGCTCAAAAAAATGTTCTGTGAGTGAATGCATGCTGCGCACATTTAATCTCAGTGACTGTTGCCTCTAAGAGCTTCACACAGATTGCCTAAGTTTGGGGGCCTCGAACAGGAGGATAGTGATTGTGAAGGCAGTTTAGGCTACCAAAAAAAAAGTCTGAGGCCCATCTTGGTGATCAGCAAGACCCTGGACAAAAATTAAAAATAACAGAAAAGAACTGTGGTGTCGCTCAGTGGTAGAGCACTTGCTTAGAATGCACAAGTCCCTGGGCTCCAGTCTCAGGCAACAAACACATTCATACTGCTCCCTCCTTCCTTCATTTCTTCCTACAATAATAAACACTTGATCAGCAACCTACAAAGGCAAGATTCTGAGCTGCCCAAAGGTATAAAAAAAAATTCCCATGCCAACTGCTCTTGTACCGAGTAGACTAGCTCCAGGTCATTGGAGGGATTGGGGCAGGTTAGAGAAAGCTCACTAGAGAAGGGACATCAAGGGAGAGGCCCAGAAGCTAGAGTCGTTGTAAGCGCAATGGAGACCCCTTATTCCTCATAATGAGTATCGCCATAAACGCAATACCCAGACAGACAACTTTGACTTTCTAATTTTCAAGGTCATGACATCAGGAAAACACCAGAAATGAAAATAAAAAATAGAAGGAACAGGGACACAGGTTCTGCCCCAGTAAGTAAGTCAGACAAACCATACTTCCCCTAGGCTAAAAAAGTCACCTAAGTCTCAGCACTGTGTCCTGCCCCCATGTCGCTGGAATTGTCAAGGGATAGTGTGATCATCCTGTTTTTACCAGAGTGGACTGAGCACAGGAAGCAGTGATCTGAAGAGGAGAGCAGGGACAGTCTCGGGGACATCAGGTACCTACTGGTCCTCAAAGTGCTCCTCTGTGACTTGCTGACCTGAAATCCATGTCATTGACCCACTCTTCCCTAGAGCATAAGGGTCCCTTAAAACTGAACCACACTGTTGGAGAGAACACCTGACATTTCTCTGTTAGTAACACTGTGAAACATGTCACATTCAGGTGTCTCCTGACCACAAGGAGGTGCTAGCCAGAATCTCCACAAACAGAAGGCGAAGACCTCAACACTTTCCTAAGGCGCTGCTCATGTGCAGCCTTGCATCAGTTGAGAAAACTCATTTCTGCAGAGCTCCCAGGGAGAGGACCGGGCCAGGTAAGGTCTGGGGCCTGGGATCATCTGCAACGGAGACCTGCTTATTCGCTTATGAAAGGGCTCTGATGTGCCCAGAGCAGAAACAGGCACTAGGAAGGAGAGAAAATAACCCCTTTCACCATTTTGTTTTATTTCATTCGCCAAGTAGGCCCAGAAAGATTGAAAAACATGTTGCATGTCTCTCCAATTTTGACAAATTTTAGCCTTCCTTGGCCAAAGATGAGTTTCCTACTATCGGCCATATTTCTTTTGTGAGCGACTCTGTCATAATACAAATGGCAGTAATGAGGATGACATTCTAATCTGTCAGATCAATTTAGAGACACAAGAGTCCACTGCTCTCCAGTGACCCTGGGAGGTACGCGGTCTCCACTCGCTCTGATTGCCCACGTGCAGGATTGCTGGGGATTAGGAGTGCCAGCTGGGAGCCATGGAGTGAAATGGGCAGCTTTTGAACGCTCCACTCTCTTGCAGCCTGAGTGGCCACGATCCCTAAATTAGTACCACAAAGAGAAGGATATTCTCCCCTGGAGAGGGCAGGGAAGATTAATCAGCTGCAAAAAGAACAAGCAGCTAAAGGAAGAAGGAGAAAATGAAGCCTGGCACTTTGATTTGTGAGTGTCTCTGTGTCTGTGGCCATTCACACATAGATCCATCAGAGACAGAGACAGAAAAAAAGTCCCTTCCTCCCAGCCCACTCTCCTCCCTGCCTACCCTCCTCCCAGCTCCCCTCCAACAAACCCTACGGCTTTCCCTTGCTCTACAAATGCCTTCTGCCACATCACATTTAAAATCATGGGGGGACACGGCTTTTTATGTGGGGAGAAGTGGGCTAAATTGCTCACGTGCCTGCATTATACACCACCGGCCGATTCATTCTGACCAGGAAAGGCCCAGAAATAAAAGGCCAGAGTGGAGCAGAGAGCTACAAACCTGAGGTGTTGTGAGGATGGATTGAGAAGATACAAGGAGGCCTTGGAACGAGTCCTGACACACAGGAAGCACATTCGTCCGCAGCGACTCGTACAATGGTCCATCAATTAGACGATACCCTTAGCTAGGAAGGCGTCGTACGCTAAGAAAGATCATTAACAACAGAACTCTGTCAGGCTACCAGTTGGAAAACCGATCCCAATGCCCCAAAACTTGTGTTACTGAAACACAGTATTACTATAAAGACCTCGAGGCTTCTGGGAGAGAGCAAGTTGAAATCTACACAGACATGTCTGTCACTACAGCCACTTGAGGCTGGGTTTCTAACCATCTCTCTGTCTCCTGGAATCTCACCCACTAAAAGGTTTGGCAGTTCTGGTCTTCTCCCTAGACAGGGTCTTGGGTTTGGGGGGCCTTTTTAAAAAAATAAAATAAAAAACCCAAAAACTAGTGCCTGGTCAGTCGTCGTGGAACAGACTAACGTAAGTCACTCAAGACCCAAACTCTGTCCCTGGTATCAAGTTACAGGGCTGTGCCAAGCCTGTGGGACTTGCCAAATGTGGCTGCACTCTGGGGTAACTTAATAAACATGAGCTCCCAGCATCCTCCTTCCATATTGAGGTAAGTGGTGCCCACGTCCCTTGGAACTAAATTTAATCGAGTTATTTTAAAGCCCAAGTTCACACTGCTTTTCTGCCAACCACACAGCTTTCTTTAAATAATCAAGTGAAGGCATTCTGGAGGGGAGAGGGGGCAGAGACGCTGAGTATGGAGTTCACGGTCGTTCATCATTAGCCTGACAAATGGAAGCACTAGGTAAAGAACTTTCTGGAATTGGGTGGCTATTTGTTACAGAGAGTGCTGGCCATCAGGGTCACAGAACATACAAGAGAACTAAGAAGGACATATAACATTTACTGGAACCTGGATGGTGCTCATCGCCCACTCACACACTCCCCCCATTTCCCCCCCACCTTGCCTGGCATGTGTGAGGCCCTAGCCTTTCAAAAGAGCAATAACAATAAAAGGTACTTATGCAAAACTTTACAGAAATAGAGGCACACTGTAGTAAATAGAGTCACATTGTATCTACTTAGTTCTAGTGATCTGGGGGTAATTAAAACACCAGGCAGCCCTTGGTGGCCAGGGGCCTGCTACATTGTTGGTTGTACAAAACCCTGAGTGGATTATCGAGCCAATGCTCACTTTCCCCTAACCTAGGCATTTTAAAATTACCTTACAAGTATTTACAATTCCCAGACACTAAGCCCGAATGTGCTGCCTGTGGCCTGGCTATTCTGGCTCCTCCCTTTCCCTTTGTTCTCTCCTATTTAATTACTCTCCACGTCACCTCCACTGAGAAGTCTGAACTTCCTACATAAACCAGCCAGCGACTGTTCAGTGTCACAGAGAAAAGAGCTAAGTTTCTCTTGTCTGGAGCTAAACTCACTCAGATATTTTTAACCGGAACATTGTGAATGATCCTCTCTTTCCCTCCAGCTTTATTTTACTCACGCCCTCTCCTAATTTCCCTCCCACATCTATAGCCAAAACAGAGCACACTCACAGAATAATTACAGTGAGCACTTATAGCAAACAGACGCGAATTTACAGACGCAAGGCTTCTAACTTTGACGTCAAAGGCAACGAGGGGCGCAAAGGTCCAAATGAAAATCGATACTGCTTCTGAGAAAAGGTGCCAGCATCTTTAGGATGATAGGAAAAGAAACGCTGGTTCACAAAAAAAAAAAAAAAAAATAGAAATAAAAAGATCACATTTGTGTAACATTAATTTTCATAAGATGGGGGTATCACTGGAAAGCCATCTGAAGGGAAATATAAGCCAGAGCATTATCAATAAAAGGCAAGCCTTCAAACGGGAAATGTGAGGACCACTAGGGACGTGAGCAAAGAATGAAAGCGGAATGGGCATGGAAAGAGGCGGATCAAGGGAGCTCATGAGCTGAAAGCAGAAACATTATGAAAACCATAAGCCAAGAAAAACCCCTGTCAATGCACATCTGTCCTACAGAGAGAAAAGATGGAAAAGCACGGGAAACCATATAGTAAATACAATGATGGACACGGCCGCCGGAGGAGCGTGCAGCTCACTGTCATCTTAACCGGAGTAAACAGAAAGGCTGGCTGCCAGAGCCTGCCAATGAGCAAACGCTGAGAGCCGTGACTGACAGCTCCCGTTATCACTACTGTTCTCACCGAACTAACTTGAGGGGCTCATGATGGAGGCTCCCCATATCTCTTGCTAATGACCAGTGAAAGGCATATCCCCTGTTCCCAGCACTGCTCGCATTCCGAGCAAATGGAACACTGGCGCCGGTATGCACTAAGCAGATTTTATGGGGCTTTTATCTAAGCAGAAGGCAAATATGGCAGAGGTCTGCACTGCTGCAGAAAACTGTCAAAGCTCTTCCTAAAATGATGAGCCTCAACTTCCCAGATGACCTCACGGGCTTATGGGGAGTCCCAGCAGAAGCCAATGAACTATTCAGCTCCATGGCCATAAGGACATGTACAACCACAAGCCTGCATGGCTGTATCTCAGTCGGGACTAACTATCCTAGCTTTTACTGATGCCATGCAGAAAACAATGATCAGACACCATGTGGAGCGATCAGAGGATGAGCAGGAGGCTCTAGGCATTGAAGTCTTAGAGTCTAAGACAAAGGAACTTGGCAAAAATGCCATCATGAAACTCCCGAATATACCAGAAAATGGTTAAACAAACAAACACCTTTGAGCAAAATGCTGCTATTTCTAACTGTTAAGAGTTCTTTGGTTATAATACAAATGACTCCAGTACATCAGGAGAAAGAACTATTTTTCTTCCTTCCATATTTTAAATTTTCCATGTTGGGAAATTTGACTGTATACTGATACAATCCAACCATACCAAACCTTTTCACTAACCAAAAGTATTGTTTCAGGATTTAACGCTGAAGATGGGGAGTAAGGAAAGGCACTTTCAAAAATATTTATTTATTCATTTTCTTGAATTTTCAAGACAAGGTTTCTCTGTGTGGCTGTCCAGGAACTCACTCTATAGACCAGGCTGACCTCGAACTCAGAGACCGGCCTGTCTCTGCTCCTGAGGGCTGGGATTAAAGGTGTGCACCGCTGTGGCAGGTTAGGAAAGTCACTCCTTTTGTTTTGTTTGTTTTGGTTTTATTTTTGCTTTTCAAGACAGGGTTTCTCTGTGTCACAGCCCTAGCTGTCCTGGAACTAGTTCTTGCAGACCAGGCTGGCCTCGAACTCACAGAGACCTGCCTGCCTCTATCTCCTAAGTGCTGGGATGAAAGGTGTGCACCACCACCGCCTGGCAGGAAAGGCACTCCTAAGAAAACTAGCTGACAACGGAAAGCAGCAGCAATGGGAGGTCCACAGGAACCTTCCCCATCATGCCCTGTGAGGAGCCATTCCCACTCTTCATGGCAGTGTGAGATCAACAGGGAGGTCGCTGGAGCTTAGCAAACTGTCCAAGGGCACAGCGGAACTCTTAACCATTTCTAATCATTCTTATTGACGTTAAAAAAAATCCCAAACTTTTCTTTTCGTGTGTAGGGTGTGTGTACCCTCCACCCTCTCTGTTGTGTATTTTTTTGATGTGTATATGTTGTGTTGTGGTGTGTATGTGTGTGTGTGTGTGTGTGTGTGTGTGTGCTTGATTTGATTATGCTTCTCATCTTTCCCAAGTGGACATTCACCGATACTAGATAATTGCAATTGTAAATCCATGACACTTAGACGGATCAAGGACACAGTCCCAGAGAAAATGGAGGCGGCTGTGAGGAATAGCCACAGGAAAAGGTAAGAAATAGTCAGAGGAAGTTGCTTCAGACGCCCCCGCCAATCTGTCACCCTCCCTGTCACTCTCACGGCATCCTGGCACCCCTTTTCATCTTCCCCACTGCCGCCACCCGGCGGCGGCATCTCCGGCTTACAATTTTACATCTCTCTAGCTCCATTTGTCCCAACCTAGTCTCTAAACTGCCACCAGGTAAATATTTCTTAAGAATGGATCGAATTTTTCAAAGAGAAATATGAGATCTGCCCAGTGCTGCAGCATAAAGACAAAGTACCTTGGCATGATGGGAAAGTCCCCCCAGCACCTGCTCCGGCCCAGCTTTCCACCGAATCCAGCCTTCACTCCATCTCCCGTGAATGGGTCTCTTTGTTAGGCTCAGTCATGTGGTGTTGTGCCCTTGTTCACAGAGTTTCCCCTTTAAACTGTGTCTTTTAAAGGGATCTCTGCTGTGTGGACGAGTGTTTGCCTGCATGTATATCTGTGCACCAACGGAGCACTTGCTGCCCATGGATGCCAGACGTGGCTGTTGGAGCCTTTGGAATCACAACGGCTGTGAGTTGCCGTGTGGGTGCTGGGAACCAAGCCTGGGGGTTCTGTTAGAGCAGCCAGTGCTGCCGACCATGGGGCTATCTTTTCATTCATTAGCGTGAAGTGCTTTGGCTTCTTGTAAGTCAAATTCTACCACACCTATTATTTCACAACGTTTTTAATAAACAAACGTTCCCGGGATTCATCAGTGATGGTGCGTGTAGCCATAGTGCAGCTGCCGAGGGAGCCTTTGTCCAATGTCTTCTAGAAAGCACTTAAGGGATGTCCAAAGTAATATTTTTGATAAATGTTAAATTTAAAACAAAAAACAAAACCCTGAAAAACCCCAAAAAAGGGATACATAAATAAACCGTAGTATTTTAAAAGCTCTCTCATACTGGTGTTTCTGGCATATCATAAAGTACCTTGCCACACTTGAAACAGGAAAACAATAAATCGATTTGAAGCAAAGCATGTCTCCTCCTCAGAGCCTGTTCACGATCAGCTGCGCAGGAACCATATGAAGCATCCTCAAAATCATGTAAGGCCCCAAGGTGGATGGTCATGCTTATCTTCACTGGGACTGATAAGGAAATCAAACGGGAACCACGATGTGCCAGCGTCTCCTCAGATCTAAGCAGGCAGAGGATTATTTTTACGTAGCTGATTCTGTCTGCTTGCTTTAAAGCTCTATCAACCACTGAGATGCACAAGATTGACTTTTTCCCTGAGACTGCCATTCTCTCTTAACCCTGACCTGACTTTCTCTTCCTTCACAGTGCTCCTCCGTGGGTGTGAGCCAGCTGTGCGCCAGCTGTGGTACCCTGAGGAGGATGCAAGGGTAGTTCTGCCTTTCGGAGCCCCTGCCTTCTCATCTCAGAATCCATCGTGGGGTGATGTGGGTTCCCTGAAATGACTTGTCTCTCGCTATGTCATCACGTGGTCAGCCACTGCACACCTACTGCGAGCCACCCCCACCTACCCTTATGGCAGGTTGTGTGCACACTCTTTGGCAGAACCAAACTTCAGAAAAACAGTCACCACTCCGGCACGTTATTCGTCTAAAGTTCTCATTTTATTGAACTGGAAACTAATCCTGAGGATAACACACTCGGTAAAGATGCAAGGAGAGATGAATTATGCCAAACCCAATGACGTCCATCTGCAGCACCTGCCAATTAAACCTTCCCAAAGAACTGGCACAGAAAACTATAGAATGGAATAAAGGCAAAGGCAAAACACAACCTAGAGACAAGGTTTTTCTATGAAATTCAGTATGATTCACAGAAGCTCATCTCTCTCTAACTACACCGGTTCCCCCTGCTTATTAGAATTGCCTAGTTAGCAAATAAGGGAGGGGAGTGGACATTATTTCGATGCACAGTGCAAATAAAGCCTACATATTAGCGTTCCCCTTTCCTTCCCTCCTATTTTAAAACTTCATTTCCTCCTTTCCTCTTTCCCACCCGTCCCCTGAACTCACCCACCATCCCCACCTCCCACAGTGCCTGGAGGGAATTAGAGTAGCTTGCCTTCTCTCTCCAGCCTCACTTTCTCTCGGGATATGCCTCCTCCTTTCTAATTTGAGCCACCATGTCATCATAAATAACCTTCTCTTGCACCCTGGATCTTTCATTGCTGTTATTTTTTCCACCTGCTTTGACAAATGCAAGCTCTCCACCATGGATCTATTGCTGCTCTACTTGAGGAAGCTCAAACCCTTCTTCAAACAGAAGCCACCTGTCACCGCCACTGTCTCCTCCATACACGTCAATCAAGTCCAGCACCCACCTCCCGACTTTTCTGTCGAGTTTCCTTCTTTCTCAGCAATCCCATCAACTGTCAGTCCTCGTTGTCTGCTAGACATCCTCGATCATCTGGGAAAGCCCTAACTTCCATCCTCCCCTCTCAAACCTTAGGAAGGGCTCAGGGAAAGTTTTGCCTTGGACTTAATTTCACTGCAGAATACAGAGTACAGTCATGTTAAACATGGAAGGACACTTTCAGGACCACCCCAGTCTAATGTCAGAGCTAACATTAGAGGCACAACAGCCAAGCCAGGGATTTTGGATGGATCGCTGGGGAAGCAAAGGTGTTATGGGATCAACCCAGAGCCAAGCACTCGATCAGCTTCTATGCATTCTCCCTCATCACCGCAGAAGCCAGGAGGACTTAGGAGCATCCTGTCCACTAATAAGCGCTGGAAGGGGCAAAGCAGCTTGACAAAGGCATCAGAAAATGAAGCTAAATCTGTCTGCTACTTACATTCCAAAAGCAAGACAAGTTTTAATTTGAAGGCATTTTAAGAAGGCTGAAGCCACCAAATTAATATTCTGAAAAGGCCGTCAAACATGATTCTGACTGCTAACCCACGAAAGCCGTTCACAAACACCCCGCACCTGCGCATGTCTGCCACCTTCCCTCCCGTCGTTTGCCATGAATTCCCCTTATTCTAGGCCCACAAAACAGTAGGCACTCTCTAAAGAGCCCTCGGATAGACGATGCTTCTCCCTTCCCACGGGCTTTTTCCCTTTGTGCAAAATACCCTTTGCATCACCCGTTCATCTCACAGCCCCTCCCCCATTCAGCTCAGTGGTCACGTCTGTCAGGAGGCTCTCTTCACCTGACAGGCCCTGTAGCACTTGGCTCTAGGCTATGATGGCTGACTTGTCTGTTTCACCTCCTACGCCTACTCCCAGCAGGCAGGAGCTACATTTGATTTTGTTGTTGTTGCTTCTCTTGCATATAGCACAGTGGCTGATACCTCATGGGTATTCAGTGGCTCCAAAGAGCTGAGAGATGAACAGAAATCACAGGTAGTATGCCGAAATCTCGGTGGAGACCTCCAATTGCTGCGCACCGTGCCCCCGTGTCTGCATTCGGTGTGCTGGCACCCAGTTCGCGAGATTCGGGCAAGGGGCAGGAGGTTAAAATACACAGACAGACAGACAGACAGACAGACAGACAGACAGACAGACAGACAGACAGACAGACAGCGACACGGGTCACCCTTGAATTCCCCAAGAATGCCCCTTTAATTGTGTTCAGGGGCAGATTATATAGAGATAGCCACGCCCCAGCCAAACCCACCAGAAACCACTCTCCTTCCATCAGGAACTCCTGAAGGTCTCGCGCTCAGAGCAGCTGTAGGCACTCAGATCAGGGGACTACAAGAAATTCAGGATCTGGGGTCTCACTGCTCCCAATAGTAGTAGATCTGGGATCACCATCCAAAAACCACTGGAAGCTAAAGTGAGCTGCCGTATGAGTTGGCGTCTAAGCAGGGGCTAGATAGCAACCCATCAGGAAGGACACCAACCACATCCCAAAGTTGGGGGTGCTGTCCTATGACCCAAACATCTTCCTGGCCCTGCATTCTGAGCATCAGTGTTGTAGTGGTTTGAATGGAAATGGCCCCCATAGACTCATAGGGAGCGACACAATTAGGATGCATTGCCTTGTTGAGTGGGTGTGTCACTCAGGATGGGCTTTGAGGTGTCAGATGCTCAAGCCAGGTCCAGTCTCTCTCTCTCTCTCTCTCTCTCTCTCTCTCTCTCTCTCTCTCTCTCTCTCTCTCTGTCTCTCTGTTTCTCTCTCTGTGTGTCTCTGTCTCTCTCTGTCTCTCTCTCTCTCTCTGGATCTCTCTCTGTGTGTCTCTGTCTCTCTCTCTCTCTCTCTCTCTCTCTCTCTCTCTCTCTCTCTCTCTCTCTCTCTCTCTCTCTCTCCTGATGATCCACGTGCAGAACTCTCAGTGACCTCTCCGGCACCACGTCTGCCTGCACGCCACCATGTTTCCCACCATGATGACAACGGACTAAATCTCTGAACTGTAAGCCAGGACAATGGACTAAATCTCTGAACTGTAAGCCAGCCCCAACTAAATGTTTTCCTTTTTAAGAGCTGCTGTGGTCATGGTGTCTCTTCACAGCAATAGAAACCCTAAGACAAGTGTGTTGTGAGGCTAAGTAAGTCACACTGAGGAAGTAATGATAACAGTCATACAGAGACAGCCGCAGAAAAGTGGGTTCTGGTTCTGAGGCCGCTGAGTGACTTTGGGGAGTCACTCAACGAACCTCACGCTGGTATCACTGTTTCTAAAATGAAGGGTGAAAGGAGAGCTTTGGAGAGGCAACCAACTGGATGACCTCTAAAACCACCGAACCAAGACTCAGAATGACTTGTTGGTTATGCATGGGGCACTGTGTTCTCGTAGGGCATGAGGATGTCCAAAGCTTGCTGCCTTCACCCACACTGCCTTCTCTAACGGCCCCTTTCTCTACACAAAGAAATACAAAATACACAAAGAAAAAGAAGCAGCACACACAGTATAAAAGATCTTTTCTGAAAAGTTAGTAAAAAACAAACAAATACTAGCAAAATCTGAGAATAATCGGAAACTGGTATTGACTTCCAAAATTGAGCCAACTGACTGGGAGCACCCACTTTGCGTTCATACATTTAGACAGGCATATTTGATTTTGTTTCCTGCCGAAGACCCATGAAATGTCATCATTTGCTAATCTAATTCTCCTTGTTACCAAGTTCAACGCATAGAAAACAAATATATTAGTGAATGGCTGATTCACAAGGCTTTGCTATTCTTTGCTTGGTTATTAAAGCCGAAACTTCACTAAAGTGACAAAAATGATTTCTGCCCGAAAACGATGCCAATGTGGTCTGGACTGGATTTACAGGGGCACTAGAGAGCCAGAGGAACTACTACACTTTCCCCACTGTATCTGCATTTTTCAGGGAGGAAGGAAGGAAGAATTACAAAGGCACTTTCTGTCTGCGGATCTGCCCCTCTTGGGACACATTCTATGTGCATGTGGGAGGCCGGCTGTGGAGTATACTCTTAAAATGGCCTCATTACCTCCACGGTCAACTCAAGTTGATGAAACTTTACCACGTGTCTCTGAGAATTGTGGAGGGAGACAGAATTAGATCTGGTTTCAGGGTTTGTAAAAGGAAGCAAATTACAGAGCAGCTAGCTATGTGGGTGGAGCTCATGGTTTGAGCCCCAGCCCCACAAGTGATTCTTTCTCTCTTCTCCCACCTCTCTCTCTCTCTCTCTCTCTCTGTCTCTCTCTCTCTCTCTCTCTCTCTCTCTCACACACACACACACACACACACACATACACTCTCAACTGTATGAGTGTATACACACACTCATTCTCTCACACATACACACACACTCATGCATGCACACACATATACACACACTCTCTCACACATACAGACACATGCACACACACACACACACACGCACAGAGTGTACCAGCAAACAGCAATCCCCACCTTTCCTCATTCTCACAGCCCACAGCGAAGGCATTTACTTCCCTTGCTGCCTCTCAGTGGGGCTGGTGTGACAGAGTTAAGCCTGACTCTTGGGAACATCGTGTGCAGGTCACAGCTTTCTCGACTTTTCTAACTTCACTCACATCAGCCTGCTCGGAGAAGGTATCCAGGTCGTAACTCCAATTTTAGGAGAATGAATGTTTGGAGCGTGCACTCTATCTTCTCAGCACATCAGATCCCCATTTCCTGCTCACCCTTTCACCCCAAAATGTGAGTGTTCACAGGCAGCAATCTGAGACACACAGCTGCGGGGGTTCAAGAAGGCTAAGGAAGAAACAGCAGACAGACCCTTAATGAGCTCGCCAAACTGGACCCCAAGCACTGGAATTGTCTTCTCTCGACTTGTTTAGGTCAGTCATGGAAAATGCAAACGCCCCCATGCAATACCTCTTCTTTCTGTACTCTGAAGAGTACTAAATTCCGTGGCTTAGAGCAGCACTTTTTCACGGTGCTTTTCAGAGCCAGAAGAAAGGAGCATCAAGATGTGTCATGGACTGCAGGATCCCTGAAAGCTGAGATCTGTTTCGTTCTCTGCCACAACCACGTGCTCAAAGCAAAGCCTGGAATATATGAAGTTGCTTCCTAAACACGAATAAATAAAAATACTAGTGACCAAGTGAATGAACCATATGTTTACTATATAGGGACTCCAATCCATCTTCACAGTAAAGTGGCAGATGCTTTCGGTTACAAAGTACCTGGCACAAACTATGAAGGAAAGGTTTTTCTGGCCGAACTGTTAAGTCTGAGAGTCTAAATGGCCTGATGCGGGCAGGTTCTGGTTCTGGCTAAGGTAGCATGGCAGGTGACATGTGCATCTGTGCATGCGTGTGCGTGTGCACACACATAGACGCTCACACACACAGACAAAAGATGGAATGACAAACTGGGAAGTAGTGAGAACTAGGTGTGATCAAATTCAGGCTTCTGTAACAACCATTGCAAGTTTTAGTTTGGTGATTTTTGTCTTTTGTGTTCTTGGTCTTTAGTTTTGCTGTTGTTTTGAGAACTGGAGAATGAAAATGGATTTGGGTGGGTTGGGAGGACTTAGGTGATGTGGGATTTCCCTCTGTATGCTGTGATTATCATAGGTTAATAAAGAAACTGCTTTGGCCCTATAGCAGAACTATAGGGAAACAGAGGTAGGTGGGGAAAACTAAATGGAATGCTGGGAGAAAGGAGGAAGACTCTGAGAGATGCCATGGAGCCACCGCCAGAGTCAGGCACGCTGAAACTTTGCCAGTAAGCATGTGGTGATACACAGATTAATGGAAATAGCTTAAATTAATATGTAAGAGTTCACCAATAAAAAGCTAGAGGTATGGGCCAAACAGTGATTTAAATAATACAGTTTCTGTGTGATTATTTCGGGGCTAAGCAGCCAGGAACCAACAAGCAGTCTCCTGCTACACTTAGGAAAGGCAAAGGAGAAAGAATATGATCAAAATATAATGTATGAATAATTAAATAAAAATGAACTAGCAAAATTAATTAAAAAATAACTTTAAAAGTATCCTCAGAGAACCACTTTCAAGGACAACCTCTCAATGAACTAAGAGCAGATCAGGCCACACCTCTTGCCTATTAGGCCACACCCCCACCCATTAGGCCACACTCCCATCCAACAAGTCACAGCCCCCCAAACCGTCCTATCCTGTCCCCACAGCATCACTTTGTTTCTTTGTTTTCCCAAAGATCTTTGCATGTTAAAAGCAAGGGGCTTAAGTTCTCACCACTTCAGACTCCTTGCATACGTTAACACTCACCTTGCAAGCAGGGTCACTGTGTAGGAAAGAATTAGGGTATCCTGATATGATCCAAAGAACAGCAATGCTGCTGTTGAATTCAGGAGCAGGAAATGGGGGCCGGGTGTTGGTAACCACTGAATGCCTCCTCCAGTCTGGTGTCTCTGCCCAGTGCTGTCCACATGATGATAATTTTTAAACCTATCTATTTTCCCCCCGACTGGACAAGCCCATATGGCTTTGGTTTCAGTCACAGGCAGCCTGGCCAAGCTCCTATCAACACAGCAGCCAGATGAGATGGAGGAGGGAGAAAAGAACCTACATGTTGGTCATGTGGAATGGCAAAAGAAAACAAAGCCGCAGAAAAAACAATGGGAGCCAAGGTTTGACCTTAGTAACTGCAAAACCAATCATCCCTGCATTTCCCTGGATTTCTGAAAATATCTAGAGAGGAAACACACACACACACACACACACACACACACACACACACACACACACACACACGAGCCCTGGGCATGATATGCTGTCGCAAATAGGTGACAAAAGAAAGCAATATTTCTGATCTTGTTATAAACCGATTTACTCTCAGATTGTCACACGGTCCCTGACGCCAGCATTGTTATTATTGTTATTGTTATTAGGGACCATAAAAATAGTCAAAGCTTGGTTTCACAAAACAGGGTGAAACTTCTGACATCTGGCCTGAGTGCCGAGGAACTTAAAAGTTAACTTATCCTAAAAGCACACAGAACAGAACAAAATGAAAATCTACTAACTAGCTCTTTAGATCTGTTAGAGACACAAGGCCACAGGACAAACTGTTGCCCTCAGACATGAGTGATGGAGGGCTGGGGTCAGAGGGCACCAAGCTTCCAGAGCAGCGAGCATCACAGGACAGTACTAGGGTAGGAAAACCAGCGTAAATGAGAAATTGTTGGAGGCCCAGTACGAGCCAAGTGTCTGAGTCGGAAGATTTGTGGACCAGGTCACAGATGCAGAGGGACCCACTTCATGAGTTTCCTTTCCAAGAATTCTACCAGGTCCTCACAAAGACAACAGAGAAAAACATATCTGAGTTTATGGAGGAGAAACAAAATCATTTGAAAAACACTGGAGCACTACGTTCTTAACAACGCCTGCCTCCCCACAGCCTAACCTCCCATAGTTTCCTAAGCGCCTAAAGCTGCTCTGGAGGACGAGGCATGATTCAGGAATTTTCTCACCTAAAGGGAACTCTGAGATCCACCATGAAGTTTGCAGCTCTGGGGCCGGGCTCATTGAAAAACCAACATGGAATCACAATACTGAGTGAACTTCCGCTCACTGTCATGTGACCAACATGCACCAGAGGCAATAATGTGCCCAGCACACCATGTGCTCACTCTGCAAAAACAGCAGCAGCAGCAACAGCAACAACAACAATAACAACAGCAACAGCAGCAACAGCAACAATAACAACAGTGACAACAGCAACAGCAGCAACGACAATAACAACAGCAACAGCAACAATAACAACAGTGACAACAGCAGCAGCAGCAACAGCAACAACAACAATAACAACAGCAACAACAACAGCAGCAGCAACAACAATAGCAACAACAGTTACAGCAACAACAAACATCAGAGAACAGAGACTGGAACGCACCCAGGAGAATATCTAACAGCTACAGGAATATCACAGAGGAACCGAGAAGTGGGGAAGCCAGGAGAGAAAGGGGAAGGATATGTGGTACAGTAATGAACTGAAATAAGACATGAAACCATAGATTCATGAGACTGAGAGGACACCAAATAGGATAAAGAAAAAAACTACATGTAGACATTGTGTATCTAAACTTCAAAGAAGTAGAGGTAAATAAAAACTTGTAAGAAAAAAATTTCTATAAAGAAAAAAAAAAACACCAGGGTCTGAGGGTGACAATAACACACCATAGGAGGCTGCCTACAGGATACTTGGTCTAGGATGTATTCACTGCATATCTTGCCCAAACATCAGAATGCCTAACTCAGGAAGCAATGGCTGATGTCTCAAGTATTGAAGCGAGTAACTGCTCTGCTGTCCTTTGTGTCATGGTAAAGCGGCCTTTTGCCTTCTCCCCCCACTTTTGTGGGGTATAAAGGTCTATGAAAAATGGAAGGCTTCAGGGAATAACTGGCCTAGAGCAATGGGCACTGTTTACTCACCAATTACAGTGAGGAGACACGTGGGCATTCACGTTGTAGCAGAGGTATCCTTATCCTCCCCAGACCTTGCGTTCTTTGCCATACATCCATGGTCCACACTCTGGAAACACCTACTACTGTACTCCTCGTTCCTGAATGAAACAGATGAAAACCTAGCCTGTTCCACCCTCTCGGAGATTCCATGAACGATGCTGCTCTCCTTCCGTTAATTTCTGCTCTTGTCTACACACTGTTGTGGGGCAGCTTTCGAACAAAGCTCTGAACACTTTGTCCTTCCCACTCAGTATGTCTATGCTGAGTCTTCCACATGAAGTGTCTTAGCCAGACTACTGACATACAGCATCCTTCAAACCCAAATTTCTCCCTTTTAATAGAAAGAATGATTAGAGCATTTTATTTTTTTTAATATAAAGAATTTATGCTACACTAGAAAGGGTATCATCCAAAACAGGAAGAAATTGTAAGGAGAAATAAACACTGTTATCTAAAGTAACGTGATGTGGGATTCCCCTCTATATGGTGTGAATGTGTTTTATTATCATTGGTTAATAAAGAAGCTGCTTTGGTCTATAGCCGGGTTGAATATGGCCAGGCTGGAAGAGATATACAGAGTAGGCAGAGTCAGAGAGATGCCATGTAGCTGCCAAAAGAGACAGATGCTGGCAGATCCTTTACCAGTAAGCCACAGTTTCGTGGCTATACACAGATTAATAGAAATAGGTTAATTTAAGATGTAAGGAATATGCCTGAGTTGTTGGCCAAGTATTGTAATTAATACAGTTTCTGTGTGATTATTTCAGTCAGGGTGGCTGGGAAAAGAACAAGTCTCATCTTACAGTAGCAGGTCAGACTTGGAAGCCTGACACATGTGGGTGAGCTTTGAGTCTCTGACCTCTGAGTCTTATAACCTTGGATAAAGGACCCAACCATGCTGAGGCCGAGTTCTCTCCTCAGTGGAATAAATCTAATACCTACATCCCAAGTGGAGATAAGACATATAATTCATGTATTCTCTTTAGTAATTCCAGGCTGTCCACAGCTTTCTCCAATTGTAAATCTGGGGTCTGGCTCTTTTTCTCCTGATGCTCACTAATAGGAGCTTAGTTCTAATTATTAGTCCAAGGTAACTCTACCAACCTCCGGCCCCTAGCCTGTACCAAATAAATTCTGATCATTAGACAGTGAGACTTCCAGACTCTAGTGTCTGCTCCCCTGTCCTGGGAAATCCTAGGCATGAAACCTGCAATTGTGATCTATTTTAAAGTTAATATGGTGTGCTGGCAATGCCACTTATGCTAATTTCCATGGAAGAACTTGTGGGTTCCTTAAAGCCAAAGGGGGAGGCAAATACAAACAAATGCTAGATTTCTCGATCTAAGAAACAAAGAGCCTGGCATGGAAGAAAACTGACAAGGGGTTTTTGTGTGAATTACCTGCAATGGACATGCAGTGGGGAAAACACAGTATGAATACGACCCTCATTTAGGAGAGTTACACTGTTTCCACTAACAACCATAAGGATGACGTTGCTCTCCCTGGACTGCAGGGCACATGCTTTCTAAGCTCCTCTCCCAGACCTTGCCTGTTGGAGTCAGCTGTGGCTTGGGGCCTGGGCCTTTGTCTGACTCCATTTCCGTGTTGATGCCGCCATCCCTTTGTAAATGGTTCGACACAAACTCAGGACCGGACTCTGTTCACTTACTTAGCTCTTACACAGCTCTTGCAAGGGCAAAGGAAATTCCAGCTAACCTAGGAAGAGGAAAGACACCAGGAGCCTGCTCTCTGTGGCTAAAGATAAATGTTATCTATCAAACGTGCACACAAATCCCTGAATAAATAGCCAGAGCATTCCTTTGTGCTTGTTCTGAAACTTGGAATCCACTCGGAGAGCGAGGCGTCTCTGATGCACCGCTGTCTTCCACCGCTGTCTTCTGTCTGTCAGAATGCTATTAGCATTAATGGGAGGTTTTATTACCTCTCAGAGTGTGTGTAAAAACCAAGTGTCTCTAAGAAGTATTATTTGGCTGACATTTATCATAAGGACTATTAAAACAACAAATAAAAATGTCAGGGTTTCATTTGAATACCTTGTGGCACCCAAACTGTCTCCGTACCATTCCAGTTTACACAAGCTCGTCAGAGGATACACACTGTAGTCTAATGAGACCACATTATCCTTCCTGAGAACACCTGAGCATAGACTGATACTCAAAACTGTCCCCAAGACCGGCAAGTGCTTTTCCACCTCTGAGTCCTAGTGCCTGCGCTGGGGCCCAGCACGTAACAGGCGCTCGGTGCACGCTTGCTGGGGTTGTTTTTGTCTTTTAATGACAGGTTTCATCTCACTAAACGCTGTTCTGTGGTAGGCCCATTGCTCACCTGATTGAGAAAGCTTGAAACAACCTTGGTAAGTAGGCTTCATAAGCAACGTATTGCAAACAGAACTCTCAGGAAGACAGAATCCAAGGTCACATGCTTGGTGACTAACTAAAAGAGATTTGGATTCACAGCCCCCTGAAGCAGAGCTAAATACCATGCTCTGACCACGAGTGGCCACGGACAATGACTGCCCCCACTCCCCTCTTGGGAACTAATCACCTTGCAACGCCTTGACTCCCATTGACCTCTGTTTATAATCGTAGCAAGTGTGCAGGTGTAGGGACCTAAGCGCGTCTGACTCTATCTGCCATGTGTGGGATGTTTCCATGAATCCCAAACAAAGTTTGGCTTCTCTGGTTCTCACCACTAGCTACTGAGAGCAGCAGGAAGGAAATCAAATTTGCCATTAGGTTTGTACTCTATGTTCATCCACACATTCGGTGGGGAAGGTCCTCAGTGGGTGAAGGGAAAGTCGTGCTGTTTCTGAAGCCATAAGCAAACTAATGCCCATGAAACTCCACTGGGAACCCTACAAGGCTCTGATGACAGCAGCACAGGGCTCAGGGGCACCATAAACTTCCGAACACCCACCCACAAAATGTACGACACGGCATTAGCACCGCAGCATCAGTAGAGACTGTTAGCTTCCCGGCAGCTTCCAGCTTCCATGTACTTTTACTGATTCAATATGGCCAAGGAGCTCGTGTGTCCAATGAGACTACGGCCGCATCTACCGGACACAGCACCAGACGTCCCACACAGCCCGCCGAACTCACTAAGGATGTCGCCCGAGAAAAACATCAGTTGTGGCGGAAATGACTTAACGCACACGTCCTACTCAAGGATGCGACCCCAGGTAGGGGGGCCATGGTTTGGTGGCCTTTGCTGGGTGTACTTGCAAAGAGATTTTGAGAAGGACTGTGGCTGCAAATCCAGAAAACGGAGAAATTGTATAGAATTAGGGGCTTTGCTTTACACAGGACAGTCTGTGTGCAGTCACTCACGAGACACCACCCAGGAGCCAGGGATCTGCCGAACAGCAGCAGCAGATTTCCGTTTCACAGCCGGGAAACACAACTGGGCTAAAATAAGTAGTTTATTGTGTATGTGTGGATAGGAAAAGGGGATGGGAGCAATAGCTACCCACTTTGTGAGGGGAGACAGACAGACAGACAGACAGACACACACACATTCCCAGTGAAAAGACTTATTGTCCACCCGTCATTTATCCAGACACTGTCCCACGGGTTGGGATGGCCCCAACACAAAGACAACTGCTCCAACCAGCCATGGCTGAGGAGCACATCTCTCAGTGACATCCTCTGATCCACATATGGAAGTTCACATAAATTAGCCACCCCTCCTTTGTTTCTGGTTCATAGAGTTGGCTACGGACCCATTTCTTGCCATATGATCCCAAAAGGCCATGTCTAGAAAAATAAAGTTTAAATCCCACTGGAGTGTTCTGGATGTCAAGTTAATTCCATTTCAGAATATCTTCTCGGTTGAGAGTTGTTCTGTAGGACAGTCTCTGACATTTTAACAATGTTGTCAGCATTAATACCTGGCTTACAGGTTTACACAGTTTCAACGGAGCCCCGCGCTGGCCCCACCCCCAGACACTGTGGCTCTGGAGTGTCCTGCTGGCTGAGGCGCCCTCCTCTCCTCCTGGTGTCTCAAAGCCATCTCTCCCATGGCGCGTGTCCAAGTTCTGATGCTATCTAAGACTGTCTTTCAGAGATCATGTGTCTTTCTAGTGACATTTTCATGTAGCACAATTAAGTTCCACCCCAAAGCTGATCTTTCCTCATCCATTCATTCCCAGGGAACCAACTCAAATTCTCAGGAAAGAAGCAGTGAGAATTCCAGAGCCCCACCCCCTTTTCTCTAACCCATGGCATCCAGATATGAAAGTTGCAACAATTGTCTCTAAGCATATACCTTTAATATATTCAGTTTTTTTCTTTGTCTGTGACTGAGTCTCCCTCCCTAGGTTACCCACACTAACCTTAAATCCCCAGGCTCAAGTAATCCTCCTGCCTCAGCTCCCTGAAGAGCTGGAAATACAGGCTCAGTTAAATCTATTTAATTATTTCTCTCAGGCCACACCCTTTAGCGAAAGCTACAGCCTGTCTCCTGTGAGGCCGCAATGTGCTTAGCTTCATCCCCCACTTCAACACACTATCAGGATCTCTCTTCTGCACAAATGACTTATATCTAGCCACATTCATACTTACTGCCCATTGATGGCTTCCTAACGTTTTGTGATGAACTGTAAACTCCTTCCCATGGCCTAGGAGGCTCTATCTGACCATACCTGTCTATTACTCATCAACTAACTCAGACGTCCTCCTTTTCTCCAGGCTAGCTGCCTCAAGGCACAACTCAGGTACCGTTTCTAGAGAAAGCTCAGCCCCGAACACAAAGTCTAAGGGGAACTTTCCCTGCATCATACAGCATCTTCCATTTGCCTTCACTCGCCGGAATTTTAGACACTTCCCTCTTTCCTTGTTGAAATGCTAACACCCCGAGGGTAAGCTCCTGGAAGGCAGGAAACAAGCTGGTCTCACGATGCTCTTGGCTAATGAGCCTTCACATCAGCCTGCTCTCTCGGTCCCTGTGCCCAAGAGAACGGTCCATATCAACATTGTCCCTATTAGAGCCAGATGAGACGTACCAGGAAGTAAAGCACCTCCTTCAGGTCACACGGCAAGTGAGGTGCAGAGCCAGGTGCAAGCATGAGCAGCCCCGTGCAGAGGTGTCCTGGCTTCTCTCATCACAGTGTTTGGAGCAGGGCACCTGGCTCCTTGCAGAGGCCCAAAGAATGACAGAATGGGGAGCTAGGAGAGCGGTAGGACATTCGGAGATGCTAGGGATGCTCCCTTACCTGCTCTTGCCACTTGCGTCTTCTCTCCTCACAGTCAAGAATCACGGCTCACCCATCTTCATGTCTGTTCTGGGACCCATCACAAAAGAAGGAACTCGAACAGTTTACATGACGTGTGCAGGTGACTAGGCATGTGTAGAAACTGCCTACAATCATGACAGCCTAAATTTAACTATGTGCCTACAAAAAAAAGTCACTTAAAGACTGTTTAGCTTCTCGGAGTAATCTCTGAGTTTCTAGAATTTCAAGAGGGTAGATTTCATTATTGCTTTGTAAAACAAAGCGAAAGGGGGGAGAAAGAGAGAGGGATGAAGAGCAGAGCTACTACAAGAGTTTTTCACTGTCGGGAGTGAGCATCAACCCAGCAAATTGGAACCTGGTTGGTCCAATAGCATCTCTTGTGATAAAAGAGAAAGAGCTCCCTCCCAGCATCTTTCTTGTTTGTTCCAGTCTGGTCCCCATGCTGCCCTCTCCCCTTGCTTCCTGCCTCCCTTGTTATGTCTGCTCTCACGGCCCCTTTCTCCTTCTAACACTGCTGAAGAGAATGGGAGGGTGGATACTCAGTGCTCAACATCCTTTCTGCCTTACACACAAAACTTCCTTTCCTAAGAAAGAAACCAAGGATTCAGGACAAAGTGGCCTCACGTGAGGCAGCAGTCCACTCCCGATAGGTGTGTGTTTTATAGAGCATATAGTAGCGATAACAAGCAGACCCTTCTGTAGGCACGGGCCATGGTCATGCCTACTATCTTCACTAAGTTCATGTGCTAGGTAGTCAAACAGAGCTGGGCAACCAGGGCGGGAATCGACTTACACTACTGACACCAGGGATCATGAGATCTGTGAGGGCAGGCCCCAGTGTCACTGGCTGTGCCATCAGGTAGGGACAACACAGAGAAAACAGAAGTCTTCCTGTGAAGGAAGGAGCCAGCATGTGCATGTTGCCTTCTCCCAGGCCTGCTCCAGATCTGGGTCTGCCTGTTTCTGTTTCTCCCAGGCACAGGACATGAAGAACAAATGAAGGTGCTCCTCCATTGCTCGGAGAAGAAAACAACCACAGAATACGACAAATGCAGCAGTGGATAATTCTGCGACAGCATCGGATGCTCAGAAATGCACTTCCTCTCCCTGGCTGCTCCACGCCAACTGGAGGGATGCCCGACAGTCTGAAAACCAAGCCCAAGTCCACACAGGGCTACATGTATGATGCCCCATTGGACTGGCATTACCTGGACCACTGGTGAAAAAAACTCTAGCCTAGGGTACGCCCACTCCCAGCTTCTGTAAATAGAGTTTCACTGTTTATTTGCTCTGCCTGCATGGTTACATCTTATCTGAAGCTATTCTTGTAAGACAAGGTCAGAGCAAAATGGCTTTAACAGATACTGCAAGGCTCAGAAAGCCTACAATGCTGACTCTCTGGCCCTTCCACTGGCTGCTCAGGCCTTGTAGTTTGGGCACTCCCACTGTCACCACACACAAAAATTAAGCTGAAGAGGACAGAAACACTATCTGGCTCGGATCACTGCAACCTACAGAATACTGCTGCTTAGCTGGTGTTCGATAAAGCCTGAAGTAAAGAATGGAGATGTAGCCAAAGATGCACACCTAGATTCTTTGACAGGAGAGCCTGCAGCACACAGTGGAGCCAGGGTCCTCGCTGAGCTGGACCACTGTCCCGAAGCTCTGCCCAACCACAAGGTGCTGTGTGGGGGTGTCCCTTGACTAACAAACTACCTGGGAGCTCTCTGTGGAAACCAGACTGGACAAACAGCCAGACATTAATCATTATAAGAATCTGGAAACACAGAGCTGTCGGGACAGACTGGATTTAAGGGAGAAGAAGCAATCGAAATCTTTCCTTGGTATCCATTTACATTAGAAAGCTATAGGAGGGTAAATGCTTGGAAAGAGGTTCACATTGATGGTTCCCCCACGCAGCTCACCCCAAAACAGCTGTCAGAAGACAAACATAAACACAAATGCTCAAGGTACTGAGTGGAAAAAAACTCTTTCAAAGATCCCAGATCTGAAAGAAGAAAGCCAACCCACTCTGCCATAACCAAGCAGAGTGGGAAACTCAGGGGCACTGAAAAGGAGCCCTGGTGTCTGTACAGAAAGCATATGAAAGTTCTGGTGCCAATAAAGCTGTTTATGGTTAGACTCAAAGGAGGACTGGTCCTTTAACTTGGAAAATAATCACATAGAACTTTCTGCATACAGAATACTATTTGTCTCCTATTTTATACTTTCACCAAAAGAACTATTGCTTCCACGTGGTGTCCTCAGCCGGGCTTGGAGAGGGAACCCCTCCACCTCTCCAGTCCTCCTTCTCTCCAGCCTGGCTCCACTGTAATTTCAGGAGGTTTGCGGAACTGTTTGTTGTTGCTGTTGTTAAATTTACAAAACTCTAGCATAGTCTCCCTTACAGATTTTTAGGTAATAAGGAATTGCAGATTTAACAGTAGTGTAAGTTTTAATTTTGCAGTAATAAGAGTCTATTACGAATTAAATAAAAGTGGCAGACTGTCTTCATTTCTGATCAAATAGAAAACAGCCAAAATGTCTGAGAACTGATCAAATGTAACAATCAAGGGTGATTTGTAAGTTAAATGCTGTATCAAAGAAACTAATATCAAAATATTAGCAAGGAAATTTGGCTTGGTGCTTTCTAAAATTAATCCTCTTGCAAGCCTACCTAATTCATATGCAATTCATGTCCTTAACAAATTCCGGGTCCTACGGGAAAATGCACACGGCTCACTAACTGTTCTCAGTAAGGACAGGGCTACACTACATAGGATGAGCGCTAATCCAGCGCTCTGAGGACTGTTAGTGCATTTGGAAGCAGGCTGCCCTTACTCCTTTAGTAGCTGGACCCTGGGAAACCCAGCTGATCACTGCCGACATGAATATTTACATAACTGGGGCCCTTCATGAAGGCAGGTGACTTGCTTATGCGGAACCTTTGCCCTGAGCCTCCAAAGGAGAGGAGGACTTGACAGGGAAGGTCCCTCGGAAGACAAGATGCTCTGCCTTCCTATCTCATCTTCCTTTACTTCGACTTCAGAACACGACTACTTTTCTGAATCCCTCACTTTGGGGGATCATGCATGCCTGTCTCTCATACAGGATGCGGATGCATTTCTGTCAATGAGAATCAAGACAGAAAGAGGAAATGAATGACTAATTGTATCAGACTGACCATTTTCATAGAGCCAGCCTGGTCAAAGTGCTGTACACACCTGAATTCACAGTGTGCCACCTTCTCATGGCCTGCTAAGGAAAGAATCTAAGGAGATCAAAAGTCCAGCGCTGGGACCTGCAGTCAGATGCCCACAGCGGACTTCTTTTTAATTGTTTGACTTTTCGTCTTAAAAACTAAATAGCGTTTTCCTCTCGCCTGACGTGTTCTGTGTAGGAGCGGTAATGATGTCTCACAGCTGACTCTCCTGTGGGCTTGGACGATGCTCTTATTTATTAGGGTTCTGGATGATGCGATCTCAGCAACCTTCTGAGGGTCGCTAATGAGGATGGCAGAGAAGTCACAAGTGATAAAAACAAAAAACAAAACAAGCAAACAAACAAAAACCAACTCTGAAGTCCTAGAGTCCAGACATGTGTGTGATGGAATCGTCCTGGCTCAAATGAATCAGGCACCAGCAGGTACAGTTTGCTCCTGGTGACAAAGGACAAAGACAAAATGGAAAGACGGAAAATAGATGAGTGTTTCAGTGTGAAACTTGCCATTTTACTTCAGCTAGGAGCCTAGACAGTGGTATTCCTAAGCCAAGACTATACATGATGTTTGAATATATTCAAGCAATGCGGCCCCGTCCCAAGACCTGCAGTAGATAGAGCGCCTTCACATCTTAGAAACCAAAAGCAGACAATTGAGAGCAAACTTCAACCTCCAGCTGTCTACGGGATTGAACATGGCTCCTGCAGAAAACTGCCTTGCCGGCCCAGTGCAGAATGGACCCCTGGGCCCCCGACCCCATAGCACCTCTAAGTCAGAAGCTCTCCACCTTGAGCTATGACAGGAGCTGCTGAGCCCAGGTTCCAGAGACTCTCCTCGGTAAGTCTGAAGCAGGGACAGGTCATTTCCTTCCCTAACAAATCCCCAGGGCTACAGATACAGCCGCCCCCCCCCCCCCCCGTGGACTGTGATTCACCAGCCGCCCCCCCCCCCCCCCGGGTAGACTGTGATTCACCAACGTAGGCTTTCATCGCTGGTTTTTCTCTTCTCAGTCCACATTCTGCATTCGTCCCTTCTCTAAGCACATAAACAGGTGTGAGGGTCCAACACCTTAAACGCAACAACACTCCCACTGTCTTTACTGGGAATAGATGCGGCACGTTTCTCCGTCTTTCCGGGCGTGCTGCTCTTCTGTCCCTCCCATGCACAAGTGGCTCAGCCAGCCTACTCTGTGCTCCTGTGAACTAGCAGTTTCCAGGCCAATGGATGCTTCTGAAGACCCTATTTCTCAATTTACTCCAATGGCTGGCATTGTTTCCCCTGCCCACACACTACTCCCTTCCCTTGGGTTTTCCATCTTCTCTCTATCCCAGGGCTCCTCCTGTGCCTCTCAACATCCCCCTTAAGTCTTTGTTTTTGTTGAGGGATGTGTGTAGTCTGCTCTCCTCTTAAGTGTTGGCGTTCCCTCGGACCCTATCCTTGTCCCTTTTCTCAGGCTGTGCATTTGCCTGAGAATTCTCATGCATGCTTGTTTTCCAGCGAGAACGTCTATGCCCTGATGCCTCTCAAACCCAGACTTCTCTCAAAGTTCAAATGCATACAATGTCATAATTAGACACTGCGTTTGTCTAGCAGACATGTCAAATTTTCCCAGAGTGAACTCATGAACCTCCACCTCACTCATGTCTCCTTCCTTAATTTTCTACTAACAAAAAAAGGCTCCTCGGGTTATTCACACAAGCAGTCCTCATCTCTCCTGTCCAGCTAGAACCCAAGTCCTATCCAAATCACCCCAAATTCTACCTAACATGTGTCCCTTTGTTCCCACGTCTATGACCACCACTCCAGCACAAAACAATGCGTCATCCCATCTGAACCAGTACAATGTCCGTGCAATGTGATGCCTACATCCTGGCCTCTTCACCCTTGGCTCTACTTAATCTCCATACAGCAGATAGAGCTTCTTTATGACTTCAAATAGTAATTCTCTAGAAAAACTCTAAAATGGTTCGCCACTGTTACTGAACTAAGTTTTCAACTCCAGTGCATTTTCAGTCTTCTTCTCATATTCTGTTTTGGTTTTTTTTTTTTTCTTTTTTTTCAAGACAGGGGTTTCTCTGTAGCTTCAAGGCCTGTCCTGGAACTAGTTCTTGTAGATTAGGCTGGCCTTGAACTCACAGAGATCCTCCTGCCTCTGCCTCCCTAGTGCTGGGATTAAAGGTGTGCACCACCACCGCCTGGCCTTTCTCATATTCCGGGTTCTAATAATTCAATAAATTATTGACTGAACTGTAGATTTGAACCATTATATATTTTTTCTATCTAAAAATGTATAGTATATTCCATGTTCCTGGAAAATTATTCATTATTAAAACCCCTCTTCAGTATTCTATTTTTTTAATCTTTCTTAAGACTATTGGATTCAGGCCCCTTTCTGGGTCCCCTTCTGCTTGAACCAACCTCAATTAAAGCAATGCTCTTCTAAGCTTGTCCTTGCACTATTTAAAAGTAAAACCTTGAGTCCCTAGTGCTGAGACTCCTATCTACATCAAAATATGAACCCTACTACAATTACTTTCAAGTAACATACATCAAACAAGCAGCACATGCCCCTGGCGGGGTGGATGAGGTAGCATAACAGTTCAGAATCACTTTTTATGTTTACTATGTTCCTGCTGATTTTTAGACAACCAGTAGCATATGCCTATTTCAAACACGTTCAGTCTCCAGGTCATTCCTTCAGCAAGCTCAGGGAGGAGACGCTGAAATTGTATTTGGTGATGGCTGGGACTGCCATTTGCCTGTGCTAACAGCTTTCTCCATCCTTAGAGAGAAGTCCCAAGGAAACTAAGGGACACTGGCATTGGGGAACTGTCCCTTTCCTAAAAGGACATGCACTTGTTTCCTGACATTCAGAACAGCAGCCCTGAGACACATTTCTGCCACGTCCAACTGTGCAGCATTCCCGTAGCTGGTCCAAGTCTCACAGACTGCTTTCAGGGCCCCTCCTGAGCCCAGCTGCTTTTATATACTGTGGTAACTCATAAACAAAGTTATGCAGATTTATAGGCCAGTGGCCAACATCTTCAATGGCTGACTGAAACGTGGAATGTTTGGGTATTTCCATGGCTCTCCAAAAAGGCTTTATAACCTAAGAAGTCCTCCTTGTACACCAGCTAGGACAGAAACTTCCATTCCTCCACTCTTGGTTCTCCCTGGGTGACCTGGCGACACCTGCAGCTCGGTGGGCAGTGATGTGTCAGCGCTGTGACGATAGGCTGAGTGCCTCGAAACAGGACGGTATGACCCTCAGCAAGCTGACCCCAGCCTAGCCATGCCTTCCAGATAGCATACAGGGGACTGGCTTGAGTCGATATGGCAAACCGAGAGTCAAGAGACAAAAATGAGCACATCTGCAGTTTACGTAAATGTCAGCGCACACGTTGTGGGGCAAGCTGGCTCTCTGTGGAGAAGCAGACCTCATTTCAAGTTAGTCATCACTTGTCACCAAACAGGAAAAGCTGACAGATCTACCCCAGATAAGGTGAATCACACCGGTGTGGGAAACAACCCAGTTTTTATGATGAAACCGGCTTTGTGTTCATGCCTCCAAGCACGGCACAGGCCAGTGCCCCCCAAACTGGAAGAATCCAGATGTTCCTGTGATCTTCCACTGAAAACTCAGAAGAAAACAAAAACAACACAGGGTATCCCAAGGTGGTGAGTGTCTGTCTTCTCTGTATTGGAGAAACGTCACCCTCAGAGCTCAGGGGTCCCTGAGGTGGCCAGGTATCTAGGGTTTTGTTTGGCCATCTACATCCATCTACCCTTTTAGAAAGTGGACAAGAGTCATATTTACAAAGAAAAATTAGAAAATACAGAAAGTGAGACTTTGAGACATAGCTCAGCAGTAAAGTGTCTGTCCAGAAAACAATCAACACTGGAGGTGAGAGGCTGGAGAGATGGCTCACAAGTTACGGGCACGCATTGCTCTTGCAGAGAACCCAGCAATTTCCATGGTGGCTCACAACCATCCATAACTCCAGTTCCACGGTATTCTTCACCCTCTTCTGACCTCACCAGCACCAGGCATGCATATGGTGCACACACATACACGCACGCAAAACAAACACTCAGACACATAAAATTTAAAAGTCATATAAAAATAGAAATTGAAAACATAGAGGTCTGGAAAACACATCATTGAACAAAAAAGCTGAAGGAAGTAGAGGCCAACAGTCAGTAATAAGCAGCAGCCATTGCGACCTTCCTATGAGCAAAGCTTCGTATTAAGAATTCCCTGTGTTCTCCTAACGCATCTCATGGCATAAGCTTCATCATCTCTACAAAGAAGAAAGGACCCAGAGCCCTGTCCAGGCTCTCCTGCGAGTGACCTGCCCACAGTGGAGAGAAAACTTCGAGCTGGTCCTTCTGATCTCAAGTCTTGCTCCTGGCACACCAGAGCCCAGGAGGGCAAGTACCAAGAGAGATGAGATGCAGCTGCTTCACTATCCAAAGGTCTATCGTACGGGGGCAGAAGAGACTGTTTGTGCTATCAAGAACTTCTCAGAACCATTTGTGTTAGAGAAGTGTACCTGGGTCTTGAAAAACAAAATAATCAAAATTGTGTCCCAGACCCCACCTTCAAAATGTGACTTAGTTAACCGGGAATAGAGGCAAGACGCTCTGTATTTAGCATGCCATGCTAAATATGTGAGAACCAGGATTTTGCTCCCTCTCAAGCCAGGAATCATGCAGATAAATTAACAAGGGGCAGATATGACTTTACATTACTAAATACAACAGCAAGCCAAACCAGAGCTGCACGTGCGCACACACACACACACACACACACACACACACACACACACACACACACCAGCCCTCCCAATCAGAGCCCTCTGCCACAGAATGCAAAGTGCTAGAGACTCTGGAACAGGATGCTAGGTCTGCCCCTGGCTTGGCCTCTCTTGGGTGTGCAACCTTGGTCAAGTTAGTGCTTTTCTCTGAGTCTCATTTTGGCAATTATCGAAGAACATTTATATTACAGAGCTGTTAAGTGTCTGGGAAAATTAGGTAAAATCTAAATATTGGCTGGTATGAGCGAGGTGTCAACAGATGGTAAATGCTGTCTATCAGATGATGTCTGTTCTCTTGCAAGTCAGCCATCTATGCAGACTTTCCTCAAGCAGATGCTGGTGACTATCCTTGGAGCATCCACCCTCTCCCCACCATTCTCCCTCCCACTGCAGCATCCATGCTATACAGAGGAGTTGTTATGAAATTCACTAGTACAAGCCAATCAGCTATCACCCAGCCTCGGCAACGTAGTGAGTTTCAGGCCAGCCTGAGCAACAGAATCAGATCCCACCTCAAATAAAACAAAATACTTTGTGTGTATGTGCGTAGTAAATAACCACAGGCAAAAAATGTGGCCTTGAAAAATTAAACATGAATAGGTCAAATAAAACACACCATTTATCTAAATGTTCTTAATATTCATTAATCAAACACTCATGTTCGGTGACACCACATCATAGAAGACCTGCTCCCTCTTCGAGAAGCTTCTATGGAGACTGCTGACAATAACTACCATTGTTTTTGGCTGGCAGTGCACTTTTGGCTTATATAACCACTGTTCATCTTCACTGTGAGTCAACAGCAGGAGGGACCATTGTCCTCAGTGAAAAGCAAGATGCTCACTGGGGCAGGGTGAAGCAGGAGGTCTACTGTCGGGTGCTTCCTCCAGGCCATTCCCACGCAAACAGTGTGTGTGAGTGATCCTCACCCCTTCTCTAGAAGGTCAGCACCTCCAACACCAGGAAGGAAGCGAAGACTCAAGGCAGTTGAATGTCAGTGTTGAGACACAGAAGGAAGCCCAAGGGAAGGGCTGAGCTCTGAGGCCTTGCCCACGGAGGAGTGATCAGGAGAGCTGGGAAGGGGCCAGCCACACCCACAAGCTCCAAGCCACCCTGCTGAGCTCCCAGCCTTCTCTGGCAGGCACTCCACCAAGGGGTCATGCACAGGCACTAGCTGGCAATGCCCAGCAGCCCAAATGCTCCCCGAGTCTGTGTGTAAGACCTGAAAACAAGAGTCTGCAGACAAGAAAATCCATTGTGTGGCATTCCTCCAGGGAAAATGTTATGCTGGGCTGGGGCCAGGCCTGCAATACCTGTGAGCAAGTGGATTCCAGAAAGCAAAGTCATGGGCTGCCTCGTCTAAGGCTTGGCTCACTGGGTTCCATCAAGAGAAAGGAAGATAAGAAGACATCTTCCAGCTAACAGCCCGCACGTAAGTGACATCCATTCATCTCTCATCTGCCTCTGGGAAAGGCAAGATCAGTAGCCCTCAGTCAAGAGTACAACGTGACGGACATGGCTCCTATAAGGACACAGTTCTTCTCCAGAGACGATGACACCACACGAGGACATACTGCAACACAATCACTAGGTGGCTACTATTTAAAGATGAAAAAATTAATCAGGTGTTGATGTGGAGAAACTGGAACCCTCACGCAATGCTGAGGAGCACGTAGAACAGTGCGGCTGCTGTAGAAACAGCCTGGGAGTTACCAAAAGCTAAACAGGGAGTCAATGGATCCTCTGCACTGCTGTTCCCAGAAACATGCAAAACACCATTAACAGGAGACTGAACACATAACCACAACAGTGCTCACAAAGGCACAATGATGGCCCAACAGGCAGAGGAAACAGCCAAGTACCTATCAACAGACGAATGATAAAAAAATGCACTACACACACATAGAGAGACAGGCAGGCAGGCAGACAGACAGACAGACAGACAGACAGACAGACACACACACACACACACACACACACATACACATACAGTGGATTCAATCACAGGAGGAAGTTCCGACACGTGCTGCAGTGTGGATGGACCTCAAAGACACCATGCTGTGTAAACAGAGACACACCCAGAACACCAAACACTGCGGGATTCCACTTACATTGAGTTATCAAATACATAATGGGACAGAGGGATTTTTTTTTTTTTGGGTCGGGCAATTAGATGTCATGGCCACACAAGGATACAAACATAACTCATGGCGATGAATCACATTCTTAGAAATGATTAAAATGGAGGCTGTGGATGGCAGTTGGTGGCCAGGCACATGCCTAGCACGAGCCAGGCCCTGGATTTGATCCCCAGCACCCAGACAATGCAAAACAGAAAAGGCCCCAGGAGGTTAAAGCTATACATTTTGCTTCATACATGCATGTCGAATCCCCACAAAATTAAACAGAAAACACAAACGACCAAACGTAAAATCAAAGCATATGAAGAAAATCCCATCAAAGCTACAAGGATAATGAGATTACTCAAAAACACAAAGATTGAGTAGAAGACAAGGGTCTTATTTCCTTGTTATATGGAGGTGTCACTCAGTATACAGCACTTGCTTAGCCACAGGAGGCTCTAGGTTCTGATCCTGGAACCTCTTTGTAAAAGGAAGAAAAAGAATCATATACGGTAGGGGACTGGAGAGATGGCCCTGCAGTAAAGTGTACTGTCAGCTCTTCCAGGGGACCCGGGTTCAATTCCCAGTATCCACTTGCAGCCCACAACTGTCTGTAATTCTAGTCCCAGGGATCTGATACCTCCATGGGTACCAAGCATGTATGTGCTACCTACATACATACATGCAGACAAAGTGTCATACACATAAAAATTAAAAGATGGAATCCATACCAGTACTATTGTTGAAGTAAAAAACCTCAGACTACACAGATCATGGGCCCTAAAGGAAAAACCACTACTATTATTTTGCTAAATAAACAAATAAAATAGCCTGAATGACATGTCACTATACCCACAGACCAGTGTGTCACCCAACCTCATCAGAGAAGCTTCTTCATGCAGTAGATAGCAATTAACACAGGGCCCCACACTGGTCAACTGAATGAGAGACTTTGGAGCATACAGCTCTTCTTGGAATGTCTAGATCATTCCCTTCCTCTCAAGGCTCAGGAACCTATGTGGAAGAGGGGACAGGAAGATTTTAAGAACCAGAAGTGGTGGATGACCTCAGAGAAACAGCAGTTTCTAGACCCAAGAGGGCAGATACACATATGAATACACAGAGACTGTGACAGCATTCACACGATCTGCACAAGCTCAAGCTAGACAAAATCCCAACCCAGAGGAGGAATGAGAAGTAAGGGGACATGAAGTTCCGCCCACAACCAAGAAGATATTTGCAAGGGATAGCTACTGGGAGAGGGAAAGTCAGTTTTCTTCAACAAAGTGATCCTGGGTGTATCAACCAAATCCCAAGGAAGGCCCTGTTCTCGGGAGCGGTTGGCCAACACAAATCAGACTCCATGAGTTTTGTAGTTGTGGTTAGTTTGTTTGTTTTTTTTTTATGAGAAAAGTTGAGCCTGTAGGGAAGGTGAAGAGAATCTGAGAGGAGTTGGGGCGAGAGAAAAATAAAATCAAACTATATTGTATGAATATGATCTGTCTGAAACTCTCAACGAAAAAATAAACAACATCTTAGGGTTCCTATGGCTGTGATGAAGCACCATGGCCAAAAGCAAGCTGGGGAGGGTTTATTTGGCTTACACTTCCACCTCACTGTTTACCTTTGGAGGAAGTCAGGATGGGAACTCAAGCAGGGTAGGAACCTGGGGGTAGGAGCTGATGGAGGAGTGCTACTTACTGGCTTGATCTCCATGGCTTGCTCAGCCTGCTTTCTCATAGAACCCAGGACCAACAGCCTAGGTGTGGCACCACCCACAATGAACTGGGCCCTCTCCCGTCAACCACTAATTTAAAAACCGTCCTATAGGTTTGCCTACAGTCTGACTTTATGGAGGCATTTTTCTCAGTTGAGGCTCCCTCTTCTCTGATGACCATGTCTTGTGTCAAGCTGACATAAAATTAACCAGCACAACAACATTATTTTTTAAAGACCTATTTTAAGTACATTATTTCCTGGCATAAACTTCATGAAAACCTCTTATAGGTGGTACCATTACCTTCATTTTAAGGTTAGCGATCCCAAGGTACACAGTGCTTAAATAATTTGTACAAGGTCACATGGCTAGGAAGTACCAAATCCTGGATTTATACCCAGGAAGCTGGGACTCCAGAAGTGACATATTTAACGACGAAGCTGTGGCTGGGGGGAAGATAGGAGGAGGGTTAAGGTGAGAGACGCGCAAGCAATTACAGGCTAAAGAAACAAGAGTGAGGGGGGTCGACGAAGCCAACAAATTCTTATTTCAAAGTCAAACACAAACTGCTGAATAAACAGGACAGAACTCAACTGATCTTTTAGGCTCGCCCAAATCTCTTCTAGGAAAGCAATAAGGGAAAGATACCAGGTCTGAGTCTGTAAGATCTGGTTTTAAATCCTGACTTGATTACTTATTTTGCTTATTTCTTCGCTCACGAGCACCTGTTAACTCTGCAAGGCACCTGGCAATGTGCCGTGGGTTGTCTTAAAGTCTGAGTCCTAGGTCCTCTGCTCTAGAATGCGAATAACACACCTACCTCATGAGGTTGGTATGAAAGTCACAGACCAAAGGCGTGGCCGCTCCTGACTCCTAGCTGGCACCTAATGATAGCTGATTGAGGACAGGCTCTTGCCCAATTCCTCGGAACAAGAATTCTTGATAATGATTAAGATACATAAATCTCGGTGCTTGCCTTGTCAATGGAGGCATTGTGTGCGCCAGGCTGCAGACAGGCGGCCACAAACGGCTGCTTAGTTCCTTGTGCTCCACCCTGTTTCCTACCCTCAAGCCAGGCAGATGGGACCGCGAGAAGTCAGTTCTGTTCTGTGCTTCCCAGAAGAGGAGGAGACAGAAAAAGGAATGCAGAAAAAGAGGCGAGAGAGGATTTTAAAAAAATGGGAAAAGGACCTGAAGCCAGAGACTGAAAGCCATTCTTGCCCATCTCTTCCCCAGTATCTGTTTCTGTCCCTATAGAGGGGGGGTGCTGCGGGGTTCCCACCTTCCATTTTTCCCTACTATGACCCAGAGTGTCCCAACCAAAGATGACATGAATATTCTCAAACCCTAAACACCTTCTGTGGGGAACAAAAAGGTGGGTGTGTTCCCCCCCACACACAAACAACAGACCTTTTATTTGGCAATGCAGCCAAAAAATTTAATTAAAGAATTTCGTGTCTAGGCTATTCACTCGCTGAGATAACAGAGACCTCAAGCACAAGCCTGAGAGTTCTATGTCCATTGTTGATAATTCACTAAGTTCATCTTGACTTAGCATCCTGCAGGGAGGCGATGGGCATACTCGGTATTGGCCGCTGTCAATGGCAGCTTATTAAACCCTTTAATTGAGCTTGCGATGCACAGAAAGCTGGGAAATGAGGCGACGGCATTCTATATCCCACGTGGACTGAAAGCATAGGTCACACTGCTTTGTTTCTTCCAAGTCAAGTAGAAGTCAGCTTTTTAAGTCCTGAGATAGCACGAAGAGGCCCCTACTACTCAGCTACATATTCGCAGCCAAGCCCCAGGAAAGAAAGCTCTGGTGTCCCGTCTGATGGAGGGAGCAGAGATGGTACCATGTACTCCTAAGGTCCCTACAGAACCACTCTTAGCGCTGTATCAGCTCCGAATACTGCACTCCAACTTCTTCACCCGAACATCTCCGAACTTGAGAGTGCGAATTAAATGACACCCCAGAAAGCGCTGCTGGTCGGGGAGCTTTATGTCAACAGAGGATGAGTTGCACCCAAAGCGGGTCCCCACACGCCTGCCTGCCCACAACTTTGGTTCCCATAAGCACCTTCTCTTTCTGCCAACCCAGCTGCCATCTTCCAGGCTGTCGGTGTTTTGTGAGCTTCTCCCAGCGCTGGGTGCTGCGGGAGACAGTGCTGAACTTCATGATTGGGACCAAGGGACACGAGGAACTGAGCCCATTGTGGAGTTCGGGGGTCTTGATGCTTGGCGCCCTTCCCCAAATCAAAGAAGCATGCCTCTTTAATATCAAGATTGCGGCTCTGCCAGCTGTGGTTAGAAGATAGGGAGGAAGAATCCTGCACAGCGGTGACTAACGTGTTATGAGAAGACTGGAGGTGTCTTCAGTGTTTCCCATGATCCCGCTTCTGAACTGCAAATGAGAGTCAGGCAGAGGTCATGCCTTGGACTGGTAATCTTCAGGCCTGAAGACCCTTCAATAACTACTATTCCCAGATTGCTCCTGCCTCTGTATGGCACGGCTCACTCTCTGGGGAGCTGGCCGCTACTTGGTTTAGACAGTCTCTGACACATCCCTTCCTGCTGTGGTTGTAGATAGTCCTGGGAAGACACTACGGGCATGGATAGTGTGTAGCACTATCTCCGGCCCCTCCCATATCCTCCCACACCTGCCTACTGGCAGAGTCTCTAGCCTTTCGAGGATTGCATTTCTAGACCCAAACCTATGGTTGCAGAGACAGAATCAAGTTCTCTACAACCTTAAGCAGGAAAGCAAACTTGCTCGGCCACATGTGAGGGAAGACACTGGTCTAATGAGCATCAAGGCCATTTTCCTAGTGCCTCCTCCACCTGTTCCCACTGCAGGGCACACACACGGTCGTCTCGGTGGAAAACTGGACAATGTAAGCGGACTTAACAAAGAAAATGAGGTGTGAAGAGAAGAGGAAGCTTATCAGTAGAGAAGGTCAGTGGGCGGGCCTTACGAGAAGACAGTAAAGGGCAAAGAAATCTCGGGTGAAGATGTGCATACACACAGAGGTGCTGGAAACGGCAGCGAAACACACCAGGGTGCCACAGGGTTCCAGTTCTCACTCGATCCCAACACTGAGTTCCTGCCTACTCTCAAAAGCCCTGCTTGGGCATCAAGTGCATCTATGCGACCACAGTGCCATCTAGTGGAGTGGTGGATTTTTTTTTTTTTAAAAATGACCTAGTCAGAATCATTCAGGATCAACTCTGTATTGGTAAGATTCTAGGCAATAAATTCAGGGGATAGAATGTGCTGCCAATAAACACGTTGAGCCTAACTTCACAGATTTTTATGTCTTATGGGTTACTTCTTCTCAAAACAAGGGAGGCATAACTACAGTTTGAATTCCACACAATTTCCTCCTCGCCCCCTGTGCACCAGTTCAGCTAACACTAAGACTTTCAGTGAAAACAGTCACACAACACTAACATGGGCTTATTATACATGTGAGGCATATATACCTCAGACACAGTCATTAAGTCCTAAGTTCCTCTTTTGATGCTTTTGACAACCCATGATTTCGCTCACGAACTACCCAATCACAAATACAAGAGTGTAAATTTCTCTGTTAATATTGGGACATGGGACCCAACAAATGCCATTGACTCTTCTGTGTCTTCTGGTACAAGTTCTGGGGAGCAGAACGGGGCAGGGGCAAAGGTGCATACTATAAACTGGAATCTGGAACCGAAGACTCGGTGTTTAAACCTGTGTCTTGTCTCGTTCCCACATGTAAAGTAGGCGGTGCCACTGACGTCACAGGGCTGCTGTGGGGGTTACGTGAGAACGGGTATACTGACAGCTCGGAGATGCAACTCGTTAATTCCTTTCCTGCTGCCCTCTGAAAAGTCTGGGAGAGTGGTACCAAGTCTCAATTCCAGTCAGGCTGTCACAGTGAGACTTCCCACTTCTAAATGAGAGAGCAGAAAAGCCTTCTAAATTCCTGGTTCTCAAAGCCACCCACCCCCAACCCAGTTTCTACTTGAAAGTCGACCAATTAATGAGCCAAGGGTGAAGATGGAATCCTGCCAGCCACGGTACCGGGAAAGTTCATAACACTGTGACTTTAATTCATGGGTACTGTAATCCTGTGAGTTAAAGGACTGTAAACATTGTTCTGCTTTTTCTTATACTTCAAAGGAAGCAACTTAATGGCCACGAGTTACAGTTCCTTCCACAAAGTGTAACTAAGAAACACAACTGTTTCTGGTATGGTTTCCAACCTGGCTCCTTTACTAAAAGGACTTCAAGGCAAGAATTTTAAACAAAATAACTTCTCCAGGCTCTCGGGCTTCCTCATGCAGAAGGAGTCGCTGCCCTTAGGAGACCTGAGAATTGGAGTTCACACTGAAGGTTATACACAGTCGAGGCCTGCTTAAGCTGGGGTTGGGGCAATCCCTAAAATGTGGAGGCCACCCATATAGATACTACCAGAGACAAAACAATGGGGACAGTAACATCTTTAATGGATAATACCCACAATGACGCAAGGGTCAGGCATGTTGGGGTACGACTACAACCCCAGCACTGGAGGCAGAGATGAGAGAATTCAGAGTTTGAGGCTTGTCTGGGCTATATATAGCAAAACTGTCTCAAAAACAAAACAAAACAAACAAAACTGAGTGGGAGGAAGTGTTACACAAATACAGACTCTTCCTATTTCTTTTTCGTCATTTGTTAGTCTAACAGGAAAATCTTAGAATAGTCTCATCGGCCCAAGAACCAGGATATAAAACCCAGCTTTTCTTCATGGTAACAAAGCAGCGCTGGTCTCGGGAAGCAATCAGCACACGATGGAGCGATTTGGTTATCACGGCCTGGCTTGACGTGCGATCCTAATTTCTCAGTTCACCACGTATCAGCTTCAGACAACTTCCTCAAGCTCTGGTTTGTTCATCTAAGTGGGGAGAGCACTCTCTCTCTCTCTACAAGGGGTTATCACAAAGTGAAGACTAGAGGCATAGGGGATGAATACAGCCTTGGGGAGTTCCAGTCCTCCGGCATGCTAAAAGCAACCAGTCACCAGGCCAGGCTGGAGGACACGAGGAGGCGGAGTCAAAATGACACACTACAACAAAACATGAGACCCCAATGATCTGTTTACTATTCGGGTCTTCTCAAACAGATTCTGACAAAAACCTGCATAGGAGAAAGGATGTGGTAGATGTCAAATTCTTCTCACTACCAGCCAGTTATCATGTGGTATCACTGGATAAAAATACAACAGTGTGTGTGTGTGTGTGTGTGTGTGTGTGTGTGTGTGTGTGTGTGTGTTCGTGTTCGGGCAGGACACTGGAGAAGCCAGTAAGTGTTGAGAGACAGCTCAATACAGGGCCCACTGAGTCTCTGTTCCCATCAAGGGCAGCTAGAGCCGCCTCTGTTTTCCCAGATGGAGATCCTGACTGAATAGGAAGAGCCCTGCCTTTCCCATACATTTAGAAAATATGTACAGAAATTAGACGGCGATACACAAGCCATGTATAATTCTGATTACTCTTGAGGTTGTTTTAAAAAGGAATTATGGGTAAGGTGAGTGGCAGGGTGCTTGTGGAGCCTGTGGAAGGCCTTGGATAGTAAAACCACAACCAACCAAAAGGAAACTGGATTCAGCTGAGGGCTTTCTGACACTCTGCAAATTGAGCTAGGCTTAAATGCGGGCAGGTGCCGACCCCCGACCTGTGGCATAGCAAACCCAGCTTTCTGCCCCCTGAGCACACAGGTGACACAGACGATGGAGGGGGCGCGTCTCAGCGGCTCCCAGCACAGACCACAGACCGCACTGGCTTTGGCAGCATTGTCAACACAGTGAACACACAGGGCAAAGCTATCTGTGATCTGATGGCGGACAAGATGAAGGAATGAGGGGGCTCTGAGACACAAAAGCAGTACCGCTGTTGGAGAAAAGCAGAGAGAACTGCCACTGGAGGAGGTCAGGGGTCACAGACCAGATGCCTTCCTGCTCTCTCTCTCTCTCTCCTTCTTGCTTTCCTATCTATGCTCTGCTGGGAGGGGCATCCTCTGGGATCCAGGACTGAGTAAAGATGTGATACCTCCCCCCCAACACACACACACACACACACACACACACACACACACAAAGAGTGTTAGAGGAGCTCCCAGCAACGCAGGCCAGGCCTCGCCAACTTCCCCTACAACTCCACCCCACAGGCTAGCTGAGCAGAAGGTGGCTGCCTTCCCCAAGACCACATTTGTCCTGCTCAATCCATTAACAGCCAGAGTTGAAAGAGCCCAGGCTTCTTTCTGACCTGTGGAGAGTTTCTAGACGATCAAGGTGTGATGGGAAGGTCAGGCCACGGTTGCAGGCCTGTAATCCCAGGTACATGGAAGACTAAAGAGGAGGCTCATTACTTAAGGCCTGGCTGGGCTATAGAGTGACTTTAAGACCAGCCTGGGTAACACAGGGAGAACTTGTCTCGAATTTCCTGTGGCTCAAGGGTAGTTTGGACAGCGTGGGTAAGGCCCTGAGTCTGATCCCCAGCACTCAAGGTTACCAAACAACAAAAAATTAAATAAAATGAAAACAAGCATGTGCCCTAAAAATCTCCCATGAGACATAGTGTTTCCCCTTCCCAAGAATATCCAGAGCACCCAGGGTCAGATCATGGTCGGTCATCTTCGTGAGTGGGTAGCCTTCTGATTCCACCTGAGGAGGGGAAGGGGATTGAGAGCCCGATGGAGCGGCAGTGGTCTGGGAAGAAGGACACTCTGTTTTGTCATGAATGCACATGCATACCAGAGAAGGTAGCTGAGCTTCAGCTATCCTGCTGTAGCCTAAAGCCAGGGGTGGTCACGGGAGCCAAGGTCAACACTCCCATGTCCTGCCAATGTACAATGGTGTGGTGGAGGAAGGCAGAGAGGGGAATAAGGGCCCCAAATAACGCATGCGCGCGTACTCTGAGACAGTATGCTATCTGCCACAGGGAGGGTGTCTAAGCCACAAGGGCAACAACCATCACTTGACTCAGGAAGAAAAAGGCACTGTCCTGGATGGCATTTCTCCTCCAGACCTACCACAGCACAGGTTTTAGAACTAGAATAAAAAGGCACCATGGGAGGGGAGGCAGACCCCAAAGCCTTCTTCTACAAACCCCCTTGGAGTCAGCGAGACCTGAATGAGACACAGGACTGGAATTTTACACTAAACTGGGCTAATTTTAACAGCCAGACTGTGGTGGGGAAATCGGGATAGCTGACCAAAATTTCAATAAGATTCAAAATAGGGGAAGTGAATACAGACATGAGAACCATAAAGATCCTCCCTCCTCCAAAACAGCCTAAGAAGGCAGCATTTCAATACCAGCGCCAGCTCCCTCATCTAGTGCTCTGGGCTTCACATAAGGGGAAAGAGCGAGGGAAGAAAGGGAGACAAAGCAGGAGGGGGGTAAATACCAGGGAATTTTCTAATCCCAAAGCATCAGATTAGAATATATTGGCAATGCAGTAGTTAGTTAGTGGATAAGCTATACAGGGGGGTGATTTTATTTAAAAATAAATGAAGCCAAGTCAACCCATCCCTGCCTGTCAGATGGTTAAAACAAAGTAACGTCATGGCAAGACCACCTTTGAGGATGACCGCTGTCAAGAGAGGCTGTCACAAGGAGTCCAGCCGTGGGGTAAAAGTGTGGTCCCTCCCCTTCTCTCTACCTCTCCTCACCTGATCTTAGGGCAAAAGAGACAGGGCTAATTAATGAGAAATCACCAACTAAAAGGACAAAGAAGCATGAGCCATGTTTGGTAGCCCTTGAGTCCTGGAAAAAACATTGTCCCTATCCACGTGACCTTAGCACAGGTGCAGGGGAAGCATCCACTCTTGCCACCACAGCCATGGCTGAAGGTGCCAGTCCTCCCTGTACCCGCACAGGAATAAGACACACAGGCCAGTCAGGGAGGGCCAGTAGTGTAGAGAGCACTGCATGAAATGCCAACATGCATGAATGCCAACACTGTTTTTAATGCATGTTCAGAGTAGTTGCCACTGCAGCCTTTCCTCCCTCTCTTGGGCAGTACCTCATGGCCCCAGGCTGAAGCAGGGAAACAGCCCTGCTCACAAAGCCTGTGCTGATGGCTGGTTCTCTGAATTTCACACTGAGTGAATGCCAATCATTTGTTTGCAGATCCAGTGCCTCTCTGTGGCCCTGCCCCCTCAGAAAATTATAAACCACAGGGTTAATTCTGTCTAGGTCTGCAGAGGGCAAATCCCTGAGACTCGACAGTACCTTCCCAGGTACCACATTCTGCACTCGATTAAGAATCTGGTCCCTGAGTCATAGAGACTCGGGCTGCTAGCAGTGTGACTAGTCCAGGCCATTCAGTCTCCTGGTTTCCTACCTCTGGCTGAAAACCAAGGAAAACAGAGTTGCTAGGAAATGCCTGGCCCCGCGCAGTCTCCACACCGTGTGTGTTGACTGTGACTAACACAGCAAGGCTCACAGAAAATGCACAGGAGTGAATGACCTTGAGCTACGCGAGCAGGCCATGTTCAAAGCGCTTTCATGGAGTGTCCTTCCGACTAGCACACTGCTCCAGGCGAAGCGATAAATACCCATGGGCTCCCATGATGGGGCAAATGCAAGCACGTAAAGGATTACTAGTTTGTCTATGCTGCTTTTGATGCAGAACAGGCTGAAACTAGAGACCATAATTATTCTATAGTTAAAGTGCACTTTCCATTTCTGGAAAGAGTCTTATGATCCTGATTTTAATGCATTTTAAAATAAACTATGAGATTTCGCTTTTCTTGAAGTCATGGAAATATTTTTGAGTGCATGTTTTTAATCGACACTCTAGTTATGCTGAAACATGTTTATATGTGTCTATAAATACATACACAGATACATACACACACGGTGATAATAAAGCAACAAATGATACTTGGTTTCATATAAAGCGGAGAGAATTTTAGATTTTAAGTAGACTGCACACTTCCAAAACTGAAGGTGACAAGCCTTAGGTCTCAGCCTCTCAGGCCAGGTTTTAGTAACTCTTTGTGTATAAAACATCTTCCAAAGTATACACACTGTGAGTCTGAATATGGCGGGGAGATTAAAATTTAAGAAAGAACAATAGAATGATGTGTGTGGCTGTCCTGAGATGTTTTGGTCACTTTCCTGGATTTCTGAGCATCCGAACACAGAATCAACCTTCCTGTCTCCTCAGGTGACTGTCTGCCTACATGAGGATAAGGAAGGACTTTTAAAGCATGGCCTCTGATCTTGCCCCCACCCCACCTCCCCAGCTCACCAGCAGGCCACATAGCAGAAGTATCGCCATTCAGAGAGGGAGCTCTCAGGTCCTGCACAATGTGCTAAAAGAGCAGAAGATGGCTTTTGTCCCTAGGCACAAACAGCTGCCAGAGCCAGCAGCCACATTGACATGTCCCCAAGAGCCGGTGCTGCAAGGCAGAGAGACTAAAATAAGGTCCACAAACTGCCTCTCTTCTTCATTTACTACTACACTGATTTACTTAAAATAAGTGCTTGCAGGAGGAATCTGAGTGCATTTTTGGCAAGGACTTAACCAAATTATCTTTGCCTATTCATAGAATAAGTAGAGTGATGGAGAAAATCCAAATTAGGGAAGAGAAAAGAAGATGGAGGGAGTTCAGGTCTCATCTTAAAATATGTCTTGGGTTTAAAGAAATGTAGACACACTCAAGGTTTAGAAGGTTCTAAGAGATGGCTGCTAGTCGGCATCAGACAGTATCTATGCCATGTCCTTGGTGGATATCTGTGTCATCGACACAGACATTAGGGTCAAGAGAATCAAGGGACAATGATGATCCCTCAAGAAGAGCTTGTTTGTCCTAGTTTCTGTGAGTCCAAAGATAAAAGATTAGAGAATGTCTCTCGTTGGAAGGGCATGTAACATGGCGCTGTGGTTTGGATATAGCTTGTTCCCTGAAGGCTCCTGCCCTGATGTCATGGCATCTGAAGGGTGTGGGGCCTTTAAGAGGCAGGCATAAGAGGTAAACGACTATCACTTCCCTCCATGCTGGTCTTTCAGCATAGCTGGGTCTGACAGGCGAGGATTAGATCTTTTCTAAATGAGTAAGCCTGGAACTTGCCTGCCCTCTCTTGCTTCCTCCATCACGATCCCTTCCACAAATCTACACCAGGTGAGCTTACCTGTCTAGGACCACATTAGAAGTCAGATAGATGAGACTTTTCCTAATTTAGCCTTTCAGCCTCCAAAAACCAGAGTGAGTACCCAGATTTGAGTACCTTGATGCAACTGAAGTTAAACAGACTAAGGCGCAGGCATCTAACATCACAGGCCCCGAAGAGGAAGTCATCCTTGCCATCACCCGCCAGCCACGTCTAATCCAGAGATAGTAATGTTAATTCCTGCATCTGGTACAGCAGTCTGCGCTGTTATACCATGACAGACCTACGTAGAATCACAACTTCATGCACTCAGTACAGCAAAGGAGCCGCCACATTTTCTGATCTGACTTTTCCTGGGCCCCCTTTCCTTTTCTGATGCAAAAAATGAAGTTAGAGGACTTGCCACCTGCCAGAGACTAGGGAACAGGTACCAGTATCTTCGCCCTCCCAGCTGTAACTTCACACTAAGTCAACATTTTCTTTCAGTACTCTGCCTGAGCCCAAGCCTCTTTAAGATTAGAAAGGCCACTTTGGAAATCTGCAGGTGGTGTCAATCAGTATAGCGGCTTGAAACCTGGCATTGGGTTAATGGGGTCTGAACGTGAAATTTAAAGGCTGGGGAGACACAAATGCTTGCAATGCAAGGATGGGAACCTGAGTTCATATCTCCACTATGGAGGTGAAAAGCCAGGTGTGATGGTGTGCATCTTTAATGCCAGCACCGGGACGGCAGAGGACAGGATCCCTGGGACTCCCTGTTGAATTGGTGAACTCCAGGTCAGGTGAAAGACCACATCTCAAAAGCAACAGCAGAGAGTGATTAAAGAAGCCACCAGACATCAACTTCTGGTTTCCATGTATGTGGACAAACACATGGGTACATACATCCATAATCCAGTGGACACATACAGAGAAAGAAAATGAGTTGCCGAACCAGCCCACGTGTGTGAAATTTAGAAAGCTATGTAAGGAAGGACCAGGTAGGCTACTGTCCATCTGGAGTGGGAAGCCTTACTTGCCAAGGCCCAGCACAGCCTCTGAGCATCGGGAAACTGAGATAACATTCTAAAAAGAGCCACAGGGTCAGAGCTTGAATTCCAGTGATGTTTGGCGCTTTCCTTGGCTTTGTGTTGTCTTCCACCAGGCTACAAGGTTTCCAGTGCGGTCACTATACCATGGTTATCCATAAGGAGGTTACACAGCTAGCATGGGCACAGCAATTAAATGGGTTCGATGCCTCAGCAGAGTCATTGAAAGCTGTGCACCCACTTATTATCTGCTAGCGATTCTTTCGGCTGCTAGTTCACCTTTGTCTCCCCTACAAACTCAATGCCAAACCAAAGGCCCAGAGCTACCTCCCTCTCCCTTTAGAAGTACTGCACACCCAGCAACACAGTAACTCCTGGGGCTGCCCAGATCCCAGCTACAGGCAGCAATTAAAATGACTGAGACTGGCTATCAGTCGCTTGCTAGATGGCAGACCTAAGTCACTAATGCTAGTCCCAAACACTTCCCTAAGTTTTCATCTGTAATTATCGGCTAAAAGACATTTCTATTTTGCTTCTGGAGAGAAAAGGCAAACAATATGGAGAGCCCCATAAGGCCCACACACAGTGTTGACAAGGGCCCACTGTATGTCGTCCATAGATTTTCTTTCTGGACACGGTGAAAACCCATAGTTGATAGCCCATTTATACTAAATTTACAGAATGATAAACAGAGAGCTGGAATTCTTTGCAGAGATACTGCCTCTGCGTTTGTCCCTGTGTATCGTAGAACTTGAGGCAATTATCTGATTGAAACAACAGGTGGTGCTGTGAATTCTCCAGCTGCTCCCCCACCCTGCCTCCCTCCCCCAGCCTCTACCCCCACAAGAAGCCTCTGAGGTTTGGGATTTCACCTCTTGGGGACATGAGAAGAGCTCCCACAATCACCTCTCCCAACAGCATGTGCGTACACGCGCCCCTGTGAGATGAATGCCAACGCAAGCAGGGAAATGTTCACTCTGTGTCACTGCCACCATCTTGGTCCCCACATCCCTCCTCACACAATACCGACACCCAGGCAAGAGCTACTTCCCCTAGGGACCACCACAGCAGGCAAAATGCAGAAGGAAAACAGATCAAGGAAAAACACACACTCGTTATCTTCAACAATCACATTTATGTCTGTCACCCACCCACCCCTGATGTGCATGCAAAAGGAAGTATATGGACAGTCCAGGATCCTGAAGCACATTTCAGGTGAACAGCACACAAAGTCCTGGAAATGATAAGGTGATTTTAATTCACATCAAGAAAAAAAAAAAATAAGGTGGGGAGGCGGGGCTGGAGTGTGTGCTCAGAGGTTAAGAGCACTGGCTGCTCTTCCAGAGGACTGAGCTCGGCTCCCAGCTCACACAGGGGCTCACGACCATCTATCGCTCCAGTCCCAGGGGACCTGATACTCTCTTCTGTCCTCCACAGGCACCAGCACGCATATGGCGCACATGCATTCATGTAGGCAAAACATCCATATACATGAAATAAAAGCTAAAAACCAAAATTCAACTGTCTATTTTTAGGTTCATATTATTTGCACTCTTCTCTATCAAAACAGCATGCTTAATATCTGGGAGGAATTAACAGGTACAGAATTACATTTCCACAAGGAAAACACAGGATCCAAGGCCGTTTTTCAAATGTGCCAAGAAGACGGATTACACTTCACGGGCTTTTTTGTGTGTGCTTTAAATACCGCAAACCTGCCATGGCAAGCATCTCCCACTCAAGACTTACGGCTCAGTTTTTATTCACATGCATAATTTTATTATGTAGCAGCAGGTACTGAATGATTTCGAGGCTGTAATGTAACAGTTATAGGTTTGATAGACTACATTTATTTAATTTTGAAATTGTGGGGCTTTTAGAAAAAAAATGAGGGCAATTTAACAACGCACGCCTGGCCAACACAGCAAGGATGAGATCAAACTGGCTGAAGGGCAAATCACAAGCCTACAGGGATGTGCCATGCATGGGGCCATCGGGCACAGGCATCTGGAGAGGCCCTCTGTATGTAATACATGTAATTGCAGAGGAGTGGGAGGAGGGAAATTACACCGAGAGCGCCATGCCACACTGCAGAGGGACTGTGCGCTTTTCTTCACAGCAAATGGTCATAGTCTTGCTTTCTGAGAAAGCAGACTGAAGGCTGGACAATTTTACCCAAGAGGCCTATCTTGGTATACAGATGACTAAAGACCCTTATTAACACATTTTTTTTTAAAAAAACAGAAGATAAAGAGAAAATGCTGGGAGAAAAATCAGAATTGTCGCCTGGCATTCCAAGGTAGTGGAGAAACTGTTTCGTTACCAGGTTTAGGCCATGAGAAGGAATTTACCTAGGCTAAGCAAAGACCAGCGGAGTGTGCGCCAAGGGCACCTGGTGAGCAGGCAGTTCTGGGGGCAATGGGACTGAACAGAGGAAGAATTCTGAACTAAGACTCATCCTGGCCCTACCACATACTAACGCTTTAGCCCCACTCACCATATTAACCTCTTAAAGCTTAGTTCCCCCTGGGATGGAGGACAAAAGAGGCCCTCTGGAAAGCTACACTGCACACATGTGAAGAGGGCACATATGTGTCTGTAGAAGATGTAATAAATGCTGCCAGATACATGGACCTCTTTCATGTCCTATTAAAGAAATCATGAAGACATAGAATCTAGCCAAAGTGCAGCCAGCTCAAGAGAATACCTATTTCCAGTGACCTGAGGGAAATCCCTTAAGTTCAGCACTGATGAGAGTGTGTCCCCTTGGACAACTGTGTGACAGTCCTTATTCCAAAAACACGTACCATTCTAAGGCGCCATCAAGTGCATTCCCAGTGCCATTCAGCCACCACCTATGCGGCTCTAGAAACACCCCCTCTTGTAAAAAGTGAAACGCTGGACCTCCCCAGACCTGGTAGCTGGCACTCAGCCTTTCTGTATCTACAAGCTTGGTTATTCCAGGCATCTCACATTTACCTGCCCTTGCCGGCTGGCTTATTTCACCGGATGTAATGTCTTCAGGTTCACTCATGCTGTTGTATGCATCTGAATTTCCCTGCTGAAGGCTGAATTCCATTCTACACACATACTGTATTGCCTGTTGGAGGACGTACAGGCTGCATCCACCATTTGGCTAGCAGTGACTGATTCTGCTATGGATATATATGGACCTATATGAACAAATATGTTTGAACCAGCTTTCAAGCCTTTTGGGCATCTCCCCAGATACAGAATTGCTGGATCATGCAGGCCTATTTTTAATTTTTCAGGAACTGGACGGCACTTTGAAGTTAAGATCTGGAGCCCCGAGGAACCATTTCTGCTGACATGAGAGCCGGAGCCATGAGCTGGCCATGCCGGGGAGATCCTATCTGTCTGTTGCAGAAACAGAAAGACATTAACATGCTGCCTATAAACAATCAGCATGGTTCCAGGGAAGAAAACGCGATGCTGCAGTCACAGAAAATAAAATATTGCAACACACATCTGGAATCCCTCAACACAGGAAACAGAAGCAACCTAAGACAAAAGAAGCCAGGACGTCTAGAGAAATGGGTCAGGATGCCCAGATGAAGGCAGATTCAGGAGACCAGGAAGACGGTTAAGCGGAGACAAAGAAGGGTGCACAAGAGGAAGAAAAGGAAAGCAGGATTACATCAATAGAGGAAGAAAATACGAAGAGAAACGATGGGAAATAACTTAGGGACTGTGCGGACAGTTGGAGGCCCCTTGTCTTGATGGGTTCACACTAAGAGCAGTGGGCAGAGTGTCTAATCTTTGTTTATAAATCTTTGTAGTGGCTAAGAACCCATTGCACAGGTGGTTGATAATGCAACCTTAACATAAGAGTGTTTCTGCTCAATTAGATCAGAATAACAGATGCCATCTCATGCATGTTCAAAGCTGTTTGGCGCATGTTAACATGTCCTGAATGGGATACTGGCAAGGTACAACATGATTATCAATGGTGCCACCATCCTGGATTTTTTTTTTAATTTTTAAAGAATCTCAAAGAAAAGTTATAGCTTATTTTTCTGAAATAAGCTTGAAAATCAGGTATGAATACTACTGCCTACAAACTCTGCAACCTCACCACCACCACCGTGGGTGTGTGAATGCGTGTGTGCATGCAAGTGTACTTGGGATCGCACCCAGGGCCTTGTGGTGCTAGGCAGGTGCTACACCACTGGCCCACAGGCTTGTCTTCCACACTGCCTTTCTCCACACAATACTACAGTCCTGCAGTATAACTGTAAAACAGGAGCTAACAATTATGTATTGCTGCAACCTAATGTTTAAACACTATTCATCAATCATTCCCCAGTGACTCTTGCTCAGAGTGAAAGGCTCTAGGTCTGAATCAAAGCTTCTGTTCCTTTGACTTTCAGGAATGACTCGTTGGTGAAGTAGAGGCCAGCTGTTCAGCGCACTTCTCCCCTTGGGTTTTGCTTGATGTTTGCTCCTGCTTGCTTTCAGGTGACAGATGCATCTTAGAAGCCCACACTCATGCTATCCTCTCAGGCAGCACAGGATACTAATCATGCTTGCCGCTGATGCTGTGACCTTTCACCTGCTGGTCTGAGTATGAGTAGCACACACGACTTCAGAACTGCGTGTGAAGCTGCTCATTTTTCCTTTGTAAGGAACACATTTGGGGGTCCAGAAATTATTATGAGATGATGCAAATATCCCATCTCCCATCAAACATAGATTTTGAGAACTCATTTATTCAGATCAGCATGCATTCATGAGTTCCTGTTTCACTCTGTGCTAATAATGATTTTGATTCTCAGATTTGGTGAATGGAGTCTCTTTAAGCTGGTTCCCATGTCCTTTCTCTTTCTTTACATATTCCATTACTTTATGGAACAATATATCCCAGGTTCAACATCTGCTTTTAACCATTTCAACCGAGACTCAGATTCCATAAGAAGCATACTGTGGAGAAAGGTACGTAGATGCGCACTAGATCTTCATGGACCCAAATCTTTAGGAGTTAGACAAAGGAAACCCATGTGTGCACATGAAGAGCGCAGGCAGGCTCTTCCCTACACACCCTGAGTCTGCAGCAACATCTCCAGTGAGCAGGGTCCACTCCACTGCCTTCTTCCAAAACAAAACAGCAGTCCAGGGCTATGGCTTTCTTCTGTCAAGTTCTGGGGTGAAACAGTAATGACCTCACTTTCTATCAGTTGTGACAATCAGGTCCAGGCCACTATGGCACCCCTCTCCCGCAAGAGCTCTCCTCCAGACTCCCAGCATGGACCCCCAACTGCTCAGCCTCATGTAGTGATTTGCAGACTGTAAATGTGTAGACTACAGAGACATGAAGAACAGCCTGGGGTGGTGCTGACACCTGCAATCCAAGAGCTTGGGAAGCTGAGGCAGGAGGAGGGCAACTCCCAGACCAGTCTGGGCTGCATAGGCTAGAGACCCTGTCCCCAAAACACAGAATCAACCAAACAAATAAGTATCAGATAGCCCCAAATTAAAAAAAAAAAAAACAGAAAAGAAGCACTACCAGTAGTATGTGTAAATTTGAATATTTCTATGTTTTCACACATGCTTTCCCCACTAACCTCCACACACCCGTTTCTCACTGACGAGCTCGCACCCTCTCTGTGGTCAAAGCACCAATTCTTTGTCATAAGTGTTGCAAGTAATTTCCTGACATCTTTGGTTTTCATTTTCTTTTTTAGTATGAAACTTTTCTTTTATTGATATAGATATAGATATTGCTATAGAGAACCTAAGCCCCTTGCAGTTCTCCCACTGCCTTCAAGGACCAATGCCCTTCCCTGAGCTTTCTGTGTTTCTCTAGTACCCTTGATGGTATCTCTCCATTTAGGATGATTTGTTTTTGATGTTTACTATTTACGTGTGTGTGTGTGTGTGTGTGTGTGTGTGTGTGTGTGGTGTGTGGTTTATGTGCTATACTGAGAGTGTACATGGAGAGGTCAGACAACCTGTAAGAACTGATTTCTCCTTCTATCACCTGGGTCCTGGGGAATGGACTCAGGCCGTCAGGTTGGCAGCAAGCATCTTTACCTGCTGAACTATCACACCAGCCTCAACTGGGATGATTTTAGACACCCCAACTACCACCATTTGGCAATGTCTGAAGATACTTTTTATGGTCCTGACAGAGGGGGGCTGTGTGATCTGCCAGCAGAAGCCAGGGATGCTGCCGAATGCCTGCACAGCACACTGCAGTCCACAATGCTAGCGGTGCCAGGGCTGCTCTGGAATCTGGAGTCACTTGTCAGCCATTTTTTTCCGATTTCTTACAAAACAAGACACTGGAGAAAAACAGGCTAAAGGAGAAATGTCTTGGAGGGAACACTCGTTTTTAATTCTGAGGTTTGATTTGCAAATGTCGGCAACAGAACCTTCTACCATGAATGCATAGTCAAAAAGACAAATGAAAAATACTGCCACCATCATTTCCGTAATGAACTCTCTTGGCCGAGTTCTCAGGTAAGCGTGTCCTCTGCTCTACCTGTGTCTGTCATGTTGTCTTGAACTCAGAGCCCGCCGATCGAGGTACACAGTAAATGCCAGTGACAAAGGAAGCCAATGAAGAAGTCTGCCCAGTTCTTTTCAGGACCACACCAGGTTAAATAAATTATTAAAATGCACAGAAGAATGCACAAATAAAATAAATATTTTAAGATAATAAAAGGCAGTGTTTAAAATAAAAGCTCTGCTTTCTTTCTGAGGTCTTGGACACATGGTGAAGTAACAAAGAAATGTAACACGCTGCAGCAGATGTTCTGAAAGAAAGGGGATTTGAAAACATGTTTACCCTGACACACAGCATGTATCTTGGTGCTTATGGATTGTTATTGGCCTGCCAGAATAGTTTACCATCATTTTCTCAAGTACTCCATTCTTAAAACCATGGGATTTTCAGATCCCATCTACCCAATCAGAGCAGTATCCCACGACACCTTTGTCCTAGCTCTATCGAAACATAATCCTGCCCTTCTAACAGCTGTGACATCTACTTTGACCACTGCCACACAGGCCTGCAGAATCCATCCAGTGGGATGGACATACAGGCTGGCAGCAAACCGGCTTCCCCATCTGCACAATAGCTTTTAAACATGACCAGAGGCAAAATAACATTCTCAGTGCCTGTGGTTTTCAATGAGAAACTGGGAAGCCCACATGGGAGAGTGCTGGTGGTCTCTGTCTCCTAATGAGCTATGGAGACTTACAAGAGGAACTGGAATCCTCCCGTCATTAGGCTTCGGAAGTCAACGTGTCCTGTGAATTCCATTCTTTTTCTGCGAGCACTAAACCTGGTTTGGTGTTGACACTGTTAAACCCTCCATTTCACATGCTTTAGTCTCCTTCCCTACTCGTTATAAGAGAGGAGTCTGTTAGAAAGATAAAATCCTAACGATGAATTAGAGCTTTGATCACAAAGCAGCTAACATTTATTGAGGGCTTCGTATGTACCAGATGGCATTCGCACTACTTTACACGTTAGGTCATGTGATACAATGGCAGCCTGCGACATGGCAGCTCTTCTGATTGGCCCCACTTTACAAACAAGGAAACAAATCAGACAACTGATTATGAACCCCACAGTCCTAATGGCTGCCCTGCCTCTCTGATCCCCATCTTTTTAAAAACATTATGCTCTGGGTTATACTTCATGCTTAAAGAACTGTTACTTTTGTTTATTTGTTTTTGGTGTGTGTGTGTGTGTGTGTGTGTGTGTGTGTGTGTGCATATGCTTAAAGACCAAGCCTCTTCATGTGATATGACGGGTTAGCTTTAAACTTACTACACAGCCAAGGCTGACCTTGAACTCCTGACTTCCTGGCCTCTGCTTCCCAAATCCCAGGATTCCCAAAGGTGAAATCAGGAATACGGACTACCATGTCCAGCTGCTGCCTTGGGTTTTGTTTTCATTTGTATTTTTGTTTGTTTGTTTGTTTGACTGGGAATTGAACCCAGGACCTTGACTCACAGGAGAGTGCTTTATCACCAAGCTACATCTTCAGCACTTAGGAACTGCTGTCTTTGATGTCAACCATTACAAGGCTTGATAGAATCCCAGACTCCTACAGCCCCCTTTCATGAAGGCTGTTTGTGGGTGTGAGCATGTCCTCGGCAGAACTTACACTTACGGAGCACCCCCAGCACAGATCTTTGTAGGTTTATGAAAGTTAATGCCAATTTCAGGACAAAAATAAAAGCTAAAGAGAATACCACTTATTCGTGAATCTACCATGTAGCAACTCCTGATGCCAACAGTGGAAGCCGGTGACTATCACAAGGCACATACCCGTTAACCTGAGGGAACCACACAAAGCCTGCCAAAGTCAGGTGGGAGAACCCACTACAACTGCACCTCCATCTACCTTGGGCCAAGGTCAAGAGGTCACTTCTTTAACCCCTTGCTGCTACCTTCAGATTCAGGAAATGGAGAGGAACTTTGCAACTTGTGTATGGGTAAAGAATTCCAATATGCTTTTTTTTAATTTTAATCTTTGTTTTGGTGCAAACCAGAATTGGCATGTTAAAAATCCTTAGGCTTGGGAGTGTAGGTTAGCAGGAAGAACGAACTTTGCATGTGTGAGGCTCTGTCAACACCAAGCAAGCAAGGAAACTAAGCAAGTATCCAGTCAATCTTTCTGTGCAGATGGCACAGTCTGAATCCTGGTCCCGCACTGTCCCACAGAGACCACCTCCAGGCAGGCTCTGGGCAAGCCATGGGAGACAGGATTCTACTCAGGAAAAAACTTCAGTTCACGGGCTTGGATTCCTACAACCAGAAAAACAGCTGCCAGGCCCACAAAGCCCTCGACCTCGTGCACGGGCCTGTCATGCAGCTTTGAGGGAAAGGGAAGCAGGGCCTACCAGGAGATGCTTTGGGGAGCAGGAAACTCATTTACCCATCACTGTATTATTGATCACCATCTACACATTCTGATGTAGTAATTAATCACTCCATTGATAAAAAGCCACCCTGGGCTTACAACACTATTGCTTTCTCAGCAAATATAGGCAAATATTCACGCCAATCAAGGTCGTTTTGTTTTGCGTATTGTTATTTATTTTTCGGCATATCAAAACCCACTGAAACGGAAAATAGAAAAACGAAATTGTCCTTCACTGCCACACTAAGAATGAGATGTCAGCACCTCCTTTTAAGGGTGACACTTTCTGGCCATTGTGTCTGTGACCCCTTCGCAGACTTGACTCCCGAGAGGTACCCCAAATTATTCAACAATCAGGGTTTACTCTGCTTGGTCTTGAAGGCCACTGGGAGTGAAAGCTGGATTCCAGCGAGAACAACTGAGAACACAGATTACAGGTCTGTTGAAAGTGAGTCTAAGCCTAATTATGCAACAGGAGAACGGACACCCAAGGCCATTTTCAAGATGGTCGCTGCTGGGTGTGCAGCACCAGCTCCTGCACAGACAGACCTCGACCTCTTTGCACAGGTCACTGTGAACTAAAAACATCGCTAAGTCAGGTTGGTTCTTGAGCATTAAAATGCACACATATCGCAGACATCCCTTCATAAGATACAAAGGGGCTCATTCTAGGAGTATCTGTTACTGTGATGAAGGAGAGGATTGTGGCTCTCTATGGGGGACTAGTTACATGAATCGGTGCATGGCAAAAGGGTCAGAATGTGGGTTCAGGAGCCCTGCATGTTGGGGTTTACGTTGCCGATTATGCCACATACCAACGGTGCCACCTTGAGCAGTGACATGTCCTTGAACCTTAGTTTTGTTACCTGTATATAAAGTACAACGGCTGCCAAGTAAGAGTTCAGTAAAGTAGCAATTACTGTCCAACCTCCTAATGCCTATGCTGTGCATGTGAGCATTATTAAAGACAGAGAGATGTGTCTATTGGTATGCAGCATGACCTTGAATCTTTTACTTTACTGTTTTTTAAGAGAGATTTTCCTGTAGCCTGGGCTGATACTGAATTTACATAGTAGCACATGTCCGTGAACTTCTGAGCCTTTTGGCCTCCACTTTCTGAATGCTGGGACTAAAACATGTACCACCACGGCCAATTTATGCAGCACTGGGTATCAAAGCCAGGCCTGTGCTTCATTTTGGAATCAAAACATTAAGTTGTAAATCATAAACGGGTATAAAAGCTCTCCATGTGTAAGTGGAAAGTGGACAGGGACATGTCCCAAATGACTACGGTAGACCCTGAGAAAAGGGACCGTGGGGAAGCAGAGGACTCTCACATTTAACCCTTCCATGACGCCCCCACAACAGAACAGCCGCACGAGCAATCTGAACTCGAAATTTTCTCATTTAAATGTTAATTCTGGGAAAAACCTGTCTGTTTCCCTCTCTCCCAAGGACAGCAGGATGGGATCTAGGAAGAACGAGACATTTACGAGGCAGACCAGTCTACTCCTCCACGGACACACTCCCTCAGCTCCTCAATCGGGTCCCTCTCCAGCGGGACATGGGAAGGCCCTGCTCCTGGCTGGCTTGGGGCTCTGTGGAGAATGAGAACAGCTGAGGGGATCCAGTGCTGGAAATGAAAGAAGCATGAGCGGGGGCTGGGGGGTGGCCGGTGGAGAGCTCCGTGTGTCTCTGCATGACTACGGTCATTTACAATTAGCAACTGCACAACAGACCATCAGCACAGCGAGCTCTAGCCAGTGAGCCAGTGTCTTGTCACTACACTGAAAGTTCAAAGCTCTCAGAGAGAACGCCGATGTCTGGAGAGGTGCATGAGTCACCCTTGCTTCCCCCCACAGTGTCACCAGAAACGTGGTACTCTTTGTCACTCCCCGAAGTCATTACCACTTTAGGACTGCCAGGGAACACAGCCGGACATTTTGTTCTTGTCTGGGCATCTTTCTTAAAGATGATGCTGAGAGTGACCCGTTCAACCTCAGGGGCTGGAATCCTTTAGAAAACGAAGGCATGCCTTTTAACAAAGAGAAAGACAGCAGGGAGGGGGGGGAAAAGCACACTACAGAGGAAAGGCACGCCTCTCTACCCTCCAGCTCTTCACGTTGGGGAAGTTACTCAACTTCAGACGCCCTCCCAGGTTACCTCAAGGATAATCTGAATATATAAAACATTGCTGGTGTTTGGCATGCGTTTAGTACCTGCTAGCTGCTGTTTCAGAGACACCTGTGTATGGCAAATACTAGCCACTCGGTAAAAATAAAGGGTCTAATGATAATGATAAAGTAGCACCTGCCGCTCTGAAAATACTGTCACTATCAGGTAGGAGGGGAGAAAAGAAGAAAAAGCAGATTCCATCACATTTCTACCCACTGTCTTGGCCAGCTGATTAACTCAAGGTCTCACAAGCCACTGGCCAATATTCTTCCGCCGCATTACACAAGATCCCGCTTTCTGCCATACGCTGTGAACTGAGGATTAACTCTAGAATGCTGTCAGAGAGGCGCAGCCTAACTCAAACATCAGCTTCTTCCAGAAAAAGAGAAAACTCAGTATGAACTTGATGAAAAGGCAGGAAGACTTTTGCAGACAACATCTGGAGATGAACTACTGAAGAGACTGATGAGTCCAAGCCAGCGGACAGTACAAAAGAAACAGATTGCCCTGAATGTGCATATGCTGTGTGACAGGCTCTGCTCTTGCCGCTTACAGGTGTGTTAAGTAGCGGGATGCATTCTGCCTCTCTGCAAATGAAAATGACCAGGGACGTTAAGGGACCTCGTCTCCCAAAATCAACTGACTGAATCACAGAGAGAATCACGTTAGGTCAAAGAGCCCGTGGCTGAGAAAATGCTAGCTGCATGCCCTGAACATCAATGGTACCACGGGAAGTCACTCTCGAAGGCTTCCTGTACCCTGAGATGGGGGTACGGGCCTTGAACTCAGCGACACACCATCTGAACAGTGGTGGCGAGCAGAATCTCTCCCTTGTCCTCTGAGTGGATTTATGATTAAACTGGATAGAGACATAGTCATGTAGCTGACAGGAAGCCGTGGATTTGTGGTAACTTCAGGCGCTGTCTACAAATGTCTCAGGGGCTCTACAGGGAGCCATCCCTTAGAGGAGATTATTTGTTTTTCAGGAAAAAAAATGAAATAAAAAGCAAAGCATAGGCCTTTCTCTTAGAATTCCCCCACCCGCCCCAGAGTCTCCACAGAAGAGGCATAAAGAACACTTAGACTGTCTCTTAAATCATGTCTCCTAACTGTACAAGTTCTACCTATAGAAAACACACTTTGGCCACAGAGCCACGAAACAAAATACAATCAAACAAAATTATAGTTTCTTTCTTCTTTTCTTGGGGAGATTAAAGACTAGGTTTTATTTATTTATTTATTTATTTATTTATTTATTTTAGGTGCATCTTCAACCACCCCTACAGGTAAAACTTAATCCCACTCAGCATGCAGACTCAAGCAGCTGCTTGGAACTCTACCCTTATATTCACAGCAGTCCATTCATGTCTGAAATCTGAACAGAGTCCCATAGCGATGCTGCTACAAAGCCCACTGTCACCAACCTGTTGTACAAGCTACAGATTCCTATGTGCACACAAATTATCATTTACTTGCTATGTATCATTAACAACATGGTTTTAAAAACCCTTATAGAGCATCTGACTATACAGCCTTCAAGAGTGGAAAGGGTCCATCGAATAACATTACATGAACCTAACAACGTGCGATCCCCAAGCAGAGGTGGGACGCCGTAAAAGGAGCGAGATGGGCTTGTGTGTGCGTTCTTGAGCAGTTCCTTGCTGCAAGGAGCACTGGGCTGCATCCTCAGAATACAACTTGAAAATCACTGGTACACGAAACCAAATGTGCGCTGCTGATTGGACAAGAACTTACTGTTACATAGCGAGGGTCTGAGACTCGAATTTCTTCTCTGTGCTTCTAGTGATGTCTGGTGGCTATGGAGTCCCCACAGGAAATCATATAAACAGGCATCACTGGCATGATCATTCTTGCTATAGAACATACTAAACAACCTTAGCAGCTAACTGTTATCAGCCAAAAAGAAAAGTACAAGCTTAGGCAGAGCAACTTTCAGAATCTTCTTTACGTGTTTATTAAATATTGAGATCAGAAATAGCATTAAATGTTAACGGGAAAAATCCATTATTACAATACAGACGACACTGACCTTTGGGAGGGAGCATTACTTCAGGTTAGCTACATTGCCAAGGAGGCTGACTTGAAGCCTTTGCAGCTGTAAGCACTAGATCAGACTGTTTCCATTCAAGCTTCAGTTCAGTCGGTACAGACTAAACTGATATCAACCGTTTTAATTCAGAAACAATATTTAGGCTGCATAATGCAGAGTGGCAGCCACCTGCCTTGTTTAAAGTTTCTAGAACAGGGAGGGCATTTCCTGCACGAGCATAACTTACATCGCCTCTCGGGTTACACTGAATCTTGCCACCATCGTGTGAAATTTGTTGGCTGTCATTTTCTCAAACTGCTAAATAAGAATCTTTTCCTTTTATTGGGGGGAGAAAGAGAGAAGTAAATACAAAGCTAACGGTTCTGTATAAATGTCCAGGCAGATTCTACTGATCAGTCGTGAAGTATTAATGATTAAATGTTGGTCCGACGGAGGGTGAACCCTCGTCTCCCACAGGACACCTTCCTGTCAGGGCATCACCCGGAAGCGACCCTTAGACCTGTAGAGGCTGCTACACAGTACATCTAACAAACAAATCCGCAGCACCGCATGGCCGCTGCTCCTAATCAGATCAGCTAGGAACGTCCTGCTCTCCCCTCTGTACCACATCCCCTCTCCAGCAGCGACTGATAACATCTGCCTTCCTGAGAGCTGCCAGTCACCAGGCTGCCTGCACCAGTCCTGACAGCTGTCTGTGCAGAGAGAAGGGCAGCTGGGCGTAAAAAAAAAAGATGGAGAGCTCAGATTTAGATCCTTGATTCCGCGAGCAAACACCTCCTGCCACTCAGCCTCTCACAAAGACAAGATCACAAGGCTCCCGCCTTGCCTATCATTAGAACGTTAAGACGCTTGTGGCCACGGAGTCTGGCATCTCTTCAGTGGCCTCCAACTCTTGAACTGAAAACTCGACACAAAACATATGCCCACAAATTCACTGCCTCGTTCTTAGTGATTTAAGGCCAGGGGAAAACAGAGCCGCCACTTTCTGTTCCAAACACCGTTATGTGAAAAGCCACACATTCTACAGCACAGTCCTCTACCGGGAAAGATACAGAGTGACAGGGACAGACAGATCTCAGGTCAAGTCTTGAGTTCTATAACTGACCGGCTAGCTCACCTTGAACAAGGTGACGGCCATGAGCTTTTGTTTTCTCACTTTTAATTCAGAATAAAAACGTAATAACATACTTCTTGGAGTCAATGCAAGTTGCACGCCATTAATTTGTTTCATGTTATTACAAGAAAATACCTGAAGCAAGCTAACCACGAAGAAAAGAGGATTATTGAGCTCACAGCAAGGCACGGGTTGTGGTGAGGGACACCCCGGCTCTGTCATCTTATGGTGGATATCAACAGCTGGAATGGTGCAGGAAGAAAGGCCACAGGGTATTACAAAAATCCACAGAGACTGGGATCCCATCATCTTTTCTCATAACTTACTCGAGTGACCCAAGGTCTCCTGCTAGGACACACTTCTTATTGCATCACTAGGGACCAAGCTTCCAACAAGGAACAAAGAACAAACCAGAGCACACACGAAATGCACAACTGCTGGACCACCCCCAAGTCTTGAGCATGTACCCCAGAAAATGAACACTCACATTCCCACAAAACCTCTCCAAATATATTTAGAAACTCCATTTGCAACAGGCAAAAACTGGAAGCCGAATTTAAAATGAGGAAATGACCGCTCCAAAATATGGCTGAGGAGAAGGGTTGTAGTGTAGCCGTAAGGGACAGCGCATATGGACAAAGGGGCTGGTGTACATAGGAGACAGAGCTGGGAGAAGGGAAGCAAAAGCCCAGCCCCTGGGCTGGAGAGTGGGGGAAGTGGAGGGGTGAGAAGTGCAAGGAGGAGCCATAGGTACTGAGGGATGCTGGGAAAGCTGGAAGAAGCCATAGGTACTGAGTAATACTGGGAGAGCTAGGAGGAGCCATAGGTACTGAGGGATGCTGGGAGAGCTGGGAGGACCAATGGGTACTGAGGAATGCTGGGAGAGCTGGGAGGAGCCATGGATACTGAGGGATGCTGGGAGAGCTGGGAGGAGCCATAGGGATTGAGTGAGACAGACTTGTCTGGGGTTTCTTTGGGGTTGACAGAAAAGACCCAGGTTCACTCCACTGTGGGTCCCTCCAGACCATGGACTACTCCTTAGCAACAAGATGAACAGACTGGATCTATGTAAGAGCTGGAGTGAACCTGCACAGAACTCTGCTAAAGGGAAAGTTCACGCTAAACTATCAAATATTTTCTATTTTATTTTATTGTATTTATATAACATTCTTGAAAAGACAAAAGAGGAAAATGGAGCATATATGCACAATTTTTAAAGCTGGAGCGGTGTGGCGGGACACTGGCACAGCTGTAGAGGCCACCTGAGGGACTCTCCCGGTGATGGGCACATTCCATCAATGCCAAGGTCCTGACTGTGATACCGGATGACAGTTTTGCACAGTGCTGCCACTGGGACTGGAGACGGAGTTGAGTAGTAGAGTGTGTGTACACAGCATGTGTGAGACTCTGCTCAGCAGCTGTGAAGCCCCACATTCCACCCCTAGCATGACATGAAAAAGACAAAGACAAAAATGTAACCTCTTCGGGAAGTAGATAAAGGATTCAGAGATTTCTCTCCATTATATCTTACAAACATGTATGAGTCTGTAAGTACCTCAAAGTAACAGTTGTAATTCATATATAATTCTAATACATATATATGTATATATATATATATATATATTTCAAAAAGATCACTGCAGTGATTAGATGATGCACGGAATTAAATGGTACTTAAGCAGCTATTAAATATATGGAAAATTGTCTAGCACAGCCAGTCCACAGCAGTAACAGATTTACAAGTGTTCTTCGAGACACGCCCTTCAAGAAGTTGTAAACAGACTGCATGTGTTCTCAAGAGCTTTCCTTCTGGACCAAATGAAACTCTAACTTCACAAAAAGGCTCTAATCCTAATACAAATACTCCCTGATGCACAGGCTTTTCTAGAAATCAGGACTTTGGAGGAGAATCAAAACGCACTCCCATGACAAAGCTGAGCGGTTTGGATTCCACTGATTTTCCTCATCAAATACGTGCGTGTGGCTGAGGGTAGGACTCATCAGGGAAGAGCACTTGGGCACAAGCATGACGATCTGAGTTTGGGTCCCTGGCATCACGGGTGTGGCCATGGCTCTATGTTTGACCCTTGAATTGTTGGGAACAGAGACTGGAGGGTTTCTGGAGCTTGCCGGCTTCAAGATCAGTGAGAAATACCATCTCCAAGGAAGAAAGCAGGGAAGTATAAGAACAGGACGCTTGATCCCTTCCTAGAGGCCTCTGCACACATATAGACATGCATACCAATTCACCCATGCATACAACGCATACATATGCGCACACGTACACTCATGCCAAACACACACACACACACATACGGGAAGAGAAAACACAAAGAAAGACATGCACACACACACACACACACACACACACACAGAGACATAAATATGGGAAGAGAAAACACAAAGAAAGACATACACACACACAGAGAGAGAGAGAGAGAGATAAATATGGGAAGAGAAAACACAAAGAAAGACATACACACACACACACACACACACACACACACACACACACTGTGAATAACAGAACTGGCTGCAGGGACAGTAATGCAGTTTGCCAGGAACCACAGTCACAAGAGAAGAATCGAAGCCAAAACTTCAATAGTATGTTCTTTCACAGTCAGTGAAGAACACAGAATGTGTGAGCCAGGGTCTTCTTGGCTCAAATGCTCACACCTAGCTGAAGAAGGACAGCAAAGGGAGACGAGATCTACAGAGCAAACCTGCAGGGATGGGTAAGTGGGGTTGGGCCTGGGATCGGCGTGGGTGGTACAGCTAAAGCTGGCAGAGTGAAGGGGGAGACCAGCAGCTCTAGATGGCCCGTGGACAACCCTGAAGAATGCACAACCATGGTCTTTCAGGGGCTGTGGCAATCTACGGGGCTCGGCTGATGCTGCAACACACCCTCAGTATGCCCAGCGACCTATGCCCTCTCCTGGCCCATGAAGCACAGTGAACCTGTGGAAAGTTCCTGGCTACTCCACAAATATGGGAAGGAAAACACAGACAAAAAAAGAAATACACACACACACACACACACACACACTATCTCATTTCCCCAACATATACACAATGGACCATATAATGGCTAGCTTCCAAAATAAATCTTGACGCAGCCTCTTGACTGCCAGGTCACCACCCAGTATATATAATCACCAGACAGTCCTGTTTAAACTCATCGATTCTAATTTAGGATGCCAAGGCCTTCATTCCAAAATTAACAGGATAAACACATTTTTATTTCAGTGACCCAGATCTAGCAATCTGCCACGTTGATCTCTTCTACAACCTTGTGTCTGAGGAACATATGCTTCAGAATGGCGTATACCATACAAAGGCCTCCTCCTTAGAAGCCTGCCAGCCACGATTCCTTCTCAGCTATCTGCTACTCTTGACTTGAGGTAAATGAGCAGGAAACAGGATCCTGGTCACTCAGCTCAGGTCCCAGGTTGCCGCTTGGTGCACTTACCAAATAAGCCCTTTGACCGACTCCTGCAGCAGGACAGGCTGTCGCTTCCTAAGGTGAGCTACTGACAGACAGATGCACCTGAGCCACATTAATTGGAACCTCTTGTCACAGGGCAGCAGCGTCCCCGCTGCTCTGCAGAAGACTGTGTGCCGCTCATGGGACCTGGCAGGTGTGGGGACCTCGGCTCTGATTGCCTGCAGCCCTCATCTACTTTTTTTGTCTGTTGTCCTACTGCAAGCAATTATAACTGAAGTTGGGCATGCAACATGTACTCATACATATTCAGGTCCTCCCACTATAGGCAAATCCTGCCGAGAGAGAGAGAGAGAGAGAGAGAGAGAGAGAGAGAGAGAGAGAGAGAGAGAGAGAGAGAGAGAGAGAGAGAGAGAGATTTGAGAAGTGCACATTTGCTCCCTGTATTTTGGTCCTCTGATTATCTAAATGTTTGCTTGTTGATGATATACAACTTGCTTCTATATAAAAATAAATATTCAAAAGACAGCATGAACAACTAAAGTGAGCATTTATTGCAAGCGAGACAAACATTCCAATATGTCAGGCCCATAGGTAGAAACAACTGGATTAGCCAGGCCTGCAGTGGAACACTGTCTAAAAATACCCGGCATCACTGATTCCCAGAAGGCTGAGAAACAGAGATTCTGGGACAAGCATGGATGTGACGAGGCTCGGACATGGGCAGATGGGTCACAGCTTGTGCAATGAAGCCACCAGAGCCATCACGCTACGGTGGCTCTGCCAACAGTCTTACAGATCTCATCGGAGAAACCATCATCCGAAAAACATCTCAATTAGGAGTTTTGATGAAAAGCTATGTGAGACTGTAACCAAATGGGCTGTAAGATTTCCTTCCCTTTACACTGAAGGGTGAAGAGGAAGATCCTCTCTCTCTTAGGGCTTTCTATGTCCAGAGACATCAACTTTACCTTTCTTTGGGTTCTACTTTCTGTGTAAACACATTCAGGTGCGCTTCTGCCTTTCCTTTTCACACAGTAACCGCGCTCAATGTGGCACATGGGAGTTACCTCTGCACTCTTATCAAAACCGCTGAGTGCTAACTTCACCTGAAGACACTGAGCTTCTCTGTGGTTTTGCATGACTACGTACTGTCTCAAGGAATGGTAACTACAGCAAAAGTACTGACGGATGCTCAGATTATCTCAGTTCTTTTCCTGATGCAAATGAAGGTGTGGTTAATGTCTTATACACCTGTATTTATACGCCTGTATTTGATAAATAAATGTGGGACAAATTTCTCTACAGGTACTTGTTGAGTCGTTACTCTCTCTCTCTCTCTCTCTCTCTCTCTCTCTCTCTCTCTCTCTCTCTCTCTCTCTCTTTTCTGAATAATGCTTGTTCTTTTGTAACCTTGCTGGCACAGTTTGCTACCAAGCCTTTTGTCCTTTGCCAAGCCCACCAGGAAATTAAGATTTCAGTAGAGTTTTGTTCATGCTGCTGTTTGATATAAATGGGCTTCCCGATCCTTTATGACAGAATGGACCCTATATCTTCTTTCATTTTTTTAAAAAAAGATTATTACAAAGGCGGTGGAGGTTGTTCATTAAAACATCTTGAAAACACACACACTTTTGGCTTTCTAAGATTTTATATATCTCTAAAGCTTTGCGGTCTACATGTCATTGATTCTATTGTAACTTAATATTTGCTGCTTAGAACTGTGTTTGAAAAATCACATAAGTGCAAGGCAGATGACTGCACCCTTTGAACCTTGAATGTCCAGGTGTTGAAGAACCCGTGGTAGACAAACAGAAGACTGGGTGGGAACACACAACTCAGAAGCCCCACAAAGTGAAAAGCTCAGATCTTCCCCTTTCTCTTCTCCCAATGTGGTTTTGAAAAAAAAGTTAAAAAGATCAGAAGACAAAATTTCATGGATGCTGAAGCACACATAACATCTTTCTCGTCTCACATAGCAAATCTGGTTATCTTCTTTGTTCAGAGTTGATTTTTTTCTGTGAAAGAGAGTACGCGTGGGTGTGGGTGGATGTGTGCTCTCATGCAAACATACCCTGCCTTGGTGGGACTTAAGCATCCATAAAATAATCCAGCAGTGAGCATGCTCTCTAGGCAAGGCGTCGTAATGAGAGAGCACAAGGCCATTCACAGTCGGCGTGGGTGGGCATATCAGATGGAGTCAGGGCTCACTCCAGATAGATAATAGGGATTTTTTTTTTTTTTACCAGAAGCAAAACGGACACTTTCACCGTCATTTCTATGCCTAGCCGAAACAAGTAACATGAGTAGCTACCGAGCTCTGTGTGGCACTTCAGGGTGACACTTCTCGAACATTCTCCATCACAAGTTTGATATCCTTTGTTTCACAGTGGAGGAAAAGGAGGATTCAAAAGTTTAAAAGAATCTATTGTAGGTCTATGACTGACAGCCAATATGTTAAGGATGCGCCTCCATGTCCGCCTGACTCCAGAGGCCATGCTCCAACTACAGAAAGCGACAAGCAAGGTGCATGTGTGGTGCAGAGTGTCCAGGAAGGGAGAGGACGGGCGGACACCGTTTCTCTATACCTAGTCCTCGTATAAAGCGGCCTCGGCACTTGTCGCCTTCTGCAGCATTGACGAGCATCTGGAAGAGGCTCCTCTTGGTAGATACGGCTCAGATGGGGGAGAGCAACTGGAGACACATACTATGCTAAGAAAAGAGCAAAGGTGGGGGAAACCGTAGGTTCCAAAATAAATCCCCACCTTAGGAGCCATACACTGCTCACTCCAGCAACACAAATACCAAGGCTGGAAACATACAGAGTAGTGTGACCCCATGCCCAAGAACGACATGAGAATCCATGAGCTTTCCATACAGTTGCTACAGTTAGACAAGAGCAAGACGGAAGTCCTGACATGCTAATGCACCAGTGTGGCTGGAGAAATGGATTTTCATGGAATAATAATAATAATAATAATAATAATAATAATAATAATAATAATAACAATAATAATCCCTAGTAGCCTGAGAGTCCTAAAGCATGCTGGAATGTTTTCTCTTTTTCACAGTTCTATATTTTGTTTTTGTTTTTGAGACAGGATCTGTAGAGCCTTGGCTGGCCTGGAACTCACAGAGATCTGTTTACCTTTGCCTCAGGAGCATAAGATTAAAGGCATGCATGAAGATATGCCACCTGGAATAGCTCTGCTTGGTTTCTCACATCCTTAACTACCTACATATAACTACATGTTAACACATGCATGCAGTACACCTTTAAAGTACTGAACCCATGAATTACCTCTTCTCTATCCACTATCCTCAATGTTAAAAATGGACTACGGGAATAAAAACATTGAACAATTTTTGATATTCTTCACAAAATTACGTAATTTACCAAGGTCCAACAATACAGTTATCATTCAATTCAATTAAATAAATATTGTCAGCATATACTATACAAAATGAATAGTGATATTTATATATTCAAAACAACAACAAAAAACGTATCACAATAGATATTCGGGCTGGCCTAGAAAAGAAAACTAAAGTAGTACACACATTTATACTATGTCTTGAGGTTGGAGCAACACTAGCAAACCAAGATGATTACTTTAATATGGGGGGGGGGGCACTGAAACATGGGAAATAACTCAACAGGACACGTGCGCAGTTCTCACCCTCTGGACAGACGCTGGGACAAAAAATAAACACACATGTTCTCCCCCAGGGCACAGGCTTGCGGTGAAGAATGAAAGGGGTTGGCTTGGAGCAAGATGCTGGATGATAATTTAATAAATGCTGTTTACCTTTAAGACGTGATTAAACAGCATTCATAATGAACATAGTTGGGGATGATGAATAATGTATCCTACGAGCAGTAAAGGATAATAGAAAGTGATGGTTGGAGGGGCTAGTCTTTCCCTGGCAGCTGCCCAAAGCCATTACTGTATGTATTTTCCTTTCTCGTGCAGGCTGAAGTTAGAACTCTGCCAGAGGCAAAATCCTGAGTGCAGACCGGTGGAAAGCAGAACGACTCCCTCAAAGAATTTCCAGGACCTCCAGTTGAAAGCAAACCTGACCCCACCCCATTAGGCATGGTCAGGATTACCCATAGTGCTGTGGACTCCCTGTGGGTCCAGAACACAAGGCAGATTTTACTTTTGAGCTCTGCTGTCTTCGAGAACTCAGTAAGGTTCTCTTGAAATGTGTTTAGTCCAAAGTTTCTATTTTAAAGACAGGAAGTAATTCCCTAAAATAATACCCAAATTTCTACCTTGAAACTTGCATACATTATTAGATGCAGCCGTAATGAACTGATTCACTGTTTATTTTTCTAAATCAAAGGAAGTTCCTTTTACAAAAAAAAAAAAAAAAAAAGTTGTTACTTGGATTTACTTCCTAGGGAAAGTTGTGATGGCTTATAGGCCAACTAGCAGGAAATAACTTACATTCCTAACAATATACACCACCATGACACTTTAGGAATTAAGAAAGAACTAATTTAGGGAGGAATCAGGCTCTTCCTCTGGCTCAGCAGAGGCGCTAGAGGTCATGGGTCGCTGAGGAAACAAAACACTCGCAAACTAATTTCCAGCCCCCTTTCACCAGTACCAGTTTGATGAAGAGCTCGCTGTTCTGGCCAAAGCTTTACAGCCGAGTTAATGAGGTCCCATATGTACACGTACACAACAAATTAGGTCAATAAATCAGTCTTGTTTAAAAAAACAAACAAACAAAAAAAAACCAAAAACTTAAACGGGGAACATGAGAATCACTAAGTATGATGAAGACAACTGGGCGGGATTCCACAGCAAACAGCACAGTAAATGAGAAATGCTACAGGCAATTTTATTAAGAAAGAAATTTGACAGAGGACTGCCAAAATATTGTTCCTAAGGGTCTGTCTGATGTAAGAAGTTGTTTAAAATAAATATGAAAATGTGGGCAGCATCTTTACAGATAAGATTATATACAATGTAAGTGCAATTTCAGTAAAAAAAAATACTAAACTAGTGAGAATTTACTCAGAACAAATGTTTAAGATAATTATACAATAACTTTTTTGAAAACTAGAAATAGCTAAAAGCTCAAATGAATAAAAAAACTTTATAAAAACTAATATATGCAGGATAAATTTAACAGAAACTATATACCAATGCTGTAGAAAAATAGAAAATATCATTGAAGAATATAAAAATATATGAATAAATAAACAAACATGCTGCCAAAGAATTAATCCCCTAAAATATCAAGCTTTCTAAAGTTAATAGATAAACTGATTCCCCACAACCTAATAAGAACCTTATAAAATTTGTTTGAAGTAATTTTAAAGTTCATTTGCAACAGCATCCATTCAGATGAGTGAGAGTAATTTGCTAGTATTAAACTTACTGTCAGACATATACAAGAAAAGAAAAGAAAAAAAAAGAAAAGAAATGATTAAGCTGGAATTTGAGCTCACTGGTAGAGTACCTGCCACATATCCACACCCACACATATGCACCCACATATACATCGGCACCCACACATACACACCCACCCACACACACATATGCACCCACACATACACACCCACAATAGACACCCACACAAATCAGGTAAATAAAGAGGTCAGGTAAAATTTTTTTACATAGGAAAGATAAAACTGTGAGGTTGGAGAGATGGTTCAGTGGCCGGGAGAACTAGCTATTCTGCCAGAGGACGCAGGTTCAATTCCCATCACACACATAACGGCACACAGCCATCTGTCACTCTAGACTCGGGGCATCTGACACCCTCTTCTGACCTCCGCTGGCAGTGCATGCATGTGGTACACATACATACATTCACAAAAGACTCATACACGTAAAAATTTTTAAAATAAATATATATTTTTAAAAAGCCATTTTAGCCGGCTGCTGGTGGTGGACATTTTTAATCCCAGCACTCAGAAGGCAAAGGCAGGTCAATCTCTGAGTTTGAGGCCAGCCTGGTCTACAGAGGGAGTTAAATTACAGGACAGCCAGAACTGCACAGAGAAACCTTACCACGTAACAAATCAAAAGAAAAAAAGGCATTGTAGCAATATTTTCTTAATCACTAAAATGTGATAAAATCAATTTAGTAGATCATGACCAAAAATACAATGTTAAGCGTACAGGGGACCCTTCCAGTAGGAGAAATAAGACAGAGGGGAGAGGGAGAAGAGCAGGAAGAAGCAGATAATGAGAACAATTGACTCAGACACAAAAACAGTATTTCTCTAAACTGTACTTATGAAGAGCACCATTCTCTTTCAGCTGCTTAGGAAAATGATAATCTACATATTACTGATAAAAAACTAACATCATAAGGGTATCTCTATCTGGGGAAAAAGAAAACATGATAACATTATAACATTTTTAGTCTCTCTCTCTCTCTCTCTCTCTCTCTCTCTCTCTCTCTCTCTCTCTCCCCCCCCCCCCGTGTATGTGTGTGTGTCTGTGTCTGCATGTGCTAGATATGGGGGTGCCCAGGGAATGCACAAGAGGGCTTAATCTCCTGGACTTAGAATTACAAGTGGTTGTGATCTGCCCAGCGTGGGTGCTGAGAACCAAACACTGGCCCACTGCAAGAGCAGTGGTTGTGCTCTGCCCAGCGTGGGTGCTGAGAACCAAACACTGGCCACTGCAAGAGCAGTGGTTGTGCTCTGCCCAGCGTGGGTGCTGAGAACCAAACACTGGCCACTGCAAGAGCAGTGGTTGTGCTCTGCCCAGCGTGGGTGCTGAGGACCAAACACTGGCCACTGCAAGAGCAGCAAGCACTCTGAACTTCTGAGTCATCTCTCCAACCTTAAGATTTCAATTTTTAAAATTAATAAATGTATTGGAAAATCTGAAAATATTTCTGAAATCTTGATAAAGGCAAGTATTCCCAAAACAGAGATTTCATGTGTTATTTCTTAAACTTATATTGTCATATTTCAGGGTAACAAAGTGAGTATTTTTAAGTAACTGACGCCAAAGACAAAGATCATCAGGACAGTACCTGTAGCACGATGCAAGGAGCTGATGGTATAAAGCCGCTCACCTCGCTGTATGAGAGGTGAAGAAGGAAGGGAGGGAAGAAGAGGGAGTGAGGGAAAGAGGAGGAAAAGGAAGACAGAGATGAAAGCAGAGAGAGACTCCCATCTCTGACATGCACTTCAAGGGCAGGGCCCCAGCTGCTTATTCCCACCACCTCCCAACAGCGCCAGCAGCCAGGCAACAAGGCTTCCTTAGGCACGATACATACACAAACTATGGCATCTTCTATAATATGAAATCCACAGCTATGTGGTGCATGCCTATAATCCCAGCACACAGGAGGCTAAAGTCAGAATATTATGAGTTCTACTCCAGCCTGGACCACAGAGCAAGACCCTGCCTCAAGAACAGAGACAAACAAAAATGATACAAAAAAAGAGAAAAGAAACAAGTAAATTAGTGAGTAAACTCTCCATCGCCTTTGAACAGCAACAACAAAAACCCCAATTTGAAGGGTCTTTCCCAACCACATACAGGAGGCAGAGTGCAAGGCTACGAGCATCAGAATGTCTGATCCAGCAATGTTTTGGAGAACAAGTGAGAACACTGAGAATGTTTATTAATGTGCTTACAGCAGACTACACCAGGCACCAAGTCTGTGTGTACAATAAATACATAGTTTCTAAAAAGTCTTTTGTCCCAGTAGCATTTGTAAAACTAGAGTCCAGGATCCGAGCAGTGCATTCTAAATCCCTGCTTTACTGTGCCAGTCGCTTGCTTAGACTCTTCCCTTCCATTTTCTCCTCAGCAAACTGGAGACAGGATGGACTACACAGGCTGCTGCAGCCTTTGAGGCAGACTCTGCATCCAAACCATGAATGTATATATACTCTTGGGTCAAGTCCAGAAAACCAAATCATGACAAAATGTCTCCAGGGGAACCCTGACTTTAAGAGAATACAGAGCACCCTTTCTCAGACAAACCTCAATATTGGCCATTTTTAATGGTGTGTGCCCCAAAAGGAGGTGACAGTAATAACTCAAGTGACCTAGACTGGGGCTGTGGGGCACAGGGAGGAATTCACAGCAGGTCTGCGGCCTGGTACTGAAGCCTGGGGAGTGGGGCAAAGACTAAGAGAGATTGTGAGAGAAGAGGAGGAAGCATACTGGGGAGCATGCAAGACACACTCAGGAGAATGAGCAGGGGTGGAGGCCATCAAGGGACAGTCATGGTCACCCAGTTTCTATCGGGGGCAATATCAATGCTTAACACAGCTAAGTACTCAATAGAATCCGGCTGAACTGGGTGAGGACCCTGATCTAAGTAGGTTTAACTGAAAAGAAAATCAGTGTGAAAAAAAATGGGCACACAAAGTCACTTAGTGATTTTCCCTTCCTTCCCTTTTCCCTTTTTTTTCAGCTCCTCCCCTCTTCTTTGTGAGGAAGAGATGCTAAGCAGGGTCTTACTTAGCCCAGCATGACCTCACACTCACTATGCTGCCCAAGTAGCCTTGAACTTGCTTCAATCCCTCTGCCCCAGTCTCCCAAACCATAGGACTGCAGGTATGTATACCACACCCTGCCTACATGAGAATTTTCTCATTTGTGAGCTAGTCTCTAAAACTGCGTTCACATACATTCAGTGACTCATAAAATCCTAGCAGGCGTTAGATACTGTATAGCCCATGTAAATTTTTCAATCATTAATTACCACTTAATCTAACTAGTGTATATTGGCCTCGATCAAGATAAAATTAGCACATTTTCAAAAAAAAGTAGTTAAGTACTAGACAAAGCCAAATACAAGTTGATGATGCTACCAGTAATAATGTCAACAAGGAAAACATTATTAGAGAGATAAATGTATTAGTGCAACTAACACACAACCTTTTACAAAATGCAGATTTAGGGTCATAAGCAACAAAACAGTGTTTGTCCTGCTTTGAAATGAAAGGGCAGGAGTTCAGCAAAGGCCTTTCTCAGACCTGTAAGCCTTTCTTTATTTCTCTGATTAAAAGGACAAGCCTTTAAAAAAAAATCTTCAACCCAAGAAGCCCTACCATGCTGTCCAGTCAGGTAGATGAACTCTCTCCCCCCCCCACCCCACTACACACACTTCACAGAGTAGCTAATGAATGTTTCAAACAGGCTCAATGCACAATATATTTGTTAAGACTGTCATTAGGTAAAATGAGGAAAGGCCTTAAATATATAGGGTTCCGAACGAGATAAACACTTGGTGAAGAACAACGGGGAACATAATTAAGGATTCGTCTCAAAATCCATGCATCTACAGCTCTCTGACACTCAGCAAAGTACCAGTATCATCTGGTGAGGAAGAGGTCTCTCAAACTAGTAATGGGAGTTGGGCAGTCTTACCAGTGAAACTAGACAGCGTATGCCTCTCTCCATACAAAAATCAATTCTAACTGCAGCCAAGACTTTAATGTAAAAACATAAATCCCAGAATCTGCTGGGTGAAGATACAGGAAAGACATGTTGAGGCGTAGCTATTGGCAATAGCTTTCTGAATAGTGTCCTAATGGGCCAGAAAATAACAGCAGAAGAACTGACAATTGACATTCAGAAGTCCCTGCACAGCAGAGAAAGAGTCCTGGGGGTGAGAGGGTAACCTACCCGCTGGGAAAGGCTTTAGAGACACTCGTCTAAAGGGATAAGATTAAAAACCAAAATAGACAAACAACTCAACACACTAAACACCGAGAGAACAATCTAACCAACAGAAAATTCAATAGATAACTCTCAATAGGTAGAACTGGCCAATAAAAACATGAAAAAATGAACAGCCTTAACTTCTGAAGAAATGCAAATCAAAACTACCTTGAACATGTATCTTATCCAAGTCAGAAAGGCTCCCAGGACTGGTGAGGATGTGGGGAAAGAGGAACCAGTGCTGGCAGGGATGGAGACAGTGACCCCCACCCCCACTGGCCACATGCGAGTCAGAACGGAGGCTGGGTGCCACAGGACCCAGCCTTACCGCTCTTTAAGATGTATTTATTATGTAGACAGTGTTCTGTCTACATGTATGTACTAGATCTCAGTACAGATGGTTGTGAGTCACCATGTGGTTGCTGGGAATTGAACTCAGAACCTCTGGAAGAGCAGCCAGGGCTCTTAACCGCTGAGCCATCGCTCCAGCCCCCAGCTTTATGACTCTTAGTGTGTATACATGCACTACTTTTCTTGTTGCCATGAGAAAATGCTCAAAAGGAAACAACCAAAAAAAGAAGAGACAAACAGGAGTCACTTCTCCCTTTTCAAATGCTGGCTTAAATGCCTTTCCCTATGCTGGAAACAATTAGCGGTTAACTAAGACCATAAAACTGATTTCTTCCACAGCACAAAAGGGGGGAAAAAAAACCTCACAGCAAGGAAATGACATTTCATCTCTCTCTCTCCCTCTGACAATAACAGAAGTCAAAGACAAAGATCATGGGGGACAGTACCTGTAGCACAATGCAAGCTGCTGATGGTACAAAGCCGCTCACCTCACTGTATGAGAGGTGAAGGAGGAAGGGAGGGAAGAAGAGGGAGTAAGGGAAAGAGGAGGAAAGGGAAGACAGAGATGAAAGCAGAGAGAGACTCCCATCTCCGGCTGCCTGTTTCCTCCAGCTATGCCCACCCCTTAAATATTCCCACACCTCCCAACAGTGCCAGCAGCCAAGCAACAGGGCTTCCTTTGGCACACTACATACCCAAACTACGAATCATAGGGGAAAAAAAACTTAAAGAGCAAAAGGGGAAGCAGGAACTTTCCAGGACTAAGTGACCAACTAAATCTCAAAGGCAGATCTGGGTATATTCTCTCCATCAGGCACTTCTGATATGATCACAAAATTTAACAGCCCCAGATGATTCTGCAGCCATCGAACTCATCATCTTTCTTATAAAAAGTAGAGCTTTAATGAAGTCCATAATGATCTGGATAAAACACATTTAGTTAGATTATAAACTGCAACATAAAACAGCTGCACCATGCCTTTTAACATTTCCCTCTCTGGAGATCCGAGCACTGAGAGGGTATAAAACAGCCCGTTCGTTTTTCTTGTCTCTTAAAAGGAGAAGGAAAGAACCATTACACAAAACTAAAGACCCAGAAAACGTTTATCAGGTGAAATCTCCATCTGCCATATTGGGGCTCCCATGAATGCTTAAACGCAGGTCAGGATGGTGACAGTGGCTGATGGGCAGCAGAGGTGATGGAGACCAATTTTTCCTGCTCTGGAGAAGCCTAGCCACTTCCTGCATGCTGCTGAGAGCCTAGGACACATTTAATGCTCTGTGGTATCTAAATGAGACAACTGAGAGAGAAATATCATCTAATTAACATGTATTGCAGAGATCACCCTAACATGATTTTCTAATAACAAGTCCACTGTGAGTTTGAGATGGGGAACGAAAGATCAGTCCATTCACCCATGGATGCAGCTAGCAAGTCAGATAGCACATGGATTTAATCCTGCTTGTGTGTGGGGGGGGGCGCGAAATGAGCATTCAATGATTGCTAATTATCTCTTCAAATATACAATTAGAGAATCCCCAAATGTATTGATTACTGGAGACTAAGAGACCCTTTGTATAGACTGCTGGAGAGAGGGGAGCCTTTGGAACTCCAGCAGTAACACATGTGTTAACAGTGTGATTCTCAGTTGCCACAGTTGACCTGGGGGGAAAAATACATGTCCATAGGGAAACTGTGGGTGTAAGAGCAGGGCATTTTGAACTTTACTGGCCTAGAGTAGGTGCCCAGAAGAACTGTCAATAAAGACATAAGCACTTTTGAGAAATTAAATAGGACCTCCAAATAAATGAAGAGATGACCATGTCCATAGACAGAAGATCTGATATTAAGATGTCAATCTCCCCCAAAGTGGTCTATATTCAATAGCATTCTAACCAAAATGACAATAAGCTGGTTCTAAAATTTATATGAATTGGAAAAAAAAAGAAGAAAGAAAACAAAAATATCCAAATCAACTTAAACAGAAGAGGAATGGGAGAAAGACTGAGTATGACAGAGGACACTTACTAATTGACCCAAAAGCTCACTAAAAAGCCAGACCAGGGAAGCTTGGATTGGAAAAAAAGATGGATGTCAGGATTCATATGTGAGACCACATAAGCATGGTCAGCTGCTGTAGTAGGAGGCCGTTCATTTGTTCCTGGCTGCTTAGAACTGAAATAATCACACAGAAACTATATCCTTACGACACTGTGAATGTTAACTCGATTCGTGAAATAACCAGGCCAGCTTGAAGATAAACAATTATATTTTTACTTATTGTAAGGGGAAACTCACACCATGAGAATGGGAAGTCCAAGCTCTGCTGTGTCTCTTGGGAATCACACACACACACACACACACACACACACACACACACAGAGAGAGAGAGAGAGAGAGAGAGAGAGAGAGAGAGAGAGAGCACACTGGTCCGTTCTAGTTTTTCTTCCTGGGCTCCAGGTAGCCATGCCTTAATTAGGTTCCACTTCTTAGAGGTGACTGGTTAAGAAAGCTTCCCCCATCATGACACTGTTTGGCCAATAGCTTAAGCATATAGCTAGCTGGTTCTTACATCTAGAATTAACCCATCTCTACTGATCTGTGTATTGCCATGTGGCTGTGGCTTACCAGCAAGGTTCTGGCTCATCTGTTCCTGGTGGCAGCTACATGACATCTCTTGACTCTGCCTTCTTTCTCCGAGCATTCAGTTTAGTTTTCTCTGTCTAGCTCTACTCTACCCTATTACAGGCCAAGACCGATTCATTAACCAATAGAAGGAACACATACACAAAAGGACTTCCCACACCATTTCCTGATGTGGGATTCCCCTCTGTATGTTGTGAATACCATTGGTTAATAAAGGACTGCTTTGGACCTATAGCAGGGCAGAACTTAGCTAGGCAGGGAAAACTAAACTGAATGCTCAGAGAAAGGAAGCAGAGTCGAGGAGAAGCCATGCAGCCCTGCTGGAGACAGGTACTGGAACTTTAGCCGGTAAGCCACAGCCACGTGGCAATACACAGATTAATGGAAATGGGCTAAGTTAATACATAAGAGCTAGCCAATAAGAAGCTAGAGCTAATGGATCAAGCAGTGATATAATTAATAGAGTTTCTGTGTGATTATTTCAGGGCTAAGCGGCTGGGAACTAACTAGCAGCCTCCTTACTACAATTGCCCCTTTTCTATTTAAATAAAAGGGAAGGTTTTAACTTTAACATGGTAAAATTACATATAACAAAACAGTTATTTAGCGTCCGTCTTCAAGCTCCTTTCCAAAGACTCAAAGGAAAGTCAGTGGGAAAGGGAACATCTCATCACCCACCACAAGAACACTGAGGGAGCCGAGGAGAAACTGGGTGGTAGCCTGTTTTTGAACCTCAGTTCAAATCGAAAAGTTAATACAAAGTGGACAATATGTCTACATGTACAAGATCAACTATAACTTCCTTCAGGAAATCCTTGGTGGTTTCCACGAAGAACTATTTCCTAAATACAACAAGTAGCAGAGGAGGACAGATGGCTCTACGGGAGGGGTCTGGGGAGAGCAAGATGCTCAGGGACTCAAGGCACTGAAGGGCAGCATTGCTGCTGTGCTGGTGTCAGTGTGGAATTATTTTTATGAATACAGATCTAAACAGAGAATTTTCAAAAGAAGACTATTAAATGGCTGAGAAACACTTAAAGAAATGTTCAGTATCCTTAGTCATAGGAAAATGCAAATCAAAACAACTTTGAGATTCTACCTTACACCTGTCAGAGTGGAGAAGATCAAAATAGTAACAGCTCATGTTGGAGAGGATGTAGAGCAAGGGAAACATCCCCCATTGCTGTTGGGAGGACAAACTTGTACAGGAGCTTTAGAAGTCAATATGGCAGTTTCTGAGAAAATTAGGAACTGATCTACCTCAACATCCAGCTGTATTACTCTTGAGCCTATACCTAAAGGATGCTCAATCATACCACAAAGACATATGCTCAATTATGTTCAGAGTAGCTTTGTTTGTAATAGATAGAAACTAGAAATAACCTAGATGTTCCTCAACTAAATAATTGATAAAGTAAATGTGGTACATTTATACAATGGAATATTACTAAGCTATTTAAAACAAAGACATGAAAATCGAAGGCAAATGGAAAGGACTACAAAAAAATCATCCCAGACCCAGGAAGACAAACATGGTTGGTACTCACTTATAAGTGAATAGTATCTGTAAAGTAAAGGATAACCAAGCTACAATCCACAGCCCTAGAGAGACTAGGTAACAAGGAAGGCTCAATGGGGGAACACTTGGATCTCCCTGGGAAGGGAAAATAGAAGAGGTTTCATGAGTAGATTGGGGGAAGGCGGGGATGAGAACTCAAGGGATCAGGTGCAGTGTGGGATGGGGTGGGAGAGTGTTGAGAACTGGGAAGGGGTCATTTCAGGGTCATATAGAAAGCTGGTGCAACAGAAACTCCCAGAAATCTACAAGGATGACCTCAGTTAAGAGTCCTAGTAATACGGGATACATAGTCTGGTCATCTCCTATGACCAAGAAAGACTAACTACCATTGTAGGGATTGGAACATCAACCCAGCCATATGACCTTTGACCCATACTCTATCCTGCCTATGGGATGTGTTGGGGTATGGGTGGCACAGAGATTGTGGGAGTGGCCAAACAATGACTGAGACCCATGTCATGGAAGTGAACACATACCCTGACACTGCTTGGAGCGCCAGGACCCAGAGGCTGTATGACTCAGAGATCTAGGATAGAACCAAATACGGCTAGAGGTGGGGAAAAGGCAATATAATGATTCTAACAATGTTCTGCCGTATTCATAGATTGGTGCCCAGCCCAATAATCATAAGAGAGGCTTCATCTAGCAACTGGTGGAAACAGATACAGAGACCCACAGTCAAACATTAGGCTGAGCTCAGGAAATCCTGGAGAGAGGGAGGGAGGGACGGAGGGAGGGAGGGAGGGAGGGAGGGAGGGAGGGAGGGAGGGAGGGAGGGAGGGAGGGAGGGAGGGAGGGGACGGAGGAGAAATGAAGGATTGTGGGAGCCAGAGGGGATTCAGAGGAGAAGAGAGAAGGGAAATCTAACAGGATGGTAGGTAGGTAGGTAGGTAGGTAGATAGATAGATAGATAGATAGATAGATAGATAGATAGATAGAGAAAACTTTTTGAAATGAAGACCTCCCAGAGAGGCCTTTCTGAATCTGCAAGACACCCAGATCACTACTCAACTATGCTCTCCTCTGAGAAATGGAAATGCACTGCTCTCACAGAGTATAATGAGGTACCACACCCTGCTTTTAATGTCTTTGCCCCATATACCTAGACAACAGATCCAGAACACAGCAAGTGGATGCAGATGTTCAACGTTTGTAAGGCCTCTCTGGACCTAGACACACCATCTGACCTCTGATATAGTGGTGGCTCTGTAGTGAGTACCATGAACCCTGATGGGCAGCTGAGGGACATCATTGTGAAGTGGACTAGGAATATTACTGTGCAAAGAAGTCTGGGGGATCTGGATCTGGCTACATCATTAATATCATCACAAACACCCAGAAACTAATATGGTACCAGGAGATGTGGCTATAGGTTGGCACTGACGGAAGGGATCTTCTATACCATAAACAGGTCATAATTAGCTGTGCCAAAATATATCCCCTGCCCTTTCCTGGTTCTGTATCTGCGAGCTGGTAGTCTAGCTTTACTTTTTAGGTTACTGTCTTCCTCTTTTTATGATAGAGAGGTATTTTTTTAAATACAGAGACATGTGAACACAGAAATTATAAAATAAAAAATTGATCAACATGGTTGTTTTCCAAAGTTAACAGCTTTTCTCTTCAGCAGACACCGTGAAGGAAACAAGCGAGCAAGTAACAGATATGCAGAACCCATATTTATAACGATAAAGAATTTTTATAATTCAATGACATGAGGCAGATCATACAAAATGGCAAAATAACTGAAAAAAAAACTTTCAAAAGAAAATATCCAAATGGTAGAAAGCACATAAAAAGTTGAACTATAACATTAACCAACCCCCCCCCCCCCAAAAAAAAAACCAATTCAAAATCAGAGTGAAAGACGGCTACCCACACACCTAGATGCTGGCAACACTAAGTATCGCCAGGTTGCAGTGAGACTGATGAGGTACTAATGAGGCCACAAAACTGGGCAACTACTTCACAGGAGAATTTGGTAGGCATCTTTAAAAATAATGTTAAGTGTAAGCACCCTATAACATAGTCCTCAACCCCTGACAGAAATGCAAAGATATATTCACAGACAGATTTGTACATGAATAATAGAGAAAAATGCCTATGTTGTGGGAAAATCTTTTTGTACACTATGAAGATGTGTCTTTGCCAAGGCACCTCCTGATTAGTTTAATAAAATGGTGGATGGCCAATAGCTATGCAAGAGAGAAGAGGCGGGACTTCCAGGGAGAGAGAGGAACTGGAGATAAATCTAGGTGTGTGAGAGATGTCAGCTAAATGTGGAGCAGGTTGGACATAAAAATGGGAGAGGGGCTCTTTCCATTCCTCTTCTGAAGAGGTAACTACCACCTGCCTTTTTCTCCCTCCCTTTCTCTCTCTCTGTACCTCTCTCCTTCCCCTTTCTCCATCCCCTCTCCTCCCCTTCTTCTCTTCCCCTTCCCTTTCCCCTCCATAACCACTAAATAAACTCTATACCTCCCCCAAAATGGGAGAGGGGTAAAAGCTGCATGGTAAAACACAGATTCATAGAAACAGGTTAATTTAACGTATAAGAGCTTGTTGGGAATAAGACTAAACTAAAGGCCAGGGCTTCAGTCATTATTTGGGGGCTGGCAGTCCCCAGGAGAAAATACTACTACACACCTATTAATAGGAAATCGATAAAAATGCATATGTATTCAAAATAGAACAATGCTCAGTAATAGAAACAACACCCAACGGAACAAATGTGTCTGAATACCACAGAGTGAAGGAAGCCAGGTGGGAAAGTGACGGTGAGGTCACTTACATACACCTCAAGTCACCACACAGGGAAAAAAGCCATCAATGAAAGGCTGAGCCTTGTGGACAGGCTGGATTGCCAGAAGGGTGAAGAGACAGATGTGCCTTCTCTCATCTGTCATTTTCCCTACTGCTGTTTCAGTCACCTGGAGACAACTATGACCTGAGACCATTACATGAACAGTTCCAGAAATAAACAATTCAGGGACTAATGAGATGGTTCACTAAGTAAGGCCTGACATTCTAAGGGCAAGTCCTAGGACTTACAGGGAATGAGGAAACCAACTCCCACCAGTTGTTGTCTGACCTCCACATGCATGCCAAGGCAGTACACATGTGTGCGCACATATGCATGCATGCATGCACAGACACACACACACGGGGGGGGGGTAAATAAAATGTAACAAAGCATATAACTTTAAGGATCTGTTTAAGCTTTGAATTGCACACCATTCTGAGTAGTGTGAGAACATCTCGCATTGCCCCGCTCTGCTGTAGATTAACCCTTCTTTCAGTGTATCCAAGCTGTCTATGTTGCCTAGCAGCGGCATTCTCTAGAAACGCAACTGTTTAGTATCATGATGCTTATGTTCAAATAACTTTATTTTTCCTAATAATGGTGTGTGTACGTGTGTGTGTGTGTGTGTGTGTGTGTGTGTGTGAGAGAGAGAGAGAGAGAGAGAGAGAGAGAGAGAGAGAGAGAGAGTTGGGGGATGTGCTGTGTGTTGATTGTGACTGTAGTTTCAAGGGAGTATAAAACTGTCAAAACTCATCCAATTAAATAGATTCATTTAATTGTATAAAATTATTGCTCAATAAAGTTGATGAGGGGGAAAAAAGATACCAGCAAATTAGCAGGAATGTAATTGATGCCCCTCATCCCTGTCTCCCTACTTCATCCTGCCAAGTGAACGAGCATCTTTTCCAAGAGGAGGAGGAGGAAAGGGAGTGGAGAAGAGAAATAAAATCCATCCTTTCAGTAAACAGCTGCAGAGTATCAATTTTATTTGCCATCCCAGTAACGCCAGCGTTCAGGTTTACAGACGAGAAAATGAAAAGTTTGACACAGTGAGGTTATTTACCTATGTTTCACTGAGTAAAGAATAAAATTCAATTCACAGCCACTGGCTGGATGGAGATCTTCACAGATTGCATGGCAAAAACTTCCTCCAAGTATGATTTCAGCAGGCTACAAACACAAGGGGAAACAAAGGCAGACAAAGCCAGGAGAACTGGGCCTGGTCGATCAGTCAAGTGAACCGAATGGAAAATACACATTTCCATTCATGTTAGAGGGCCTCTTGCAAAGAGTTCCCCAGACTTTAGTCTTCAGACATTTTACATTCTTTAATTCAATAGTCAAGTGTAAAGATGATGGGCACAAAGTCCAGTCACTGAGTCAGGTCCTGATCTCCGTGCTGTGGCTTATCGGCTCCTAACTTGGTTTCCTCAACTGCTACCTAGAAATGATAACTTCATCTACTCCAGAGGAGCTTTTGTGATTATAACAACAAGCAATGGGCTGAAGCATTTAACACCACCTTGAAGCATAACAAGCTCTCCGTACCCATCAGCCTCTTCTTTCTCCCGCAAAGTCTGCTTGCAACAGCTTTGTGCAGAAGTGTACAGCTGTGTGCACAACAGCAAGAAGAGGCAGTTTCTAAGGAGGTGGTTTACTTAGATGAGGTCTCCCTCCCTCCTTCTTACTGTCTCTCCCTTACAACCTATTTCAATCTTAATGGCTTTGAATTAAAAATGTATAATGGATACAGATGGTAAATAAGCACATGAGAAGATGTTCTTCATCATATGTCATCAGCAAAATGAAAATTAAAGCAGCCATGAGATTCTGCTACATACAGATTAGAACAGTCAAAACTCAGAACACTGAGGACACCCAGCACCAGCAGGGTGAGAGGTGGGTGGGGCAACAGGAACCACCCTCACTGTGGCATAATGCGACCAGCAGCAAACCTGCAGAAGACACCTTGGCGCTTTTCATTTTCTCTTTTAAATCATGCTTGTTTGTTTGTTTGTCTGTCTGTTTATTGTGGTCCTGTACGTTCATGTCTACAATGTGTGTATGTAGGTCAAAGAACAACCCTCTCCTTTCACTACAGGGGATCCACAGATTTTACTAAGGTCATCAGCCTTGCTTTGCTTTGTCGACTGAGTCGTTTTCTGGACTTTAACAATCTCTTAACTATTACATATACTTTACCACATGACAGAGTAGCCCGATTTGGTGATACTTATCAAAATAGGGTTGAAAGGTAATTTCTACACAGAATCTTGCACTCTTACAACATCGCTGTCCCTGACTGCCCAAACTTGAACACAATCAAGACGTCCTATGGTGACTGAATGCATAGACAAGTATAGGAACCCAGACAAGGTAAGAGTAATTAGCGCCAAGAAGAAATGAGCTCTGCGTGACACCATGAAGAGACAGAAAGAAATGTTAGATGCATGGTGCTAAGCAAAAGAAGCCCGTCTGAAAAGATAACTGGGGAGACATTGACAAGACTGGTGGCTGCAGGCACTACAAAGGAAAGAAAAACTGAACAGGTTGGTCACAGGGGGTGTTTAGGGCAGTGAGACCACTCCACGCAACACAATCACAACCGATGTCTGCCAATCAATATCCGTCATTCCCAACCCAAGAATGTTCCGGGCCAAGAATGAATCCTTAGGTACGACAGACACTGTGTGACAGGGACGCAGCAATATGGGTTTGCCGACGGGAACAAGGAAGTGCATGGTGGAGAGGTCAGGAGGGTGGGAGAGGGTTGACATGTACGGGGCAGGAGCTTGGTCTACACCCTCTGTCAATCCTGCTGTGAGCCCAAAGTCTCGAAAATGAAACTGTCCTTTAGAAAATACACATGATAGGAACTATGATGGATAGAAGCCAGGGCCAGTCAAGACCCTCAAGTAATGCATTACCTTATGAAATAATAAATTTCATTTATCGTTGGTGAATTGGATTTTCCCCCTGCCCTTTTTTTTTTCTCAGGGAAATAAAATGTTTATACGTTCTCAACCATTTGGAAGACTCCCTTCAAGAAGCCAGAAAGAAGAGACTTGGGGACGGCAGATGATAAACAAACATAACAGCTAGCACTGGAAGAGGCTTACCCCGGACCTTGTCCATTCTACAGCCTTAGCTCAGGGATCACAGAATAGTCAAGTCCTTATTGTTAAGGAAATAATAAAAATGATAGAAAAAGTTTCAAAATTGCATGATTATTTCTTATGTGTAATAAAAATAATATATAGATAATGTTTTCCACAATTAACAAAGCTACAAATTCACTAGTGGAAAGCAAGTGAAAAAGGCTTTGGATCTTTTGTGTGTGAGGTTTTCACCAAGTCTCGTGGAACGTGTTGTCAGGCTTTCAATGCCAGCAGGATCAGAGAAAATATAACACAAGTACTTAGGTAAAAATTAAGAATTAATAAAATTTAAGGGTCTGTAAATATGCCTGTGAGATGCGCCTCAGCTGCTGCGAGGAACAGTGTTAGACTCAGGGCTAAAGTATAGAGCTAAGGAAAAAATAAAACATTTCTGTCATTAAAAAAAATCATAAACTCTTTTGAAAAGCTCCAAGAAAAAGGCAAGTAAGACACAATTATTTGTGGCATAATAATATTTCATTTTCTGTAACTCAGTTAGGAGAACTAATGAAGAAGAAATGTGTTGCACGCTTCCAGGAGCCAGTTTAAGCTGGTAAGAGCCTAATTACAAGCAATATTTGTTAAGCAAAATCCATTTATGTTGGAACAGAAGGCATTTAAACATTAATATGAAAATTAAAAAGGAAGACATAGTACAAGCTACTTATAGTATCGTCTCAGAATTTGGCAGTTTTAACCAATAGAACTATTCCAGAGATCACCAAATACATTGCTCAAAATTCCAAGAAACGCCGCTTTCAACTGTGGAGTATTTGACAAGATCTGTCGAATTTAAGTGTCCCATTTTGAACCATTGATTTAAGAGTTCTACACAGTTTCATGAGCAAACACTTCACCAAGTTTTCCTTCATCCTAATCATATCTTAACTACCACTTTTGATAAATGATAAAAATGGCATAGTACTGCCCAAAAAGCAGAAAAATAATCTTCCTTGATCATTTGGAAATTAATAAAATCAGAGAAGAAAGAGAAGTAAAGAGACAAATTGGCTCTTGTTTCATTTCTGATAATTCTACCCCACTGATTACTCAGTTGGGAGACAGGGTAATTGCTCCTTCAGGCATCACACTTCGGACAAGCTTCTCTCCGTAGCTCTCTCCCCGCTGCAGAATGAGGGTTGGACCTGCACTGGGATACACACAGTCGGCTCCCACTACCCCAGCCACCTGAGACCCATGCATTGTCCTGTTGCGTTGCTAAAGCAGACAAATGATATTCAGGATGGTTGCACTAAGTGTTGCTGAAAGGCCAGCCTGCCCAGTGAGTTTCAGTCGATGCCTTCTGGGTACCCATTCCTTGTCCTTCATTCCTACCTGAATCTTGACTCCATGGAGGTACTCGCTTCATTAGAAAGAAACATCTTAAACACCTTCACAATCTTAATGGTGACATAAGAGACGGGAATAACTCTAGTAAAACACAGGAGTGGAACGCTAGGACCACAAGCATCTCAGAACATGCATACAACTGAAAATATGTGCTGATATATGCCTTTGAGACCAAATGTGTGTGAGGCGATTCATATCAACTCCAATAAGCTGGGGAAAATATTTAGTAAAACATACCCGATCAAAGAAAAATCCAGAAAGCATGGTTTCAAATGAACACTTGTATTCATTTGCCAAGGAATGACAGTGGGCTTGGCCAAGGGGCCCTATCACACAGCAGTGTTCTGCCTGAGCAAGAGGAGATGTTTACCAGAGTCGTGAAGCTGAAAGATTAATTTCTACTTTTCTCCATGGAGTAAAAAAAAGGCCATACCATTAGAATCTTAATGAACTACTTCACTGGCTGATGTTTCCTTAGAATGCTGACAGCTCCAAGCCAAAACCCTTCTTAGTTTCCCAGGGTAACACAAATGTGTCCTGTTAGTTAAATGGGGGGCTTTCTGTGAGGCATGAGCAGCAGGCACCATGCTCACACTGCTCACACGTGGCACAGTGTGCTGACTGGGTAACCTAAAAATCATCCCCTCTCATTGTGTCTAAGTGGAAAGAGCCAGCCGAAGCGTCCTTCCCTTCATGCAAAGGTGGATCTCTGACTCCAAAGGCCCTTCACTCTACTATGGGAAAATGATCTGACCTCCCCACAGAAGGCATACTCAGCTGGAGAAGATGGAAGTCACGCTGAACTTAGGGAGCCTTGCCAAGAGGGGAACAGGTTATGAATATTAATTATAAGTATGTTTTAACAGAGGGAGAGGAAACATTGCTCACATGAGAGTGGACCTGAAACGCAATATATCTACTTTGAAGTAAGCATAATGTGTATGACGACATAAGCTGCTCACCATGCCCATCAACAAATATGGGAACATGCTGGGCAACTTCTCAATGACAAAAATATCTGCATATGGAAATATTTCATGTCTGAAATGCATGCTATTCTGCTTTTCAGAGGTGAATCTTCCCAGTGTAATGGTGACCTCTTCGAACACTCGGTTCCTATTTCTAAGCATGACTATGGCCTTTAAAATGCTTACCTGATTTCAAATGTCCAGGGACATCTCACCAAGGACTGGCTGAATGAACGAAAGCAAGTTGAGGGGGAAAAACGTTTTCCAGGTAAATTAATTTTGTAAGCAACAAACAGTCAATAACTAAATGCCAACTCCAAATAACCCAGGTGGAGGAATACAGGCAACTATGCTGGAAAACGTAAAGAAGAACATGTGGTTGCTCCCATCCCATAATTACTACTCCTTCTGTGTTCTTAACCCCTGAGGTACTACTGCAGGGGACTGCGGCAGAGAAATACAAAGCACAGCCACTTTCAGGGATTTGTCCAGATGGCTTATGAGACTCAACATATGGCCAAAATCACGGCCATAATTCATTATGTTGAAGGAGCACCAAGTAGAGTCAGCAATGGGAGAGCATCAGGACAAAGGTGTGGGGAAATCAAGGGTCCCCTTCTGGTGATGTCAGCATGAGAACTGTAACTCCTGTAGGAAATGCTGCCAGCCAGTGAAGCAATGCAGATGGACAGGAGATTTTCCTGAAGGTTGATCCCCTGCAGCCCCCGGCTACTTTTAGGTTCCCAGGACAGTGGTTCAGTATAAAACTGATGTCAATACCATCAGTGTAGCCACAGTGAGCCATGCTTGTCACACACTGGGGGAAAGGCTCCTGAGTTTGAAGTCACCAGATGTTGACCAGAGACCAGCCTTGCAAACAGCCCTTTGTGATTATAACCATTTACCTGGGCTATGTTAACTCGTTTCCACAACATGAGGATGCCAGAAGTAACTGTACCTCATCTCTTCCAGTTAAATGGCATTAATTTTGTTCTCACTGTCCTTCACTACTCTATTTTTTTTTTTGTTTTGTTCTGAGACAGGGTGGCTCTCCTGAAACATTCTGTGTAGACCAGGTTGGCCTGGAACTCACAGAAATCCGTCATCGTGAGTGCTGAAGTTAAACCTCTGTCATCTTCCTTGATGTCTACCGAATCTCTTCTCTTGGCTCAGTCCTCCAGGGAACTGTAAAGGCTTTCCCTGATCCTGCCTCTCCTGAACAGGACTACTAACAACTGGTATACCAGAAATGGCTGTCTTCTCAGCTGATTTCTCAGTGTGTCATGATGCACTTTCTGCTCCAATCAAATTGACCTGCCAAGAGTAGTCCTCAGAGAGCCATCCGTTCTTGCCTTTGGTGCCTAGCATATAAAACATGCCTTCTGGACCCAGAATGCTTTTCTGCCTGGATGAAGAAGTGTGTATCCTTTCGAGCTTAGGTGACTCATGCTGAGAACACCCACAGAAGTTCCCCTCCCTGGGCCTGGAGTAGGTTTTCCAACGCCTTGCACTTACTCCTACTCCAGAGAATTCGTCAGACTGCAATATCCCAGTCCATGTTATTGAATTATCCCATCCTAACTGTGTTTCATCATTCATAATTAATATTAATATATGATCACGTTATTAAATTGTAACATTTTAGCTAGTATACATCATAATGGACTTCATTAGGACATTCTCATACGTGTATTTCATTATATCTCACTCATATTTACCCTCCCATTATGCTCCCTACCGTTCCCTCCATCTTCATGATGGTAACCTCCTCTCATACCCCCCTGGGTTTTTCATGTAATATATGTGTACGCGTGTTTATGTGTGTGTGCTCCACACAGGAGAGAAATTGTTGGGAGCAGTGAGACCTCAGATCCTGAATTTCTTGTAATCCCCTGATCTGAGTACCTACAGATGCTCTGAGCACGAGACCTTCAGGAGTTCCTGATGGCAGCAGAGTGGTTTCTGGTGGGTTTGGCTGGGGCGTGGCTATCTCTATATAATCTGCCCCTGAACACAATAAAGGGGACATTCTTGGGGAATTCAAGGATGACCCGTGTCACTATCTCTCTGTCTGTGTGTGTGTCTGTGTTTTCTAACCTCCAGCCCCTTGCCCGAAGCTCGGTAACTGGGTAATAGTGCACAGAGCGCAGACACGGGGGCACGGTGTGCAGCAATTGGAGGTCTCCACCGAGATTGCAGAGATTGGAGGTCTTCACCGAGATAGCGGCAAGAAATCATGTCAAATTTGTTTCTTTTTCCCTGTCACCCTTTGTCTCTGTCAGGCCTTCTGCTGCTGTGATAAAAAACACCATGGTAAAGCCAACTTATAGAAGAGAGAGTTTGAGGCCTAACGTACCAGGGGGATAAGAGTCCATGCCCATCGCAGCAGGGAAACATGGAAGCAAGCAGGCATAGCAGCAAGAGCAGCTGAGAGTTCACATCTCAGACCACAACCAGCAGGCAGAGAGGGCACTGAAAACAGGGTGAGTCTTGGGAAACCCTAAAGCCAGTCCTCAATGACATTTCCTCCCTTAAGACCACACCTCCTAGCCCACCCCGAAACAGTTATCAACTGCAGAACCAAGTACTCAAATCCCTGAGACTTCTGGGGGACATTCCATTCGAACACCCTTTCTCATTCCCTTCTCCCTTTCAACACCCTCCTTCCCCTCCACAGTCCCCTCTAGTTTCATGTCGTATATGTGCACTTTTTTAAAAAAATCTGGATTCCACATATGAGAGGAAAGACATGATATTTGTCCATCTGGCTTATTTTGCTTTACACAGTAATTCCTGGTTCCAGGCATTTTTCTGAAAATGGTACAATTTTACTCTTCATTACAGTGGAATGAAACATTACTGAGCAGACACCAGTTCCCCTACCCATTTATCCACTGATGGACATTTTGCTTACTTTTATGCCTTGGCTACTGTGCATAGTGTAGGGATAAACACCGGTGGGCAAGTATCTCTGTGACTGATACACACAGATGTGCAAGTATCTCTGTGACTGATACACACAGATGTGCAACTATCTCTGTGATTGATACACACAGTTGTGCAAGTATCTCTGTGACTGATACACACAGATGTGCAAGTATCTCTGTGACTGATACACACAGATGTGCAACTATCTCTGTGATTGATACACACAGTTGTGCAAGTATCTCTGTGACTGATACACACAGATGTGCAAGTATCTCTGTGACTGATACACACAGATGTGCAAGTATCTCTGTGACTGATACACACAGATGTGCAAGTATCCCTGTGATCGGCTGACTTAGATCCCTTTGGTACCTACTCAGGGGTGATATAGCTTTATCTTATGATAATTCTATCTTTGGTTTGTAAAGAAACCTCCACACTGATTTCCACCGTGGCCACAGTAGTCTCACAGTATTTTGCAGGACCCCAAATGAGTGTCCACTAGTCTACTTAGTATGTCTCATACTAAGAAACTACCAGATTCGATGAAGTATTGATTTGAAGAACGTCACATTTTATCACGGTTCTGCTAGTCCTATCCTGCAGCCTAGGAAAACTACAAAGGTAGACAGCTCTGACCCAGACCCTGGAGGGACACGTGGTTCCTGCTATCCTCTCTGGAAAGTCTTTGTTGGAGAACTAACAAGCAACTGCCTTGTGTTCTCTCGTGACCGTAGCCTGTACTGTGCACACTAGTCCCCCTTCTGATCTCAACTTACTTTTCCTGACCTCTGAGCTCCTGTGCTGAGCACTCTGACATACTCTTGGGTTTTTTTTTCAAAGTGTAGATGTCACCTAATCCAAGGCAGCAAAATATATATTAAAGAAAAGACGCATACAATCTCAGAGAAATGGAAACATTACAAAACACACACACACACACACACACACACACACACACACGGATGTTTTCTGATATCCAGTCCTAGCTGATTCCAAGAATCACAGCTTAAGAAAAGGAAGTTGTTTCTCCCTGGCTTTTCAGCTCAGCTCCCTGCTTTTAAGTCAGTCAGAATAAAGGTGCACACATCTGAAGCCACGTTCACTCCACAGGGATAAAGAACAAGGCTCAGTGGAGTGAGTCCATGGGTGCCCCACTCTCCTCAGGCTGCTAGCGTAAAGCCAGTGACTCGGAGCTTACACTTACTATGGATGAGCACTACCTAAGGAAACAGCGCAGCAGATCAATAAAGGCATCCGGGAGCTTTTACTGTGCTCTGCTGTCATCCCAGCTTGGAAGCCCAGGCAGCTGTAATTATGCCACTGTCCTACCCTTCCTGGTTCTGCTGTGTGTAAACATGGTCTCCTTCATCTGTCCCAGTGCCTCTGAATGAAGGTCTGTAGCCACCCAGCCAGAACAAACAGATGTTAAATACCGAGTAGTGTCATCACCAAATTCACAGGAGAAATTATTAGCATTTTAGGCGTAAAGATGTTCAAGAAGCCCTGTGGGTTCTTCCCACTGCACTTCATGACCTGAGGTCCTTGAAAGTCCCTGGAGAAACCCCGTTACTTCCCCAGGTTAATGGATTCTCCATGATTAAAACAAAGTTCTTGCTCTCAAGAACTTAAAGATTTCTGAAAGAGAAAATTCTTTTTTTAAGAGAGAGAGAGAAAACATGTCTAGTACATCAAGGCCTTGGTTTTACCCCAGCACCATACATGCATATGCACATACAAAATATCTATTACCAATATCAAACTCTTTGTTTCTTCTTTAATCCTGTTGGGAACAGAGATCCCTGAGTTCACAGATAGCATTGAGGAAACCAGGAATGGTAAACATTTATGCTGTCTTTACAAAGGAAACAATGTATACCTTGTGTTCTGCCCAGAGGCTGGGAATGGAGGTGGCTTATAGCCTGGTGATCCCTGTGCTATCGGTAGGGCCAGGCCATGCCTGGCTTCCCTAAGCTCCTACAACTAGGACCAGAGGTGGCTAGTAGCCAAGATGGTGTCTACGCTCTCTGCGTGACTGAGACCACACCAGATCCTCCCCAAGCCCGTAGCCTATCTCTAGAACCCATCTCCAAGGCAGCAGTGCTGTGCACTGTGAGATGTGTTTTGATGTAATTATGCCTCTTTGTGTAGGTGGGATTGTATTACACCAGGAAACCTTCCCTCCAAAACTGTACTATACTTAAATATGCCTAAAAATAAACTGCCCGGTGTCAGATGCTAGAAGTTTTGATCCAACACAGACTACCGAGAGATGTTGAACTGGATTTCTTCCTTGCTTCACGCAGGTCATTACTCTGACCACCCTGGAGGTCGCAGACACCACCACATAACCCGAGTTTGTATTTAAAGTGTTTTCCTTTATTTCCACTTTGTTTTGTAAACTCCATAGCAGGAAATAACTGTCATTAACAGAGTTTTAAATGTCCTCAACACACACACGCACACACACACACACACGCACCTCTGTATTTAATATGAGATGTGGTGGTCATTCTTCAGCATCCCTTAATTGGATTAGGGATAAGCTGGGATGTAGTGACGCACACTTCTGAGGATGTCTGTGAAGTGTGTAGAAGAGATCAGCTGAAGAGAAAAGAGAAATCCACGAGATGGTAGCCCCATCTCATGGGCCGGGGGCCCAGACAGAATGAGAGAGGAAAAGGAGAAAGTCACCACAGGCCGTCGTCCCTTCCACTTGTTTTCTGGTCCACAGGGAGATGACCTACACTGATGTCACCCCCTCCTCACCACAATACACTGAGTCCCTAAACAATGAGCCGAAATTCCTCAGTGACATTACCTACCTCAGGTGATCTGGTCACACCAGCAGGAAAGGAATTTGGATTGCTGAATGAACATTCTTAGAAACGTGTGATACATTTGAGCTTCTAAAGACAAGCCAGTTCCATTTATCTCAAGGACAGGCATTCAAACTGGACAATCAAAGGATGGGGTTTGTATTCTCCAGCATCACAATTAGAAACACTTTAATTTGAAAAGAACTGGCTGTGAATGTCCTTCAAGAGTTGAACTTTAATGAATGAGCGGGTTTTAAATGTCTATCTATTTGGTTATTATTTGTAGATTTATTTTAATTAGTGTGAATGTGTGAACTCTGGGCTTGTGCAGTGTCTGCAGCAGCCAGAAGAGGGCATCAGACCTCCTCCTGGAGGTGGAGTTGACAGCTGTGAGCCACCTGGTGGATGAGAACTGAGCCCAGGTCCTCTCTAAGCACAGTGTGCAGTGTTCTTATACTGAGCCCTGAATGAACAATTTATAATTAATTGCTCAATGATTTGAACATAAACAAGAAACTCTGAAAACTGTTCTTTGGCCAAGTTTAAGAACTCAGTCTTTTCGGGTTTTACGTCACTTTTTAAAGCTACTACTTAAGGACAACATTGACTTTCATCCATTTAGTGTGGGTGTGCCTTGGTCTGAGCCTGGAGGGGAGAGGACAGCCTTTGGGGCTTGGTTCTCTTGTTCCTCTGTGTAGGTCCCAGGGAGCAGATGCGTCATCAGGTATGCTAGCAAGAACTTTTACTTAATGAACCATAACGATGTCCCCTCTTCAAATCGTTTTTTACCAAATAGTGCAATGGTAAATTTTTGAGAATTCATGCCCTGAACTTCTACTGCTTCTAAATAGCTACAGACCGAAATAAGTTCATTTTCACGATGAAGCAGGACCTAGAGGAAGAGTAGACAGCACTATATAAAATGCTCAATAAACTTGGAACTAAACTCCAAATTTACAAACAATCCCAGAGCACCTGGTAAACAGACCTAATGCTTTAACATGGCAACTGTCTGAAGCCCTTCCTCCTTTGTCATCCATCCTACCAAGTGTACTTAACTCACTACAGGTATTTATGCTAATTCATTAGCGCCCTCTGGGAGGGCAGGGCAGACTGCCTCTTCTCCAGGCACTGAGGCATGGCTTCCTGGGTCAGCGAGAAATAAATCTCTCGCTGTAATTGCATGCTGGTTTATGTGCTGCTGTCTCCTGCTGGGAAAATGTTAAAATATTTAAGGTTTACTATCTGGTGTGATTGTGGCTTTATAATTAAAGTCTGGGATGGGAGGAGAGCACAGGAGAACTCAGTACTTTATTTCAGCATGAATAGGCCTTTAACTAGTAAACTTTTAGATTCTATAAAAGTTCTGCTAAATTAGAAGCTAGTAGAGCCATTTACCAAGTCACTTTAACAGCTATATGAAGACAGTGCAGTTTAGTTCTGAGTTAGAAAAACAAGAGGCCCTGTAGATGTCCCAGAGATCCTAATTATCCCTGGTGATAAAAGAAAATAAATCTTATTTCCATGCTAAATGCAACAAATCAAAAAAAATTGAACTCAGTGGCATACCTGTCTCTGTAGACCCCAGTGGGAGAGGGGTGGGGGGAGGGGACTTGCTGGTTGGTTGGTAGGTTTTGTTCCTAATTAGAACACTCTTTTGGGCTAGAACTATCTACTTGGCAGTGAGCAGGGCATCTACTCGGCCTCACTCTTCCTCGCCTGCCCGTCCTCCTCTCTGGCTCCTGGCGGAGAAGATAAAAAGCCGCATTGCTGAGAGTGGAGTAGGAGGAAAGGTGCCGACCGGGGAAGGCATCTGGATTTCATCACCCTGGGAGTCAAAGATTGGAGCTTCTCAGGGTCAGCTCTGCAGACTTGCACCTCCTGGTACAAATAACGGAAGTTCCTCCACCACCCAGTGCCTCCCGCAGCCCACAGTCGTGGGCTTAGGAGGCAAGCAGAGCCCAGCAAACTAAGGCTAAAAGTGATCCAGGGCATGAATCTAACAGAGGAGTGGGGGCGTTTTCATTAAACACATACTGCATAAACTTTATTTATATCAACTGTAATATTTTGTTTGAACGCAGAGCAGACACATGCAACAAACTGGAGGGGGAGCTGGATGTCGGCGGCTCACGCTCCTGCCTGTGGACTATCCCCAGGAGAGGTCCTGCTCAGCCTTTGTCACCAGACAGGAAAACCACAGGCAATTAGAAAGGCCACACACCCAGAAATCAGCCAGCCTGTGAGACTGAGCAAGAAGCCAGTGGGCTGGGGCAACACCACATTTGGGTGGAACAGGAGACCTTGTGGCAGTTCTCCGAGCATGGGTCTGTGGTTTGTACCCGGCTGGGGACTCGAAGCCTAAACCAATACAGTATGTGTGATTGTTTAGGAGAGCAATTAAGTTCAGCTAAATCTTTCTCAGTTAATGAAACGATTTTCATCTGGAGGTGTGGTTGGAGGAAGGAGCCTCCTGGAAACGAGTATCAGAAAGAAATGTTTAGTGTGGGAAAAAAATCAGTCCCAGATGATTCTGTTTATGTCTTGTGTTTAAATTCAGACTATCAAGTCTAGACGTTGGAAATTAAATGATAGGTCAGCAAAACGAGAGCGCCCAGGCAGTACAAAGCTTCCATTTACGGCTGCCTCTATTGAAAGGGTACAAAGTAGTCCTCCTCAATTCTATGTGCTTTAACTTCCTTCAAAACAAAAATCTCAGAAAAATGAGAATAACACAGAACGAACAGCTTGGGCCTCATGTCTGGTCACTGTACTGGTCAGGAGGAGGGGATGATGATGGGAAAGGAGTCAGCAAGGATGCAGGAAGGACAAAGACATCAAGCTAAAGCCCAGTGTGTCAGCAGCCTACTCTCGGTCAGGTAAACCTCTGGGCAGCGCACGGTGGGCAGAGTGTGCCCGATCGTGAGGTGTCACACAGCATGTTACAGTTAGGCCAATAAGAACCACAATAAGGAGGTGGGGTGCAGCTCACGGACAGTGCTCACCTCTCATGTGCAAGGCCCTGAGCTCCTCCCCCAGCACTAGGAAGAGGAGGGAGAAACTGAGAGTCTACCAACGATGTGAAAGACCCAAGTCACACACCTTCAAGTTGTCTGTAGTATTCAACGCATTTCAAGTACGACAAAACACGGTCCTGCTCCGGGTGCTTCGTGTTAGATCCACAACCGGAAGCAGTCCCGTCAGCAGACGTTAGTCTGCTAACCCTAGGTTTGTTTTGTCAATGAACCACGCTAAGCAGAGAAGACCAAAAAACTTACCAGAAACTAAATACAGATAAGTACCTAAAGGAATGTTACTTTTGTATTTATCTAATATTTACAAACCAAACTAAGAACTACAATGCCAAACCAGGAAACAAAGCCAATGTAAAAGGACTTTTTAAATTTTTGCAGTTCTGGGGACGGAACCTAGGGTCTCAGCTTACCAGGCATGCGCTCAGTCCACCACACTGCTCTCCAAGGCATTGCTATCCTAACTTCTATGTCACCTCTGTTCAGGAATTTGATGCCATCTGTAGGCTCTTTCCTGAAGGAGAGGCAGTCCTGGACTGCTACTCCACCTACAGGAAAGGCTTAAGCGCTCTGGGGTTCAAATGGGGCAGGAAGCGCTTTGATTCCTCCCAGAAAGATTCAGGCGGCAGAGTCCTGCCCGCTGTCAGACACCGCAGTATCCCCCACATCCTCACTCTATGTTGCCTGCATTGGGAGAGGAAGTGGATCTCCACAGTCCTTCCCTCGCTCACGCCCAAGGACGAGACAGCTCATCCAGACTAAAGGAGCAATTCCCTTCATGAATGTCCTTAAAGCTGGATGGCGTGACTTGTAGGGTGGCAAAGACTTCTGAAGTGGGGGCACGAGCACAAGCCATCGGGACTCTTGGGTCTTCTTCCTGTGCCTGCGTATGCATCCCAAAGCTGGGCTCAGAACCCAAAGCTAGGCTCAGAACACATCTTGAACTTCTTTACGGAGAGCGAGAAAAGGTGATGGAGGTGACTTTTAATTCTCGAAAAGAGCACAGTAAACGTTGTCTAATATTGATCAGATCCAATTACACCTCTGTCGGTGGTTAGCCAGAAACACATCTGGGCATTTCTAGAGTGATCTGGAAGAGACTTCCTAAATGCATCCATTTCGTAATAAAAGGCTTTTAGTTATTTGTGCTTAGGCACACCCTTTATTCATTTCCGTGGTGATGTTTGAGAAATGACGTCCAAAGTGACGAAAAGCTGTAAGCTAATATAACACCCGAAGGCAAAGCCCCCAGTTGGCTTCTCTTCCCAGAAGCACCCAGGGATTCTCACTCAGGGAGTGCCCCTTCAAAAGAAGCAAACTACAGGGACTCTAGCAATAAAACACTAGGGAAAAGGGAGGTAGTGAGGGGCAATGTGGGAAAAGAAGAGTCATGTTTAATTCACACGAGCAGAGTCCTCATCAGTGACAAATCTAACATAGAACTATTTTAACAGCATGTACCTTTTATTGCTTTTGACTGCGCAGAGTGAGCAGAACAAACTTCTACCTTTTTGGTAATGAAAAGCAGTGAAAAAACTTATGTGTGACTGGTACATTTTAAACTGATGTTTCAAAGCTATTTATCTCTTATGAAAAATATTCTTCAAAGTCATTAATTGGCGGTCATAAATTTTAATTTTCTTCTTGTCCTAATTATCATAAATTTCAAATATGCAGGCTAAAAAACAATGAGGCTTTACTGGTTCAATTAGGAATACTGGTTGAAAGCTTTCCTGAGGAGATTACAATGGGATAAATTAACTCTTGTCAGCAGAAGTCTGGAGGATAGAATGTCCAACATAATCAGCCAGAATAGAACGAACATGGAAAGATAACTCAGGTATTATCAGTATGTAAAAATAAGGATGTTGCAGAGGGGTGTGTGTGTGTGTGTGTGTGTGTGTGTGTGTGTGTGTGTGTGTGTGTCAAGGGCAGGAGAAGAAAGAATGAGTAGACACAAGCGTCATGCAAGGTGATGCACACGTGGAAACCCAACACTTGAGAAGTGGAGCGGAAAGGATCAAGACTTAAGACCAGTTTGCTGCATCGTGAGTTCAAGGCCAGTCTGGACTACATGGGATCCTACATGCAGAGAAAGAGGGGTGGCAGTGGCGCAGGGGTGGGGTGAGGGAGAAACCAAATGACATATTAGCTTGGTCTGAGATGCGTCCTATTTCCCAGAACAGAGTATGTGTATACGCATGTGCATTGCTGGGGGCTGAACATGGGGCATGGACATGTCAAACTTTTAGTCAAAACTAAAAACAGTTTTACATTTTCAGATGATTATGGCAACGGAGACAGCTCAGCGATTTCAGCAGTGAAGAGCATTTTCTGCTCTTGCAGAAGACCGGGTTCAGTTCCCAAAACCTGCTCAGCCATTCACAACTACTTATAACTCAAGTTCCTGGGAATCCAATGCACTCTCCTGGCTTCCATGCATGCATATGGTGTTCAGATACACATGCTGGCAAAAACTCTTAAGAAGTAACAATTTCAGATTACTTATATCCCACTGTGAGCATAATTGGTGATTACTAAGCAGCAAAGAAACCTAGTCTTCCGGGTGCTGTGCCAGGTGTTAGAGAAGGTGCTAAGACTCACCAGCCCATTCCCGGCCCAGGGACAGTTCTCCAGGAAGAAACAAAGCATGACAGGAGGCAAATTGACGTTGGCTAAGGTAATTAAGACAAGAGGGATATCTAAATAGGATCGCAGCACGCAAAGAAGAGGTCTGTAGCCACAAAGCATTTGTTTTGGAAAGTACATCTGAGAAGCCACCAGCTAATTCTGGATAAAATATACTTTGCAACATAAGAAAAAAGAAGAAAAAGTTATCTTCTTTTTACTGGCTCTCCCAAAGGGACTGGAGGTGAGGAAAAAAATCGCAAACTTATCCTGTATGCTGAAATTACTAACAGCTTCAAAAAAAAAAAAAAAAAAACCTTCTGGTAATGGTGAATTTCCTTTTTCTACACAGAACAACTAAAAATTCTAGATTAAACAAAAAAGCCACTATCTTGTAAGAGAGAGAGTGACCCAAAACAAGCAGAGACTAGAGGAAAGTTAGAATATAAAATAAATGGAAAAACCCACGGGGGTGTGTTCATCAAGGTTCTTTGGAGGAACAGAAACTGAGTAAGGTGTGTGTGTGTGTGTGTGTGTGTGTGTGTGTGGTGTATGCATGCACACATTAGCTTCTCTTATACAACTACAGACAATGCCTCCTGTAGGGTAGAGAGCTCAGACCAAAAGCCCAAAAGCCTCAGAATGAAGAACACTGCGTACCGCTAAAAAAACATTGGTAAAATTCCACATTCAAATGCTCAGATGCCTGGAGTCTGACTCGCCAGGGACTGGGGTGCCAGGACACAGCCTTAGAAGAAAGCAGAGAGCAGAGGCAGAGAACCATAGTTTCTCTTTATTTTTCATATAGGACCCAGCCTATTATTGGATGGCACGACCCATGTTCAGCGGTGTCCCCACCCTCATCAGCTGACTCCCATATGAATCTCCTTCAAAAATTCTCGCACATACACCCATACATATTCTGCCATAACTCGGAAGCATTCGCAGTCCAGTCAGATAAATACTCCAAATTAACCACTGGAGGGTTTCTTGTTTTTAGCAGAAGCCAGAAACTTTCCAGTTGAGCCAGCTGGGGCAAGTAAAACTTATTACAAAAACAGGTAGTCTCATGGCTTAAAGAAACAGAAGAAAGAAGAGAAAGGCCAGTGGGGATCACAGAGAAGAGACTGGTCCTAGGATGTACGCTGAGCCTCAATCTCTAGCTGAACCCCCAAAGCACACGCACTTTGCAGATGACAAGGATCCCAGGGTAAAATAACGGAAAAGCCATCTACCCGCTGTCCTTCACAGGATGGCCGTACTCAGGGCACACACGCATTGAGTTAGGAGCTTGTTAAAACAAACAGAAATCCACACACTTCAGAGAAATTCAATAGGGCCCAGAAACCCACAAAACCTTTGAAGTATTCTAAAGAAAAGCCCAAATTAGTAGACTTGTTTTTAAAAAAAGGAACAGAGAACTGATTCTCAAATAAATAAATAAAATTAAAATTAAAATTGAAAAAGCAACCAATGGAGACCAACCCCAAATGACCAGGATTTGCAAAATTAGATAAAGATGACTTTAGTCAGCTTTCATTACTGTGCAAGGAACAGAAGCGTGGTTATAATTGAAAATTATAAAATGCCGAAAGGAAAGTTCTATAAGCTGCCCTGTGCACAGCTTCAAAACCTGCACTGGACAGTTTTAATTCGGGTTAGAAATAACATGCAGCAAATAAAGTAAGCAAGTGTGGATAAAGAATAAGATTTTTAAAATAAGATTTTAACATTTTATGTTTAAAAAAATTGTTTTCTCAAAACAATATTAGAAATCATAGTATGCATATAAATGGGGTCCCAGGAAGAAAGTAAAGACAGAAGGATGGAAAAATATTATTTCAAAATATCATCAGACTTCCCCTAAACTTAGAGAAAAGTATAAAGTACAGCACCTTAAGGCAAATCTTCCTGGCTTCAAGCTCACAGGGAAGTTCACCGTGAACATCAACCTGCTTTATCTAGCACTCGTCCGTCCACCCCCACGAAAAATCCCTTCTCTGCTCTGCTGCAAAAGCCTTTCTAAACTTTCTTAATTCTTTGAAAAGTCTCATACAATCATACAATGTATTCTGCCCATACTTACCCTCCTTCCTCCCCCTAATTTCTCCAAGATCTACCCGCCCCCCACTTGCTCATCCCCTTCTTATTTCACATCCCTTTTTAAAAGTTTGATTCAGGCTGACTATATATACTCATGTGTTTAGACCAAGCTACCCAAGCATGGTCAACCTACGAGGGACCACACTCTAAAGAAAAATCACTCTTCCTCTCTCAAAAGTCATCAACTGCCAAAAGCTCCTCAGTTGCCAGATACGGGATATCATTCTCAAGCTGTTGATCAGGAGTAAGACTCCCAAAATAATGCAGGCTAGTGCCATTGCTCTTGGTTGCCCACAAGAACCGATGGCACACCTCTGTTGCTGATGACATTACACACTTTGGTCACAGGACATAGAGAAATCAAGTTGATTCTGACTAGAAAGTGTCTTCCCTGCTGGCTAGTTTTCACAGTAGCAGAAGGTGCAATGTAGGCTGCTGGGGAAAAGAAAGTCATCAGTAAGTTTACCCAGCCGTGAGCTGCAGTAGTGACTGACGTGGCAAGATGCCCAGTGGGCGATAGTGGTACAAAGGCTACGGGAATAACCAACAGCCAAATGCTTTCTGATTGGATTTAAGATGCACTCCCTAGGAGGAAAAGAATGCCTGTCCACAGCTACGATGCTTACAGGCTCCAGGGGTAAATCTACTATTTGTTTTTCTGTTAAATGGGCATAGTGTTGTTACTCTTTAAACTTGAATATCTATATGCTTAGCTCTCAGCCTGCATCAGAGAGGTTTTCTTTGCAGTAGACAGTGATTAATGCAGAAAGTCACAACTGTTCAAAGTGCTGAGTCAGAGACAGGACATCGATGTCACCCCCTTTTAAGGCTTCAGGACTATTGTGAAAGAGGAGACAGAAACATTGCAAAATCTAGAAGTTGGGGGACAGAAGCATGAAACAATGTCTTTCGGACATGTCGGAACTGTTGGACTCATGATGTTTCTAAACTTCTAGATAAGACATTACCCAATTCATGAGATTACTAAAAGCCAACTAAAGCTTTAGATTGTTCAAATTTTACTTTTTAATGGTGCCCAGAGGTCTTCAGTTGTGGGGGCATAGTTTTGAGGTAGGTTTCTCTGTATAATAGCCCTGGCCGTCCTGAAACTCACTTTATAGACCAGGCTGGCCTCAGACTCACAGAGATCCACCTGCCCCTGCCTCCCAAGTGCTGGGATGAAAGGCGCGTGGCACCATGCCCGGCCTATGTCTCCAATTTACTATAAATGTTGCTATTAATGTTAAATGATCTTTATTGGTCATAGACTGTGATCTCTAAATCCACAAAGATCTGTTTTAAGCTGAAATAATGAAAAAACAACAAGAGGCAAAGAGTCAAGATGAAGTATAAAAAATCAGTATGTTAAGCAGAGTCCTTTAACATCTGAACTTTTGGTGGGGTGGGCACTTTCAACATCAGTGGTCCTTATTTAAAAAACTCAATTTACATTACCCTAAACAAACATTTTATTTGAGATCCCTAAATCATCTTTTGTTTCTTCATTAACTCTTAAATTTATGTTTTAGGTCAACCTTGTCTTTGTAGGAAAGGTCCATTAAGTAAGCTTCAGAATGCACAAGGAAAGCAAAACATAAAACAAATTTAAAAAAAAAAAAAAACTACTTGTGAGAAGAAAAAGATTTCCAACGATTCACACCCCCTCTACACAACAGGTGGGCTATTTAAGACACTTTAAATTTGGTTTCCAGTTCACTATATTCTTGCAAAAAAAAAAAGCCTAGTATTTCATTTAACTTACTTTATAATCTCTCTGGCTAGAACATGAACACTCTAAAAACAAAGGTACTTTTTTTTTTTTACTGTGTTCCTCCTTTCTGCCTTCCTGTAAACTTCAATAATGTCTGACAAGCAAGAAGAGGTCAAAAGCAGTTGCAGAATGGAGGATAAATCTTAGATAGTCACACAGCCTATTTTGGGACTGCATAGCCAGCTACTTTACAAAGGATAATTACTGCATGTCAATCAGACGCAAAACTTCTCTGAAGAAGTCCATCACCAATGCAAATGAGTTACCAATCTGTTTGATTAGCACATGCTGTCAATGCAACCCACTGCAAGGAAAATGTGAGCAGCTTAATTCCTATGACCTTGGCTGTGATGAAGGAGAAATGCCATCTATATAGTCAGTTGGCTTTTAATTGAAAACCATTTTGTTACTTTTGAAAGTTGAAGTCAAAACCTAAATCTGAAGATCTGAGAGACTACTGGTAAGAAAGTCCCTCTCTTTTGAGATTCAAAAGCAGATACAGGGGACTGGAGAAATGGCCCAGGGCTAAGAGCACATGCTGCTCTTGATGAAGACCTAGGTTGAGTAACCAGCACCCACGTGGCACCCCACAGCCATCTGTACCTGCAGTTGTAGGGGACCCAATGCCCTTGTCGGTCTCCAGGGTTGCTGCACACATGGCCCACAAAAATACACTCAGGCAAGCACTCATATACCAGTGATAAATAAATCATCTTTAAAAACAAGAATCTGTGCACATAATAAGTATATGTAAACCCAGGACTACTTTCTTTTTGCCGCCTTATCTTACACTTTTTAACTACTAGTGTGCTAGCTCAAGAATTGAACTTATTGTTCTCCCTGCTTAAAAAACAATACAAATTTTAACTAGATGTGCTATATTTTTTTCAAGGTGACCTAGGGGCCAAACTGAGCACTGGAACACTTAGAAAGCTCCCTTGACACAGGACAAAAGCGCCAATCAAAAGACATCTGGTCTTGCTTACTTCTCAGACAGCCATAACGACAGACCCCTCCTTTGCTGGACCCTAAGATCCTCTATAAGCCAAACAAATTAACAAGCAAACAAAGCACGCAGTATATACACAAAGGTCACAATTTCATAACTGCTGAAGAATCACATGATTCAACATAAAAACAAAGCCAACCCTAAACCTTTGCTATGAAAATTGAAGAATAAGGTTTTTTAAAAAAGAAAAAGAAAAGCCCACAAACCTCCATATGCTTCCCACGTTGCACTCACCATCAAAGCGCTGGTTTCTGAACTCACTGTTTGTCATCTGCCTCCGTCTGGGCTACTAAATTACATGTTAACTTGTAGATCTATATCCACAAGGATACAAATGAAGTTTATGTGGAGGAAAGAGAAGTCCAGCTCAGTTCTCTTGCCCTGAGAAATCAAGCAGTTTACTAATCCTCCAACCTGATCCCAGGATTCTGTGGGGGGCTGTGCATCTGTCACCCCTGGAGTTTCCTGGGAGCAGGGTTTATCATGCTACTAATTCTCTTTCTCGTTACATTATATTCATGGCACCAAGTTATATGAGAATTATATATTACCCTATTAAGATATACATTTCTAGGGCTGGAGAGATGGCTCAGGGGTTAAGAGCACTGGTTGCTTTTCCAGAAGACCTGGGTTCAATTCCCAGTACCTACATGGCAGCTCACAACTGTCTATAACTCCAATTCCAGAGGATCAAACACCCTCACACAAACACACATGCAAGCAAAACACCAACACAACATAATAAAAATAAATAAAATTATAATATATATACTTTTCTACTTTAATTTTTTAATATGTTTTCCTTTTAGATGACTGTAGCATATGGGCAAATTACACATTGTGGCTCCATCAGCAGCAACAAAAGAAATACCAACGGATCGCAGGAGGCTGATTATTGATCCTTTAGTGCTACCTTGAATTATTCAGTTTAGAAAGTCTAGTAAATAATTACAAATCATCGGCCATTACCCATATTCTTCATAGCATACTATTTTAACCATAAAGATGAACATTAATATTTTATGGCTAGAATACTCACAAGAATACATAAAAGGAGCACAAATTGCAGCTGAGTTCTGCATCTACCTGTGTTTTCCTATTAATGGCTTTAAGCCCAGAGATCCCAAAACATCTTGCACACCCTATCTTTATGGGGGGGGGGGACTATCTCCAACAAAGGCACTGTTAGGCTTCTGTAACAAATTTTAAATACCTCGTCACCAGCATGCTTCCTGTGTGTTTGGCTGCTTTCAGTTCTCATCCTCTGGACACCAGTCCCCTAAGGAAGGACTTCTTCCGGCTATTCATCATCTGACAAACTGTAATCACATTCAGCGAAGCCAGGGAGAGCTACCAACAGGGGTCAGGACACGCTGGTCCAGCACATGGCACACTGGATATCTTAAGATGAGGGACTTGAGGAAAACAGTAGAAGCTGGAAGGTGACTTTGACTTCTCTGCCACACCCTTCTCCCTAAAACAGGTCATAAAACACAGGACGGATTTTACAGCCTTTCCACGAAGCAGGTCAAGAGACCCTCGTGTGAGATGTGCCGAAGTAGCATCCCTTTCTCCAAGCACACAAGGCACAAGGGAGTGTTAGCCAACAGTCCCTACTCATTACATTTACCGCAGGACCTTCTGTCCTACCATATTTCTCCATGACTGTCCACTCCCCATCAACCAACACTCCTACAGAAACCACTCGTGTCTAATGAATGCTCTTCGCGAGTCCACTTCCTTACAGAGGCTCCTGAATCACATAAAACCAACGAATCTATATGCTTTCCTCTTGTTAATCTGCCTGGCAGAGCAGTTCCGGCTACGATGCTAACATGAGCAGAAGAAGGCTAGCTTCTTCCCCGGCGTTACAAAAAGGTTTTCCATATCTCATCTCTGGACAACCCTAAGAGATCTGTTCATTTACGCTGCAGATGACGGAAACCACTTTCCCCTGGTGAAACGCTAAGCAGATATATGAGCAACATAAAATCTCTTTTGCCTTTTCATGAACAGGGTATGAGAACCTAGCACACCCTGTGGCTATGATAATCATGGATCCAATTTGCCTAGTTCATCCCCAATCTGTATCACTTATCCAAGCACAGTTATTCCCAGCTCTCCCTTTTGTTCTCAAGGTATTCTGGCTTGGGTAATTCATTACACGGACACCCTACAACAGCGTGCTTCCTTTAAAGCACCCTTGGCTTAACACTATGATGAAACCTATATGGATTTTCATCAATCAACTGTAACTGAGCTACGCTCGGCAGCTGAAACGCTGCTGTGTCTGCTTCAAGTCAATCTTTCCTTACAAAGTGCTTGTTAGAGAACCTAAAAGGACAAGGGGCTTGAGGTATCTGGAGGTTTATAGAAGCATCGCTGTGGCAGCTCCTGCAGCTGCTTGATAATCAGTGTCTCTATTCGTCCAAAATCGGCTTTCAGCCTGCACTTCCTGAAAGTGTGCTTGCAGGAGAGACTAATGACTAGAGGGTGTAGGGGCATTCTCAGATAGTAAGTAACAAATCTGCAGAGGTCAGGTTGCAACAAATAAATACCTTAAGCACACAATGAGGTTTGTTACTCCACAGAATGTTGAAGGCATGGTAACTGAGCTCAACTGCAAAATAATGGCATGGCAGAATCGCGCATTTACAAAACAGAACAAGGGGAAAGATCGTGAAAGGTTTTAGGTCCTGAGACAGAACTATAACAAAAATATGCAAAAAAAGAATAAAATGCTTAAAATCCCATGCCTGGATTAATTCATCTTGTAAACTGGAAATCTTGTGACGGGTGGGATGATGGCATACTCCAATACAAGACAGTTGAAACACAGCAGAACGGCTACAAGTTTGTGGAAGGAATGTGATCTCACCCTGTAGAGACATGGAGGAGACTTCTGTCTCCCCGACTCCTGGCTGGGGGAAATGCCGACAGTGCTGTTTGCTTGCATCTCTGTGTTCCTCTCTTTACTGTTAGTTCCTATACACTAAAAGGAGTTGCATATGTTTCTAAAACAAAAGTAATTTAATATATTGTCTTTACAACTACACACAGGGTACTCAAATATATCCAAAGTCTTCAGTTTCATCCATTCTGAGTCATGTGTGCTATGGCAGTAAAGCTATGTTTGTGTGTTGGCACAAGATCTAATTTTATAGAAATAAAAGTGAAAATAGGGGCATGTATAAAGTTCATAAGGATCTCAGAGAACACAGGAAAAAACCAGTCTACACAGAACAGCATGCAGTCTACTGTAACGGGTGTGTGCCAACCACCTAGCCAAAGAGCCAGAGCATCGACTTTCCGTCTGTGGGCACAACTGAAAACAAGCTAATTCTCTGCTCGACATCATGATCTAGACTTTCCATTAGTTTATGATTGGTTAGGCAACAGTGACAAGTTCTGCTAAGCTGGGACAGCATTCTTGGTTAAGGTCCCAGGGAATGCACACTAGAGAAGCTTGCTGGCTCCCATTCCCAAGATCACCACTCTAAGACTGTGGGTCTAGGGCCACTGGAACAAAGCAATAGCTAGAGGGGAATCCAAGTTCCATTAAAGAATCAGAAGCCAGCACCAGCCCTTCCTAAAAGCCTCTCCCTCTCAGCCCTGAGGCCTGAGCAGGGTTGTATGCCTGTCCCCCGGGTGCTCCACCACTGAGCTACAGCACATAGGCATTCCCTTTTCTGTAAGAGTACTTTCCATGCTGCACACACTACCGATTTTAACCATTTTTGCCAACTTAGGTGCTCAAAAAGAAGCTATTGAAAATCTTGCCTGCAAAATGCTTTTGCAAAAGGATAAGTCTCCTGCATATTTTCCAGACTACATATAGCAACAGAAAGACCAGAGAGACACTCAATATGCACAGCTACTTAAGACTGCAGAGAGCGTGTTTCTCCGAATATGCCATTTTCCTGCTGGACTCAAATTCCTGAGTAAAGATAGGGAGGTCCACAGACTGAGCTCAGCAGATTGGAGCAGCCATGTCTATAGCTCTTAACTCCCTTACTGTTAGATGGTAGCCTCCTCATTCTCTGGTGAGCATCCCTGGCCTTCCTGACTCCACAAACACATTCTCCATTTATTATGCTATATCCAGCAGAAAAAGATTCTTCCCACAGTTCAGAGCAAACAGAACAAATGGCCCTAAATCCCCTCAAATTCTAGCAAATCAACAAAACCATCAGGCTATTCTGACATCCACCCTGCCATTCTCGCTATAAGGGAACAGGTGTTTATTGCTACTGTAAAAACACATCTGCCCAACATCTTTCTTTTCCAACTAGATAATACTGGTACCCATCAGATGACAGGCGCTTGCTGAATGATGAGAAAGAACATCTCTGGGCTTCAGTAGCCATTTTTCTCCCTTTCCAGAAATGGGAAAGCAACAGTAAGAAAAGAAATGCAGCAGTTCTTACAAAAGCTGGGGGGAGGGCAGGGGGGATTAAGCCATTGTTTTCTTTGCTTGTCTACACTTAAGTAAAGAATGTTCCAGGGCTGGGATGTGGTTCTTGCTATCTAACATGTTGCTTGCCCAGCAAGCCAAGGACCTAGCCTTAATCCCTAGGATGCAAACAATACAAATGCTGCAAGCAAGGGCTCATGTGCAGGAAATATGGTCTCTAACGGAGGTGGTGGTCAAAGAATGGAATTTTAAGAAATGGAGTCTGGTGAAGGATCTTAGATCCTGAGGGCTCCACTTTATGAACACACAAATGCACCTCGTGGGACATTAGGTCCCAGGAAATTGTTATGCCAAGGATGGCCTGGCCCTCCCTAGTCTCTTCCTCCTGGTTTCATCACTCTGGGTCCCCCCAGCCCATGCTGCTCTTCTCTCCTGCACATGATCCAATGATTGTGCCGTCGTCCACCATGCGGCCCTCACCAGAGCCAGGCAGATGGCTCCTGAGCCCTAACACTGTGAGGAAAAGGGCCCAGCCTCAGGTGTTTTCTCATAGCAACAGAAAACAATGTAAGTCAAACGCGTTCTTCTGAAACATGTTTATCTGCCAAGATGGCAACTTTTCTAGCCGAAAATTTATCTGAACTTTATCAACTTCATCTGAAAACACAGCATGGCAGAACCTGCTTGTGCCTTTTCGTTTTTGACAAAAAACAAACAGCATTTGTAAGTCAGGATTCCAAGAGTACCATGATGATATGTTTAAACCCGGGTCCACTGGTAGGGCCCTCTCTGCATTCGACATGGCAATGTGGGCTGTGGGAAGCACAGGACAGGGACTCACACAAATGCACAGGTCAGGGACTCACACAACTGCACAGGGCAGGGACTCACACCACTGCACATGGCAGGGACTCACACAGCTGCACAGGGCAAGGACTCGCACAGCTGCACAGGACAGGGACTCGCACAGCTGCACAGGACAGGGACTCGCGTAACTGCACAGGAGGGGGACTTGCACAACTGCACATGACAGGGACTCACAGAAATGCACAGGGCAGGGACTCACGTAACTGCACAGGAGGGGGACTCACACAACTGCACAGGGCAGGGACTTTAACACATATTTAAAGAGCCTTCAGATCTTTTAACTATTGTGAGTTAATTATTTGACTTTATTATCTAAAATTTCCATGCATAATTCCAGATAATTATTTAGAAAAGGGTAACCATCCACTCCATCTATTTCTAGCCAACCATTATTTAAACTGCTCCTCTAGGACGCCCCAAACAATGATCACTGGAGTATTCATTAAATGCTCACAGGAGCTTGCTGGAGCTTTCACTTTCCAAAAGCATTTCCATTTTACCTGCTCATGATTTCAGTTTGCATCACCCCATGTGCCCCGGAAGCCAGGACCTGATCACCCCGCTTTAGTCTGTGGTAGAAACAGGCCCTCTGTCTGCAGTGGTGTGAACACAAGATCTCTCCCCCTCACCCTCCCAACTGCTCAGCTGCCATGGAGCTCCGTTGAGACCTAGTCTGCAAGTAGTGCGCTTCCACATCAGAGGCAGGGAGAAAAGCGGGCAGGGAGACATGTCCTTCTCAGTATTTCCCAGTGATAGGACCTAAAAAGATCCCACCCACTTTCTCCTATTCCTATTCTTCAGATTTCCTTGAAAACTCCAGACTCTCCGTATGACTAAAAGACTATCTAATTGTGTTAAGGCAACAAACTTGGTTTAAAAAGCATCATGGCAAGAATCTGGAATCCTGACGTAAACTAGCAAGGGCACAGCACCCATCTATGAAGGTGTGTGTGAGGGACAAGAGTGGCTGTCAGCAAAACCCTTGCACTGGCACCTCATGGGTCCTCAAATGGGGAGAAGCTGTTTCCAAAAAGACCACCCTGGGAGTCCATGCCAGAGCTGTGCCCAAGCCACTCAGCCACAGCTACGGGACACTCACTAAATGCGTGTGGAACCAGAGAAGATGGCATCTCTTTTCTGAATGAGACCTTGTTGGCAGCCAGGAGCTGAATGCTGCGCTGGGCTCACTCAGTGTTAACTGTGGATGTTTGTTTTTTCAGACGGTCAAACTGCTCATTGGTGCTTTGGCATATCTCTTGAACACTGCCCTTTTTAAACACATGCAGGGGAGTTAATCAGCATTCTGCATATGAAAGAGCCTTCATCAGAAGTCCTAAAAATTCTTAACAAATTATTAATTCATAATGTTAAAAGGAGTGTCAAAGCTGGGCAGTGGTGGTGATGCACACATTTAATCCCAGCACTCAGGAGGCAGAGGCAGGAGGATCTCTGTGCATTTACAACTAGCCTGGTCTACAGGACAGGTTCTAGGGCTGGCAGGGCAGTTACACAGTTTTGTTTTTGTCTCAAACCCCGCTCCCCCCAAAAGGTCAAGAGGTATGAACAGCTGACCAGCTTGGTGTGAACTCCATACAAAAAAAAATGTGAACTGTGGACTTGACATGCTATCTCCACATCTAATATAAAGGAACTTTTACACATTAATCTCTACGGTAGTAACTTTTATCTCAGCGGTTCCCTCAGACAGGACTCTTCCTTGCCACAGTCACCTCCCTGCCTCGGTTACACACCCCTCCTCTTACACTTCAGGATCCGCAGTCTGAGCTGATGTCGCTCTTGGGTTCTCCGTCGCTCTTCTCACCACTGGCTTTTCCACACACAGCCCATGGTCCCCTTTCGGCTGACACAGTGTTCTCCAACAGTCCCATTTGCCCCCCGTAGGCTTGACTGCATGTGTCTGCACCGGGCCTCAGAAGGCCCTGCACACGCCATACTGTCATTCATATACAATCTTGTAATTTGCTCCCCAGACTAACTGCCTCTTCTACACGATGGGCCTGCTAGCACCAACACAGTTTCACATGTCTTCCCTTAATAGAAAGGATTTGCAAAAATAGAAGCGATAATGACTAGAAGACCTTTGGAATCGTTTTTAACCTCTTAATCTTCTGTAGACTTCAGTGACATAATTGCTCATTTAACAAATTCTTATTGAATTTATTCCAGATGTGCAGCCAAACACCAGTACAAGCCAGAGTCAAACATGGCGGCACAGGCTGCGGTGGGGGACTCCACATAGGAACTCCTGCCCTGTAAGGACAGGAGACTGCGGGAGCCCTCACTGGGACATGGTGATCCTAAAGGATATAAAGAAGACTGTGCTGATGCTTGGACGTCTGAAACTGAGCCTGAAGCATCAATAGGAAGAAATCAGGAAGAAGCGCGAGCAAGTGCAGCTGGTGGCATCAAACTCACCACCAAATCAGTCAAACCCAACCCCAAGCTGCACGGCCCAGCAGCTGCCATAAAGGGGAAACAGCCAAAATATCATCTTCAATTCCATTGTTATTCCACGTACCAGGGCCCACGGTTTAAACTCCTTTAAGAAGGAAGTCATTCAGCAAAAGCGTCTGTCTACAACTGTGCTGCGATGCTCTTCAGTACTCATGGGATTCTGTAAAGTGTTTTCCCCATGAAGACTACTGCAGGAATTCTGTGGGGCTGACGTTAATATAACTAGGATATATATCAGTTAGCACTTTCTCTGCAGCCAAAAAGTCAGCCCGAGGATTTCCTGTTACTTAGAAAAGAATTATGAGAGGTGTTGGCCAGGGGGAAGGCTCAGTGGGGTCACTTCCTGGAGACAGAAGGCTAGAAGAGCAAGAACTGACTTCCACCAATGTGTCATCTGAACTCAACACGTTCTTCATACACAGGCATGCGCTAAACACACACTAAATACATAAATACAGGAAAATGGCATGTTTTGTAGATTACTGGTTATTGATAGGTGCCCATTGTCACGCAGACTCCTATTAGTGTAAGGGTCCAGTTCTTACTTTGTGTCTAGGGTTTGCTTTGCTCCCCAAACTCGAAGCAAACAGACAATGTGAACTACTGAAGCCTGGACTGACTACTCTTGCCAGCGGGCAGTGGCGGGACAGACAAAAGCCCTGTGTAGACAGTTTCTTATTACCCTTTCCAGACTTCTTTGCTGGCAAAAAGTACAACCAAACAAACAGAGAAACATGTCCAACGCCCTCAGTAACTCCTAAGAGCAGGAAGAACAAAGGACCCGAGAGCAGAACCCTCTAGCAGCTATAATCCCCACGGCACTCAGACTGAAGTGTTCACAGAGCCTGGTGAATGTGAGGACTCAGGAATTGGTCCACAAACACGCAACAAAAGTACAAAGCGTTACAAGCCTGACGCTTAGTTTCCAGTGAGCTGGTAAATATTGGCTAGCTGGATGGAGCATAGGAAACAGATAGCATCTGGCTTTCACTTAACAAAGGGGTCCGCCATCCTTAGAAATGTTCATTATCTAAACTTCAGGTCCAATTATCCCACAAGTACAGCTCATGCAGGGACACTTGTAACAGCAGCCGGATGACCTGCCCATCTTGTCCGCAGCAAAAAAGATGGGCGACTCTAACGCTTCTATTGCTAGGGCACTTCTCCGAGGTTTCAGGCTTTGATTTATTTTCTCGTACATAATCCAGGAATGTAAGGAGAGAGATGATTATGAGAGCCTGCTGTCCAGATTACAGTCCCCTCGCCAGGACCTATAAATCTCCCAGCATTATGAACTAGTCACTTCTGGAGTACTTCATTACTTGAAAATCATCGTTTCCCAAAGCAAGAAACTTTATTCTAATCTCCTTATATTTTCTCTCCAGGAGCTGGGTTCTCTTCAATCCACACCCTTCACATTTGTGTTTGATTACTTTGTGCCAGGAAGTAGGACAAACACTGGAATGCCCGAGCGCCACCTCCATCCTCCCCTCCCCACTCCCAACCGGCAGTCCCACTCGGAGACAGCACACTCCCTGAGCAGTCAGACCCCTTTGATACACAACTGCCGCTGCCCCCACCACACCTGACACCCACCTTCACCTCAGCAAGGTGCTGAGAAATGGGGCCCTAGCTCAACTTGGGGAGCAGTGACTCTGATTTTTCTTAGTGATGATCTTAAATAGACTTAAATTTTGATCAAGCCTCTATTTTCTTCCCAAGTTTGGTTCTGTAACTGAAATTACGGGGAGTGACAAGTTCAGTTTCTACGAGTCTTGAGAAGGCACGAGACAGCAAGTGCCCATGCTTGCCTTTCTACCCTCCTGAACAGTTTGCTGCAGTGTCTGTAGCTTTTGCTAGTGTTGGAATTTTCTTCTTGCCATTCATGTCTCATTTATAAATTAACGTTAGACTTGCATTTATATTTCACTTGCATAAGAAATATGAGCAAAATATAAAGACTTGGCCCCCAAACAATGAATAAAGTAGGGGAAACTATCTCCAAAAATGTATTTGGTCATGATGGAATTCTGCACTCATGAACAACCAACAAGGAAACTCATTAGTTCTGAGGCTGCTGAGATTCATCTGTCTGTCTCGTGCATGTCAGCAGGCAGCCTTCAATCACTCAGTCACAACCAACCCAAGAAAGTCCTATGTCCTAAGTGAAAAGCTGTAAATTTCCAGATATACTGCACATTTGAACCTACTGGGTTTAGTTTATTATAAAGGTCGAAAAGTGCCAGGCATGAGAGAAACTGCTACATTCTGCGCCTTCAGAAAAGGCCCATTATTTCAACACTTCAATATTAAAGACAAATGAATTAGCATCCTTGCTTTCCTTTTCTATAAAGAAAAATCAATTCTCTTTTAACTTTCGTTCTGTTGTTATAGTAGTTTGAATGGCCCCCATAAGCTCACAGGGAATGGCACTACTAGAAGGGGTGGCCTTGAGGGAGTAGGTGTGGTAGTATTGGAGGAAGTGTGCCTGCCACTGTGGGGGCTGACTTTGAGGTCTCCTTTGCTCAAGCTGTGCTTAGTGTGATACTCAGACCACTTCCTGTTGCCTGCAGATGTAGGACTCTCAGCTACTTCTCCAGCACCCCGTATTCCTATATGCCACCATGTCCCACCCTGATGATGAACTAAACCTCTGAAACTATAAGCCACCCCAATGAAATGTTCTTCCTTCATAAAAGTTGCTGTAATCATGGTGACTCTTCACAGCAATATAAACTTTAACTAAGACAGCTATTGTAGGCGACCTGAAAACATGAATTAGAAACAAAATATTGGCAGGCTGCCATAGTGAAGGCCTGTAATCGAGCCACTCGGGAGGCTGGAGTGGGAGGGATACAGTGTATGACTTCCCCAGCTTTAATTCTCAGTCCTTCACAAAAAGGGGGAAGGGACTAAGTATTATATTATCTATGTGATTTTCTAATATTATTCTAAACTTTATATTAAAAAATTATGTCAGGACATTGGATTTCTTAAGAAAGTGTTCATTATCCTATAAAAGATGTGTTTCAACTATAAAATTTTTAATTAACACAACTTTTAAAAGACACAGTTATCGCAGTGGAGACAATATGTGTAGCCACGGATGCTCAATCTACTGAGCCTTATATATAAACACATGTGAAAATATGTGTGTCCAGAGCAGCAGAGGCACTGTTTGGTAAACCATTTTTGCTCTATCTCTGGGTAAAGAAAAGCAGAACTTCTAACTACCAAAGAGACAAAATGTTTCTCGATTTTCTTTGCCCTCAACATCCTCTATCCAGTCAATCTGTGAGCAATTGCAGAGCGTCCCCCAGTTCCAGCACGAGTTCATATGGGCCTGGGGAGCTGAGAACAAAAGGCCCCAGAAAGCAGTCTGCCTGGGGCCTGGCAGGCGAACTTGTCCCGAAGAATAACAGTCCATACAATATTTATTTTTGAAACAATTATTGTCTCCCACATATGGCTGTGAGATAAACAGATCTCTGGGTCATTAGTGGAGGGACAATGGAATCCAACCATCTCCATCTGCTTCTCGGTGGCGAGATGCTATTTTCAAATGACTGACACATGAACACATCACGTGCCACGTCTGTTCAGAAAAGAGCGGGCCACACCTTCAACACCAATGGACCAAATGAGTAACAGGAGATCCATGATCGCTCACCAATGTCTCAAATAATTATGTTGGAAACTAAAAGGCTATGAAAGGAAATTTTATAAACCGATTCTGGTTTGGTCCCAATGGGCTAAGAAAATACACAGTATTCGACGCAGATTCAGTAACAATCGAAGAGAAAACAATAAAAATTCTAATGTTATGAGGCTAATAATACTTCCATCTGCAGCAACTTTGAGGGAGCTGATTAGATGATCCTAGCGGGCGATTTCCAGTGGAAGGAGAATACACCCTTAGCATAATTTAATAAGATCTTCAGACTGAAGCGAATTCAAGGGTTTCATAAAAGACCTTCTCATGGCCTTTTAATAGCTCTCTCCAATTCCAATTAACTGGTTAAATGCCAGTTCTCATTGCTCATCACAGCCAGCCCTTTCTGATTAAATCATTAAAAATCCGTTAACGGCACAATGCCTACTAAGGAGTTATGGACAGTCCAGAGGAGACAGATAAGCACCTCTCAATTCCCCGTGCCAAGAGAGAAGAAAAATTGTAGCATGTAATTAAAAATAATTAATTAAAAGTAATAATAAATTCTGTTCATCTTTGGGATATGCAAGATTACATTTACTGAACACACTGGCCTGGACTAATTGTTTTACCGGGGTTGATATTTAGATTAGCTTAACCTTTTCATAGACCCTCAACAGGTAGGGCAGGAATGTTGATTAAGAGAGTTAATTTATGTGAAAGGTAGCTGTTGAAGACTCAGACAGCGCTGACAGCCTGCCAGTGTGACAGGACTGACTTCTGCTCCGGAGTCAGGGATCTGTGGGCTTCCCTGCTGGGCATCTACCCTCTCAGACAGCCAGCACACCTGTTCACCCCCACACCAGCACTGCCCATGGGCTTTCATCTCCACCTTCCAGGCTGCTTGTTGCTCCTCAGAAGAAGACATACCTGATTCCAGAGAACAAGGGTCTCCTGAAAGGTCAAGGTTGAATCCTCCCTGCAAGGGAGGGCACCCCCCTCCCCCCCGCTGAGCCACAGACAGTTCCTTTCGGCCAGAGCCTACTTCCTTGACTTTCATTTCTTGTATCTGTAAACAGTCAATGACACAGTCCCTCTGTGAAAGTGAGTGTGAGTCCCCTGAAGTCACAACACCCCTGAAGTCTCTGTCACAGAAAGGTTAGACAAAGGCTCCTATGGATATTCTCTAAGCAACTTGAAATCTTACATTGGTATGAGCATTACAATGGTGTGAAGGCTAGAAGGATGAATAAAATAAAGAAAGGAAGATGACACACACACACACACACACACACACACACACACACACACACAACGTGAAAACTACGCTTCAGGCCAGTGGACGAGGAAAGGAATCGCCTGGGTTCAGCCTCTTCCTAAACTGAGAGATCTGCACACCATTCGGGGATCCCATTCCTGGCACCTGGGTGGCTTTTCTGGAGGAAGAAACTCAGAGAACAAGAAGTTCTGTCCACAACTCCCCGATCTGCGAGTGCGTGCTCGGCTTTCGCTCATACAGAGACAGGCAAATGGGCTACTGCAAAAATAACCACCGCGCGCAGTTCTCCTGGTTGAGGACAAAAGCTGGCAAACACATCCATATGCCAGCATCGTGCTTCCGGTGAGGGCTAAGGAGGATGAGGCCTTTGCTTTCCAGCCCTCCTTAAAATGCGCCCAGGATGAGCCACTCTTCTCCCAGTGCAAGGTCAGGGCATAAAGCGGGCACCCTTTAGGTCCCTCTGCCAATCCCCGGCCCTGACATCCACCTGGTAGGACACCTGTTCTCAGTCATCACGACACATAGAGGCTGAACTTACACCTGTACCCTTCTTACTTTAAAAATAAATAAAATGCCTTATGTATATCTTGCAAAAGAAAAAAGCATAAAAACCCCAAAAATTAATGGAGAAGAGTGTGGTGGCATATGCCTGCAGACACGGCTACACTGGAGGCTGCTCCATGGGGATCACTGCTCCTCGGAGTTTTCGGACAGCCTGGCAGCAGAGGCAGGCTCTGTCTATCATACATACATACATACATACACACACACATACATACATACATACGTACGTACGTACATATGTACATACACATACATACATACATATGTTTGCTTTTACACTTAAAAGGCATATTAATTATATTAAATTGGTATTCCACTTAAGTCTTATTCTCAAATTAGGTTCCATGTGATTTGAAAGCATTTCTTCGGTCAGCAGTTCAAAAGAAGACCGGCTGCTTCTTTCACCAGTATTTCTGCACTCTTGGCGAGATGATAAACACCAGCCAGATGCACATAAACTGCTCTCCCTTTTAACTCAGTGCCCAGAGAGCAGCCCTGCTTGCTGCATCTGCAATTGTTACTGAAATTTAACCGACGACTGAGTAGGACTCCAGATGCCCGTGCCAATCCATGCCTTGGCCACCCTGAGCATCATTCACCATGCTAACGGCTTCCAAAGGCCGCCGGACCTTATCTCCTGCACAGGACTGGGTATATAACTACTTGAACTGCCCACCACGCATCTCCAGCCACCTCGCAGGGCTCTGCTGCTACGCTAGCCATCCTCTCTGCTGCCACGAATGGTGAACGGCACATCCAGCACTTACACCAGGACTTGGCTCTGTGTTCCTTAGCCAGCCCACAGATTCTCACGTGTAGCGCTGGAACTTTAGAATCTAGCCCCAGCAATCCCTCCCTCGATGATATTTTACACATTTTGGATGGCCCCTCTAGCCTCTTCAATGACAGAGACTTGTCCCTTAGGACCATTCTCAAAGCTTGGTCATTAGGCAAAGTTCACCAGTTTAGCCATTGGTAAGTTACCCACACACCAGTACCAAACCCATAACCACATTAATGCAGTAACTCTAATTAAACTTGGTGGGACTGAGGGAAGGAGAGAGGGAGGAGGAAGAAAAGGGAGCAGAGCAAGGGATGGTCCTTAGATTGGATTCCTACTCCAAGTTCTCAATGCTATAGCTCATATTGACATCACTTAAACTATTTTAACAGCTTACTAACTAGTCTACCTCCTCTGGTTTCTCCCCTTAAAAATGAAGTCTTTTGTTGTAATGTCCCGGTTTTCATTTCTGATTTTGTTAATTTGAATGTTCTCTGTCTGCCTTTTGGTTAGTTTGGATAAAAGGTTGTCTATTTGGTTGATTTTCTCGAAGAACCAACCCTTTGTCTCATTGATTCTTTGTATTGTTTTCTTTGTTTCTATTTTGTTGATTTCAGCTCTCAATTTGATTATTTCCTGATGTCTAGACTTCCTGAGTGAGTTTTCTTTTTTTTTTCTAGAGCTTTTAGTTGTTTGTTAACTCACAACTGTGGGATTTTTCCAGCTTCTTTATGTAGGCATTTAGTGCTATGAACTTTCCTCTTCACACTGATTTCATGATTTCACTGTGTCCCATAAGTTTGGGTATGTTGTGCAGTCGTTTTCGTTAAATTTTAGGAAGTCTTTAATTTCTCTTTTTTTAATTTTTATTTTTCCATTCAGAAATTTCCACTTCCTCCCCTCCTCTCATTCCCCTCCTGGAAGTCTTTAATTTCTTTCTTTATTTCTTCCTTGACCCATGGTGATTCAGGTGAGCATTGTTCAATTTCCATGTGTTTGTGGGCTTTCTGGAATTAGTGTTGCTGTTGAATTCTAACTTTAAGCCATGGTGATCTAATAAAATATTGTTTTGTATCTGTTGGGGTTTGTTTTGTTACCGAGTACGTGGTCAATTTTTGAGAAGGTTCCATGAAGTGCTGAGAAGAAGGTATATTCTTTTATGTTTGAATGAAATGTTCTATAGATGTCTGTTTAGTCCATTTGAGTCATAACACCTGTTCATTCCCTTATTTCTCTGTTTAAGTTTGTTTGTCAGACCTGTCCAGTAGTGAGAGTGGGCTGTTGAAGTGTCCCACTCTATTAGTGTGTGGGGTTTAATATGTGATTTAAGCTTTAGAAGTGTTTCTTTGACACATGAGGGTGCCCTTGTATTTGGGGCACAGATGTTCAGAATTGAGATTTTCTCTTGAAGGAAATGACAAATATTAAATGCCCTTCTTTGTCTCTTTTGATTGATTTTAGCTTGCAATCTATTTTGTTAGATAATATCTCCATCTCAAAGATAAACATTGCCTAAGAGTAAAGGGTTGGGAAAAAATTTGTCCAATCAAATGGACCTAAGAAACAAGCTGGTGTAGCTATCCAACAATTTTTTCCCCAACCCTTTACTCTGAGGCGATGTTTGAGATCAAGGTGAGTTTCTTGTATACAACAGAAAAATGGATTCTGTTTTTGTATTCAATCTGTTAGCCTGTGTCTTTTTATAGGTAAGTTGAGTCCATTTATATTAAGGGATAGTAATGACCAGTGATTGCTAGTTCCTGTCAATTTAGTTTTTGTTATGGTGATGTTATTATATGTGGTTTTCCTTTCTTTGGGATTTGCTGATGTACGATCATCTGTTGTCTGTGTTTTTATGGGTGTAGTTGATTTCCTTGGAACATAAAAGACAGACTCCCCACTACAAACAGAAATTCTTTGGAAGAAAAGCCTATGAATTACATGTACTTGAATATTTATTATCTAATATAAAGCCTGAAGCAAAAATAAATACTCAAAACATTTTTTGAATTAAGCATTCTTCTCTGTATAACAAACCCTGAAAGATGACAATGTTTAATTTATCAGTAAATTCAGGAGAACCACAATCAAGGTGAATTAGTGAGAGGGAGAGAGGGAGACAGAGAGACAGAGAGACGGGGGGAGATAGATGATGACAGACAGGCAACAGAGAGATGAGAACAAACTCTAGAAAGGTGCGGTGCAGGTGACTGGTTGACCAAGTACCTTTCATACTAGCATGAGGAACAGTTTCATGCCCAGCACCCACAAAGAAGCCACGCATGGTGAAACATTCCTATAATCCCAGTGCAGGGGTAGCTGAGACAGGAGGATACCTAAAGCTGGTTGATCAGCCAGTCTGGCTGAATCAGTGGAACCCTGCCTAAAAAAAATAAAGAGAACAATCAAGGAAAGTACACAGTATCAACTTTCAGTCTTCACATGAAAACACATACACATGCATGCACATATATATGCATGTATGTATGCACACATGTGCATATACTCTGAAAATACACATATATCCAAATGTATATTTTGGCTTGCTATTACTTTACTAAAAACTATTTCCAGCACACAAAGACTACTTCAGGGTTATACAGAGTAGATCACCAACCAAGAATTTAGGGGTCCACCATGAGATCAGAGCTAGAATTAAGAATACATGCTTAAAAACCTTGGTAGCTCTTAAACATGGCTGAGAATTCAAACTGCTTTGTGCTGGGAGAGGAGTTCATTATGAGAGAAGGTGTTGGCTGGTTTCAACCTTGCCAATTATTGATGTGGAATTCCCCTCTTTAAGCTGTGAATATGTTTGATTACTATTGGTTAATAAAGAAGCTGTTTCAGTCAATACCTTAGCAGAATAAGGCCAGGCAGGAAATCCGAACAGAGATAGAGAGAGTAGGCAGAGTCAAGGAGATGCCATGTAGCTGCCGGAGAAGAAAGACGCCGGAACCTTACTGGTAGGCCACAGCTACGTGGAGATACATAGATTAATGGAAATGGGTTAATTTAAGATATAAGAGCTAGCTAGAAATACACTTGAACCATTGGCCAAACAGTGTTGTAACTAATATAGTTTCTATGTGATTATTCGGGTCTGGGTGGCAGGGAAATGAACGAGCCGTCTCCATTTACAAATTACATGTGGCAACTGGCATGTGGGTCAGGAGACTTAGGACAGCCATAGTGCACCAAGGCCACATATCCACCCACAACGCACAGCTCAGTTAAGTTGACAGGTACATGCCCCATGAACTGTTTCTTCATTGTGTCCCTTCTCAGTGTTCGTGCCTTCCCAGCTTTAGATTCCCTAATTTTTTTTAAAAAAGTGCTCTAAGTCTGTCACTGTCCAAGACAAACCAAAGCAAGACAATAGTTAGGGTGATGACAACAATAACTGTTGTGTGATCACACACGGAGGTTTGTTCTTAGTCATAAATGCCCGGCCTTTGCTTGGCTTTTTTCTTGCCAGCTTTTCTTAACCTAATTTATCCCGACTACCTTTTGCCTCTGGGCTTTTATCTTTCTCTATTTCTGTATACCTTTCTTTACTTCTTTCTCCATGGCTTGTTCCGCAGCTGGGTGACTGGTTCCTAATGACTTCCTGTCCTTGTTCTCTTACTGTTTCTCCTCCCTTGGTTCTCCTATTTATACTCTGCCTGCCAGGCCTGCTTATCCTTGCTCCTGCCTTGTTATCAGTCGTTCAGCTCGTTATTGGGAACTTTTGGTGTTTTAGAAAGGCAATGAATCCCAGCTTCACAATTAATCAAATGCAGCATAAACAAGCACACCTTAAAATAATATTTCCCAACAAACAATAAAAACAGTAATAATATCTTACTCAGGAATATTGCATTGATGGAGAGGGCTCAATATAGACAACTGGGTCCTGCTATGAAATTGGCAGGAAGGTGAAGCCTTGTAGCCAGGGAATGGGGTGGGGTCAGTGGATGGAAAACAACTGAGAGGAAACAGCAAAGGTAATAAGAATTCTGACCAAGCCAAACTAACAAGTTTGAGACAGACCAAGCAATTTGACACTAACTGGGGACAGCAAAAGATGAGGAACCTGTCAGTCATCAGGGTGACTAGATATGGAGGATGGGCAAGGGGGTTCTTGATAAAGTGGCTGACAAATTATTCTAAGGAAAACTGGATTTTAAAAACACACACATAAATGACAAACACCTATAATCATATCACTAGACGGCTGAGAAAGGAGAACCGTGAACTTGAGACCAGCCTGGGCTATATACTAAAACTCAAAACAATGAACCAAAAATAAAAAAATGCATGCATTCAAAAGGGAAGAGAACAGATGGGCCCTGCTCAAGAAAATGTTCAAAGGCATGAGCAAAGCTTGGTCTAGAAGAGAACGTAACCACTGCATCTCAATAAGCTCCCCCCCCCGTCTCTCTCTCTCTCTCACACACACACACCAGCAAACCATAAGGAGTGTTATTTGGAAGCTAGTCCTGTGTTCTTTGCCACCCTTCAGCCTGGAAGAGCTGATGGAAGGAAAGAGGTGTCTGCTACTCAAGGGAGAAACAACTTACTGACACGGCCATAACTTAAACACATATAACTTAAACATGCAATAAGGGAGGAAAAAGGTATGACAGCATACATTGCTGGTAGGCATAAGGAAAACAGTCGGCCTGCAACACTGTATCCATGAGCATTACAAATGATGCTTACTCCATCCATAGTTGAAGGTTAGATTGGAGAAGACCGGACAGAGAGAAGCCTGGGACGGCAGGCAGCAGGTGCACCCCTCCCACGGCTGATCAAATGGGCTGTGAGCAGACAAGGGGTCCTGAAATCCAAACCCTTTGTTTTCCCACTTCTGCCAATACATTTCCAAAGCAGCCACCGCTGATCAGCCGTGTTTGGCTCTCTCCTTATCGAAACTTCACAAAAATTTAATTTCAACCTCGTGAGCCCTAAAGCTGTAAATTAATTGAATAAAATTTGCAAACATATGCGAAGAGATAAAGCAATTGTAGACTTTTCCCCATTCAGTGGACTTAGCCACCTAGCATGGCAGTTTTGCTTGACATGAGTTAAGAGCCTCTGGAAACCTACCTAATCCCGCTCTCTGGGCCTTGTGCCTATTCACAGAACCATGGTAACCCATATCTGAAAAATTAATAAACCCCAGATGGGTTTAAACACTAAGAAATACTTCCAGCACGTTTTGCCACTCGCTGTATTGTAGATGTCCTTTGCAGTGAGAGAGCCCTGCTCGAAAGCTCCCAACAGAAGTTGATAAAAGCCTGTGGCTATTAGCAATGCAACGGAATATCTTATATAAGATTAATGTGGTCTCAAGCTGAAGCCAGGAATTAAACATAGTGAAGGTAAAACTCCGTATGCATGGGTTTAATACAGACATTGCCCAAACAAAATTTGAAACTCATTCATTTTTTTACCGAAAGGGAAAAAAATCCTATGATTTTTAAACAGCAAGGCAAGGAGAAATGACACTTCTCCACATTCCAACTTCACCAAGCGAATCGGCTAAGCCACACTTACACATGCCGAGCCGATGGAGAGACGAGCACACACCATGAGCTTTCTGGAGTCAATGTAGGATAACCAGAGGCCTGATTTGCCTATGGTTGCCATTCTCACCAGGGAAGAATTAAGATGCATTAACCTCTCACCACTGGCTCTCACAGCACAGTCACGGTCACCCTTCCAACTGACATCAAGTCTTTTATCTTTGCTTTTCTCGATTTCATTTTGTCTAAATTGAATTTGTGTGTGCCTGCAGTTGTGTAGGGAGGCCAGAGGTTATAGCGGCTGTCTTCCCTGCTCTCCATGATTCGACTAGGCTGGCCAGCCAATGACCTCCAGGGATCCCCGTTTTCCTCTCCTTCGCTCCCTCCAGTGCTGAGGTTACGAATGCCTAGCTTTTAGAAGGGTGCCAGGAATCTGGTCTTCTTCATGCTTGTGCCAGAGGTTCCTTACCAACTGAGCCATGTTACCAGCCTCTCTTTCCTAAGCTCTCTCAGCTTCTGAAAGGTATCGGTCAATAAGGAGTTGTAGGCAATGGAGGTGGACTGGAAAGTTTCTGCCTTATGGGTTTGCAACAGCTCTGGATATTAGCATAGATAACAGTTGGGGCGCTGGGTTTGTTTCAATGGGGATCAAATCCAGGAACTCAGATTTGGCGGACAAACCCTCCAGCACTGAAACACTATTGCTAACACTACAAGGGAGATAAGCATAGCTACCAAGCAAGCTGGAATGAATGAGCAATATTTTTTTCCAATAGTTTGTTTAGTGTCCAACTATTGGAAAAGGCATTTTTTGAGATGTTTCCATTTAGAAACTAACCCTCCAAAGTCAAATGCAAAATGCTTCTCCTCAGATTGCTCTTTAAAGAGGGGGGGCCTGTGTGTCAATATTGGGCAAGTTCATAAAGATGAGTCCTTTTAGAACAGAACAGCTGATAATATTTGGGTTAGTGGCTCCAAGAGTGATCGCCCCGCCCTTTGGCCCCTCAGTAAGAAACTCAGAGTGAACCCTGCTTTCCCTGAGTAATTGTGGACTTAGCTGAATTTACTAACTCCAAAAACTGCTCATTAAATGAATAAAATCTCAACACTTGCCTCTGTAGACAGAAAGCAGATGAAAACAATATAAAAGATTGTTAAGGCAAACAGACCATTCCTCCAAATACCATTCATAACAGCTCACCAGACCTCCCGCTGTGTCGATGCCATGGGAACCCCAAGGCAGCCTAAGTGCCGTCCAAGACCAGAGTACTTTTCTAAATCTTCCAAATAAATCCATCTACAAAGGAATTGCTGTTTAGATCACAGAGGTGTGGGTCCAAATAGCCAAGATGAAGAAACAAATCCATGTGTATACAAACACACACACCATCGTCATCATCATGCGATCTGTAAACAAGAACTATGGTGAGCAGTCCAAAGGAATTTCATCATTCGATGACATTATAACTGACTTCACAGGAAGACTTGTTTCTGACAAGACATAAAATTCTTTTTGATTAAAAAGAAAAACCCATCAGTCAATCCCTTACTGCAATGGCTGAAGTCACTGCGAACATTCAGATGTTTGCTGAGCACCTGTTACACGTTCAGTGTGTGCCGATGCCACCCGTGACCTTGAGGGGCTGATGCTTCATGTAAGAAACTGACCATTACAATAAAAAGACCTACGTGTGATGACAAAGGGGTACGAGACATGCTATGAGTTCAAGTATCACAGAAAATTACCCTCTTCTAATCTCAACAGAGATCGTGCCTCCTCACAGTTATAACATCCGCATGTGCCCAGTCTCTCGACCTCTCCTAACCTGAAACCCCTCGCGGTGCTGAATGCAGATCTACCTTTGTAATATGGCTGGACAGATGGCTCGGCAGTTACGAGTGAGCAACGGTTGTAGCAGAGGAGCTGATCAACTCCGAGCACGTGCATGGATCACAACTGCTTATACCTCCAGCTCCAGGGAGATCTGACACACTAACATACACACACCACCCCCACACTCTGCTCACACACAATTTAAAGAAAAAAATAGATATAAATTAACTACATCATGATCACCCCTATTGCCGAATACTTGGCTCCCTAATCCAGTGTTCACATCCTCTATTCCCGCGTTCACACCCTCTAGTCCCGTGTTCACACCCTCTAGTCCAGTGCTCATCTTTACCCAGACAATTCTGTATTTCTGCTGTGCTGTCTTCTCTGAGTATCCTGTCACCAAGCCAGGCATCTCTCTGCGCTATGTCTAACTGCCTATGTGTCTAGCTCTCTATGCCATAAAATTGCCTTGGTGTCCTGGTGTAATTTCGCTTTTGTTTCTCCACAGACCATAGGCTCCTTGAGTTCAAGGATTGCTTCTTAATTATCTCCTGGAATGTTGCAAGGAATATTGCTGATGAATGAACAAAGACGATTACTAAATCCATTCTAGCTGGAAGTCTAATAAAAGAAATTATTACCTATTAGGCTGGCAGTATATTACATTATAAAGATAAACTTGAGCTAGGTAAGCTATAGAAATAGTGTTATGATCTGGGTATAGCTCACACACATTTTTTATAATAAATAGATCCCTTCCCATTGAATTACACCAGCCACTAAAGGGTGGCACTAGAGCAGCCACATGGAGGTCTGCAGTCCATCTGAGGCATGCAGTGAGTTCAAGGAAAAACAAGATTGATATCTGACAAGCGTCAGATTTTATTAACGTCGGATTTTATTAGAAGAAAAAATAACACAATATGTTATAAGAATCTGAAAGCTTTAAAAAGAATTCCCCTCTGCCACTGAAATTTTTCTATGGGCAAGAAGATCTAACTGCCTGCTGCTTCTAGAAAAGTCATGAGGTTGCATTTAGACACAATGGTGCTCATCTAAGGACCCGGGTCTCCCTTCCCACCAGGCCAGTGATTACTGACCGCCTGGTCTCCAAGTTGGTTTCACTAACATTAACTCTTCCCAGGGCTGCATGAGTAGACCAGGCAGTTCTCCTTCCTGTGGAGAAGAGCCATCTTTAGTGCTCTGCAGGAATGCAGAGGAGGAAGCAGGGCTGGACAAGGGCTCAAGAGTGAGTGCCACCCCTGCAGCCCTCAGTGCAGCCCTCACATGCCACAGTGAGGCACTGTGGGAATCAAAGCGATTAGAAGAGATGCTGATTCAAAAGCTGCCACTTCACATTCAGCCACAATAGCTCAGGCCTCCTCACTCAGCACCATGCACCTACTCCAACCCCTTCATATGCCCCAGACCCTGGGGACAAGTGAACAGAGACTTTGAGTCACAGATCACTCCTTGAACAAGGGTCACAGGGCTAGAACAAAATCAGGCTATGTCTTTGCCCATTCTCTAAGGAGATGTGTGGTCTGGGCCAAGTCAGTTAGCCTTTAGGGGCTCAAACTTTTGATCTGCCAAGTCAGCATGAACCATACGATCTCCCAAGTGCCTCCTAATTCTAAAGTATAATTCCATGGAACAGCTTCCAGTTATGAAGAGTAGGTATTTCTTGCAAACAACCTAAAGAGTGCTTGTCTCCATTATGGCATTTCTATTTCACCATCCATGCTGAAGAGAAACAAATGTAGGACATAGAAGAAATGCCAACAGAGACTCACCAAAGACCCGGGTCTGAGTGTAATGTCTGAGTACGGTGTGGTGTCTCTACGGCAGAAGCAGGCCTGGGTTTTTGAGCATTCTTAGTAGTTCAGTAAATGTATTCATGGCAAAAGAAGGAAACTCGCTGGCTCATGTGTTTCTTAGCTAAGGGGAAAGAGCTCACACACCACAGATGATTTCCAAGAGATCCCAGCCACAGTAACCAGCCTGACCCATACTGACCCAACCTAAGGTTGCAGAAATCTAATGTCCTTTTACATTGACTCAGAAACAAATGTCTCTCTGGTCACACTGAGCAGGCAGTGGGGCTTCCACACTATACAAGCAAGAAGTGTCTCTAATGAGGGTTGTGAATGCATAATTCCTTTTTCGAGTAACCTTGTTCAGCAAGTTTCTTTCAGGCCCAAGAACTGTGACTCCTCTGAGCCCACTCTTCCACACGCAAGGACTGTCCACTAGTGTCGCAGCATCTCCACGTGGCTACGACGGAGTTGCATGAACCATCCTCCTGAGCTCCTCTGGGCATGGTACCTTCTGCCCACCACAATGACAGACAACCTCTTGCACCCCAAGGTTGTACCCTGAGGCATTTTGTCATTTCTGCAATCCCACAGTCACAGCCAACTGCGTGGACCAAGCAAGGGATGAGGACTGGGGGCAGGGGACTCATTTCCTAAACTACGGTCTCATGTGGCATGGTCCATAGGCATGGCAAAACGTCTGTCTACCCTAATCTAGTTTGTCTATGACTGACCCTCAAGAGCTGTTGATTAGTCAAGTGTAAATTTACAGCTGCGCAGGAATCACTCTGGGAGGAATAATAATTGCTTTCTATCGCTCTTAACCTTGGACAGGACTTGGCTTATTCCCATGAGTCATATTTACCTTGGAGAGGCTATGTTGCATACACCTTGCACACACAAAATTGGTCAGTTCACTGTAAAGGTTTGTCAAGTGCCCTCGGGCTAAAACAGTAATATGAAAACACATGGTTTGCTCCGAGCCTCAGAATCCTCTCACTGTTGGGATGTCTAACTCACAGAATGATCAACTTGATTTTCCTCAGTTAAAGCAGTATTGTGTTAACTCACAAAATGATCAATTTAATTTTCATCAGTTAAAACAGTATTGTATACCCTGAGTATTCTGAAATCAATACTTATGAAAGGATTCTTCCAAATGAAAGCAAACATGACAGACAGAAAAGAGGGAACCCTGCTCTCCTGGAGTCTCTGAAGACAACTTGCTTCTAGCTGAGGAGTTCCTCTGGCCAAGGTGGAAAGACAAACCCAAAACACAAGATTCACCAATTGCAGTAGGGCCTTTAAAACAGCCAGTTGTTCTGGTAAGCTGACACAGAAGTACTAAATTTTCATTTTCTTTCATGAAAGAGCTATATTCTCATTTTATTAAATTAAAATGGCCTGCTTCCATTTTATTTGTTTTCATCCAAGTCGATCCTTCGTGACTTTCTCCTGCATTGTGCTGATAGGGAGAGCTGTAGAAAGCCTCCCAGTGCACAGAGGTGGACACACAGAATTGTGATCAGGAAAGGAGACAGAGCTACACAGATCCATTTTATTTTTCTTCCTTCATGTGCTATATGACACTACTGAGATGTTTACATGATAAATTATGTGTAATTTGAAATCCCAACCTTAGAAAATATTTTTGGTTGAACAATACTGAACAAGGTGTAGATAAATGAATACTAATATACTTCTAAAATCTACCTGAGAAAGAAAGTTCCAGCAAATGTGAGCTTAGAAAGAACACTGCTTCGGCAATGCATTTTTATGGGGGGGGGATCAGTTTTTTGAAACTGATATAGAAAAATAATTGAAAACCAAACTTTGTAGAGATGTTTACCTAAAAAACAACAACAACATAGAATTAATATAATAGAAAGAACCCTGTGTTTCCTAGAATTGTTACCAAGGGGATACATAATTTAGGGATCTAGAATTGCAATTTTTTTCCTCTTGCCATAAAAAATGAAGCCCTGATAACAACATGCCAATAGAGAGCATGTTACCAGGCGATGGCGAAAACTAAGTAGTTACGTGGAGACAAAGTCAGTCTTTAGGAAGCACTGTGATGCTTGCGGTTTGCTATTAGATAGAAAGCGAGCCTGGGCTCACCAAGAAGCCAGAGGCACAGGGAGAAAGGCAGGGCAGGGCTGTGCTATCTGTCCCTCTACTCTGGTTGAAAGGACACAAAGAATAGAGTGAACATCTCTGACCGCTTTAAATGGGGAATCCATACTTTTGGTTTGGTACGGTTTAGTACCTTTTGTTTCCCTACAGGGAGGGCAGAGCTCAGAATCAAGCCTAGAGTCTCCCTCATCTGGGGCAAGCCCTTGGTGACTGTGAGCTACATTCCCAGCCTCGTGACCCATGCTTCAGTACACTACTTGATAACCTTCTTGCAGTTTTGGTTCTGTGGACGGTGCACTTCATAGGGCCAGAAACATCTGCTTTCCACACAGGTAGTGTTAACATCTAGTGGTGTCTGGAAATAAGAGAATTCAAAAACATATCAACTTAGAGTGTCAGGTATACTTGACTTTTGAAGGCAGAGGTTGTAAAGAACAATATGCTTATTTGCTCAGAGATAACCACCCTGGGCTGGGGAGGTAACTCAGTAATTTAGAGTGCCTGCCCAGCCTGAGTGCTGGGATCAAAGGCAAGCAGAGCATATCTGCATTCTAGATATTGAACAGGTTAAACAGAAAGGCAGCAGATGCATGGTTAAGGAGCAAGCTATACTGTGCTTAGTAGCGGGTGGATTGGTTGCTTTCTATAGCAGGTGTCACGCCGCTGTGACAAAATATCTCGACAAAAGCTAGCGAACAGAGAAAACGGAATAGAGTCTGGCTCACAGATCCAGGGGACAGGCCAGGCCATCATGGTGGAGAAGTCACCAGTGGCACCTGGTTGGTCACACTGTGCACAGCCAGGAAGCACAGCGAAGATGGATGCCGTTACTCAGCTCACTTTCCCCTCCTGGCCTCTGCAGGCACACGGCACACATGTGGTGCACAGACATGCATATGGGCAAAATACCCATACAGATAAAGTAATTAAATAGTTTTCTTAAAAAAAATACGCAGCGTATTTCATAGGAAAGTTGTCCCAAAACATGGAGAGAGATGAGATCTGTGACCGCAGACAGACAGTAAAGGTGACGAGTTTCCTGTTTGGCTTTATTAAAAATACATGTTTCTACATGTGTAGCACTTTAGAAATAACACTGACCGAAACAGGGAGGGGCTGAGGAGAGATGCAGTCAGGAGGTGACAGGTGAGGGGACACTAAATGCTGCCACTAAGAACAAGCTAGAGTCCCATATCTTGAGCATGGCATGACTGTCTCATGCAAGCACGCATGTTTGTTTTTTCTAGGTCACCAGGCCATGCTATGCGTCTTCTGCCTTGGACAATGTCACCGCTCATTTTGAAAGTAGCATTGAGATCATTTATTTTGTACCTTATCTATAAAATGGGGCTACAAGGAAAAACATGAACAGATTACATTTATCACAGTAGAAAACGACACAGGGGTGCCTCGCTTCCCTTACAGAGGTGCACCTGTACTGTGATCCCTTGAGTCACAGTGGAGCGGATCCTACACATTACTCTTTGCCTTAAACACGGAAGATCTTAAAATATCAGAGGGAAATCCCTAGAGTATGCAACTGTCCCGGATCATAGGTAAAGAGAGCTAGACTATTAATAAGAAGCCAGAGTTCATACACAGCAAAGACAACCAGCTCAGAGTGTGAAAAGACATAAACCATCCTCCGCAGAAAAATAACATCACTTCAGTTACGTCACATTTTAGAGGTCAAGGGCATGAAACCACCAATCAGGCAGCGTGGGCAGTTTCCATCTCAAAAGGGAAGTGGAGTTGTACAAGAAATACTTTAAAAATAAAGCCTATGCCAAATCAAAATTAAGTCAAAAGGCATTAGGGTCCCTTTGTCTCGGCGCGAAATAAAATGGCTTTCCTTAGAGACCCTTTAACTCCAGCGGACAAATGTGTCGCAATAAACCATGCAAACACATGGGCGCACGTTTTTCTACAAACACGCAGAATGTCTGGCGAAAGCCAAGCCCCATCAGGGTTGTTCACCTGCAGTAAATAATCCATTGCTTTTGACTGTCAGATCTGCGGACATCAAAATCCCCAAGCACTAATCCACGTGGCAACATCTGCGTGAACAGAAAAAAAAAAAAATCTTGACAGGAAGAAATCTGGATCGTGTTAAACTCTCCTCTAATCACTTCAGGTTGGAAATACAAAGGCTACTAATTTCAATTTTCATTTCCTACCCAAGAACACTGAGCAGGGGCTTGCATGGGAAGGAAGCAAACTGGGACGTGGGTTTTCTAATTGGTTTCTCTGCTGCCCTCTTCTGTTCAAAGAGGGCATGGGAGGCTAAAGAAACCTCCAAGCCATGCAGAACAGAAAGAAGGTCCAACCCAGGCCGGCATCTTGGCTTCACAATCTCCTTTCTCTAAAGGAGCTGTTCGTTTTGTAGTCTGTGTGTGTTCTGACATCTGATTCCCGTGTCCGGCTGCACAAGGCCACGCTCTACTCTGGTCCCTGCCCTGACACTAGAGAGAAAGGGGAGTGGCTCCAGCCATCGCCAAGTCCACTCGGGAGTGACAGTAATGAGAAACACTGTAAAGACGAGCTGCTGGGATATGGCTCCACGGCACAGCGCTTGTCAGGCATGTGTGAGGCCCTGGGTTCCATCCCAGGAGGCTAGGATGGAGGAAGAAGATTGATGGCAGGAGGGAAGGGACCTTTTGCAGTCAGCAACTTCCTGGCTTTTTCCCACTAAGAACATGAATATTGTATAAAAACAAGTCTTCATATCCCCCTGGAGACAATGGCATGGCATTGCTCCTCCCCGCTGTGAAATAATGTGTATCCTCTCTGATAGGGCCTCTCTCCCCTCAGAAGCTATGAGCTAGTCACTGTGATAGCAATATTGCTGGTGCATCTGTCTCACAGCCATCGCATGGGTACAGACAGTACCAGTTCCCAAAAGATGAACACCAACAACTGTATCCTTGCCAGCCGTCTTCCAGATGGAAGGGATTGCTAGGGGTGAAACTCAGTATGTACAGGTGGGGGGGGGGTCACGCGCCTGCTCCACAGGGACCAAAGTGAGCTGCCCTCCAGCCATCACTAAGCCCCCGCAGGAGTGGCAGCGATGAGAAACCCAGGATAACTCAGAGAGAAGAGCTTCCCTAGCAAGTGTGAAGCCATGCGCACGCTCACACACGGACACACACACACACACACACACACACACACACAAAGTGAAACAAAGGACCCCTGACTTCTGTTTCTGCCTATTTCATACCCCAGCCTCCAGCCAGAGACACACTTTATAAACTCACATTTGATGACGCTCCCTGGTGACACAGAATGCCGGTCACTCTTCTTCATTCCCCCTTCGTCTTTTACCTTAATGTCTTGAATTTTGCGTATTTGTTAAGTAGAAATAAATGGTTCATGAAGCTTTGGGGGAACTTACCTTAAAACACAAGGTAAGTGCCCTCTATGACTCTCTGCCCTCTCTTGTTTCCATCACAAAAATAATAATGGCTACTGCTCCATGGAACCCCGGGACCCACGCAGGACCTCAGGGACAAAATGCTCAAGTCCAGCAAAGATGGTCACCCTGGGGCTCTCCGAGAACCTGCCAACACCACCCATCACTCCCATCCCTGGCCCCACTCCCAGTACCAACAATGCTCGAAAGCAAACTCAAGGACTTGCAGGTGTGGCAAGGGCTCTACCTGAGCTGTGCCATACCCCCTGGTGGCCCCAAGCTAACCTCCAGGTCAACATCTTCCCTCCTCAGCCTCTGGAGGGCTAGGGTCACAGGCATGCCCACTATATCCAGCTCTCTGAGGACATTTTTACTTAATAGATTATAAAAATCATATCATTTCCCTCTTCCAAACCCTCCATTACACCTTCTTGCTCTTTTTTCGAATTCATGGCCTCTATTTTCATTAATTGTTGTTAATGTGTATCCATACATATATTTATGAATATAAATTCATACATATCTAAGTACAACCTTCTCAATCTGCATAATGTTAACTGTATGTTTTCAGGGCTGACCACTTGGTACTGGGTAACGAACTGGTGTGCTCTTCCCTGGGGAAGTCTATTTCTTCCATTCTCTGAACCACCACAAATTCCATGGCACAATAACCCCAAGGGTGCAGGAATGGCGTGCATACCCTGGCAGTAAACACATCTCTGAAAGGCCTTAAGACCAACAAGACAAAAATCATGCCTAGTCCCAGAAACCTAGCCTACTATCCAGTGCCAGTACGTCATAGAACTTGTGGGAAAACCTACAACCATCACTTTAGTAAGCCAGCATAATCCCTAGCTGCATTCTAAAGACCTTTGAGAGATCAAACAGTCCTGCAATGCTTCTCTCAGGCTTCTTTTGTGGAAGAGTAGAAATGCATACATTTGTGCCACTATAGCTGAGACTCTCTTGCAGCTAGCAAGCTGTGACTACCATACCCAGATCTCCACCAGATCTCTACCACCTATCACAAGTCCGAAGCCTGCCGCCTTCCAGTGCCATTTCCTGCCACATGCTACATTAGTTATTTTGAAAAAGACACCATGGCCAAGGCAGCTTATAAAAGAGAGCATTTAATTGGGGCTTTTCTTACAGTTTTGGAGAGTCGATCCATGATGATCATGGCAGGGAGCATGGCAGCAGGCGAGCAGGCATGGCCCTGGAGCAAGAGCCGAGAGCTTAAATCTTATCCACAAGCTGGTGGCAGAGAGGGCAAGACAGTGTGTGGCCTGGTTGATTTTGAAATCTCAAAGCCTACTTCCAGCGACATACCTTCTAATCTTCCAAAGAAGGTCACACCTCCTAATCTCCCCCAACACAGTTCCTGCAGCTAGGGACCTAGCATTCAAATACACAGGCCTAAGGGGGCCATTCTCATTCACACCACCATCCGAATTCCTTACTTATTCTAGAGTAAGGGAGGCACTATTGCCCTACTATTTTCCTAGACTGACTTGGACCCCAGGGTCCTCCAGGCATGGTCTTCACAGCCCTGTCTCTCTCAGTCTTGCTGGCCTTTCTCTTCGCCTTCCACAACAACCACTCCCAGCTGCGCACATGGGATCTTCTACCCAACTGTACTCACGCCCACCTACTACAAACCAGTAGGCTCTGGTGTAGAGGGTACGCGGAATTCCCCTCTACATCCTTTGTACTTGGCACACTTCCTGGCCCATAATGACCTTGGTTAGATGGCCATTAATTTGATTTATAGATAATGCCTCACAGGCCAGCCAAGCTTTAATGTATTTTTCCCCTCCCAGTCCAACACATTTCCCCCCCCCCCCACGTGCCTCCAGGACGGCCTGTACATAACCATTGAAGAATGTGCTAGGGTTGGTTATTTACACATTGGCCTCTCCTGCTACACTGTGAGGTCTAGAAGGGCAGGACCACCTATTATACAAGTCAGCACCTCCAGCTTGGAGCAGCGTGCCTGACTTACAATCCACGCTAAATAAATATTTACTGAGTGCTGACTAAAGTCAGCGAAATGAAGAATGGCTCTCGTTCCCTTCTAGTTTATTACTCACTGCTGCAGTGAAGCTACCGAAAGGAGGAGAAGTTCCTGCTTACGAGGGCCAGAGCCCAACAATTAGAAAACAAGAGCTTTCAAGATGGAACATCATGCTACCTTTGCAGTCGCTGGTGCCTTTTACGGACTCTTCCTTCGGCGTTTTTAAGACTACAAAGCAATCTTTTCTAGACAGTGTCCTAATACATGGGTTTTATTGTTCATGGTTATTTTTTGATACGCCTACTAAATGTGTCACAGCAAAGAACTATTTGGAAGCTAGACAGTGTCTGCAAACTAAGTGTCTGTTTCTCCCACATGCTTTTTGTACTGTTTTATTTAGGGATCTTTACTTTTTTTTAACGAATTTTGAAGTTCTTCCAATTTGGGCAAGGAAAGATGCTTTTGTAATTGTTGCTCATTTTAATTATACTCTGGAAAATGAAAGAAATTTAAATTCATCAAAATACGTCTGTCACCATAGACAGAAGAGGACTTCAGAGACATGCTCTTTCGTTTGGTCAATTTATTAAGTTTTCAGATAAGTGACATTGTCGGGCACTTTTCTATCACATCCTGAAGTCAAAGGAACTCAGTGCCAGGTCTTTTTAGTACAATGATAAAGGCTTGTTCTATAGTGCTATAGCCACAAAACGATTTTTGGAGGAAGTGAAAGAACATGTTTTGGAAACTGATCATCACATGGACAATCAAAGATGCCATTTTGAGATGAAGAATGACACCTTGGGGCATCACCCAGGACAGAAGCATCACAGCACAGCAAAGAGGGATATTACTCAGGGTTGTAAGCCAAACAAAACACCATAAGCTAATTATACCTGCCCAGGTTCAGAAGGAAACTCTAGCTAAGATGCTACCTCACCTCCTTTTACAACAATGAATGTAACCTCTAGGCACTACAGTGGTGTTGAAAATATCTCCATTCTCAAGGGGGAAAATTCCCTTTGATTCTCTTGAAGTTCAAAAGCAACGCGTTGCAGAATGTATGGGGAAGAAAGAAGCACAGAAAGGAAGGGGAGACTGAATGAATGTAATCTCCTGATCTCACACACACACACACACACACACACACACAGGCATGTTCACAAGTGATGCACCAAAACTCCTAAAAACAACTTTCCTGCTGTCACATGATGAACTCTAAGGGTCCACACATCTGTAGCAGTTCTCTTACATGCTAGTGAAATAGCTTCAATCACCAAATAATTTTTTTTAATTGTATCAACTAATTAAAGACCAAGTCATATTCTATCCTTGCGTATGTCTTGGTTGAACCCTAACCCTGGCAGGTTATTGCAATCAGACAACTTGAGGATGCCACAAGACCGCAGTGACCAAATGCACTAGAGAAACAATGCAGAATCAGGCCAGGCTGGGCTAAGGTCCTGACTGAGGACACAAAGCAAGCATGCCCCCTGCTGCCCAGGACTGAGTAGAGGCAGGAGACTGCCCTTTGCATCTTCTTTCTTGCCCTAATCTTCCAGGATAAGAGAAAGGAAATAAATCAACTACAGAGTTGGAAGCCACGCAGTCCAAAACTCTGAATGAGAACACCTGTCAGATAATTGGAGCTGAATGTGTTCAAAAGGCTCCACAATTCCAGAGAATCTCATAATGCAGGCAGCTGATGACCTAAACAGAAGAGCCATCTGATACAACAGCCTAATCACCCTGCGCTGTCCAGTTATCCTTCCCGCATGTTGCCAGCCCTTGGATTGCATCTTTATATTCTGTTCCTAATAAAACTGAAGCTATTAAAACCAAATTACGTGCTTGTATTATTTTATATAAAGTAATACACTGAATCCAAAAGCAAAATTAAACCATTACAAAGGAATGTTACCAAAATATCATAGTTTTTTTTTATTTTTCAGAAATGTGCAGTTTCATATCAGGCCTACCAGAGTAACAGCCTCCATGGCACCAAAGCACAAGGCCGGTTCTCCACCTGTGCCCGCAGCCTTCTTCCTGACGATGCTTCGTGGGGATCATCTGTCATTGCTGTCCCCTTCCTGCCATCCAGTTCATCACACTTCTTTCTTAAATACCTCCACTCAGGATCCTTTTCAGAACAAAATTCTTTTTCGATGTTACATAGCCTAGATCCCCAGTGTTTACTGTACTGTGTGCATAGCCAGTGTAAGCAAACGCTTGCACACTGATGAATTATCCCATCACAACACCATGAAGCAAAACCTGGCTTTTTAAAAAGTGATAAACCACCTCTTTCCATTGCACCTTAGCTTATAGCCTGGTCTCGATACCATCACTAACCAGCTAGCAATCCGGAACAGGCCGCCTAACCTCCCTAAGGCTGTTTGCTCATTCAGTAAAAGAACTTTTGTCCATGGACATCTGAAAAACAGCACGGTTCATCACGAACAGTTTAGTTTTCTGAGCTTAAAAGACAAAAAGACTGCTTCAAGTGGACTCGTCTCTAAAAGTCTTCAAAGGCAATTATTTTAAACAGCATAGAATCTAAAATGCCATCCAAGTAGAAGAAGGTGGAGAAGACAGCCAGTTACCTCACACATACCAGTCAACTGTATCGTATAAAGTTCTGTAATGAGCCAAAACACAGGAGATCGTGCCTTGCAGATTTCAACCCAATGGGACACATGAACACACACACACACACACACACACACACACACACCCCTAACCTGTATAAGACAGGCAACCTAAGTTGCCAGAAAGAGATGCAAAGGGCATAATTTGAGGTGCATCTGGGGAGATGGCTCAGCTGGTAAAGAGCTTGCCAGGTATTCTCGAGGCCCTGAATTCAGACCTTCAACACCTATGTAAAAGCTACATGCAGTGGATACATCTGTAACCTCAGTGCTGGAGAAGAGGAGGGATGATGGAGCTAGCATACTCCTAAAGCTTGCTGTGTCTAGCTGAACCAGTGAGTCCCAGGTTCACCGAGAAGCCCTATCTCAAAAACAAGATGTCACTACAAGAGCTAGTTCCAGGACAGGCTCTAGAAACTACAGGGAAACCCTGTCTCGAAAAACCAAAAAAAAAAAAAAAAAAAAACAAAAAAAAAAAAACCAAGATGTCAGATGGCAAGCAAAGAAGACAGTCAATGTCAACCTCTGACCTCCAGGTGCATTCAAACACATGTGCACTCACACCTGCACATACACATACATGACATCACAGATACAAACACCCATGCATGCACAATGTAATAACTAGATATGAAGTCCCTGCTTCTAGAAACATACCTTGTGTTCACACATAGAGACCTGTGTGTGACCTGTCACCCCCAAACAAACAAAATCTGTTCATTTTTTTTCCAATTTTTTTTTGGGGGGGGGGTTGAGACAGGGTTTCTCTGTGGTTTTGGAGCCTGTCCTGGAACTAGCTCTGTAGACCAGGCTGGTCTCGAACTCACAGAGATCCGCCTGCCTCTGCCTCCCGAGTGCTGGGATTAAAGGCGTGCGCCACCATCGCCCGGCCTGTTCATGTTTTTTAAATGAATGTCTGACACGTCAGTAATTGTGGGATGATTCTAGTTGGTGGAGATTTTGATGACACCAAACTTAAACTCTTGAATAATTTTCCTTAGTGTTCCATAAACTGAAGTAACACTCCATTCTATTTTTTTCTCTTAGAAAAAAAAATCAAACCCTGCATAATGAACACTACTAAAGTCACTACAACGAGACTGTCTTTCTTAGGGTGTCTATGATGAAACACCATGACCAAAAAGCAGGTTGAGGAGGAAGGGGTTTACTTGGCTCACACTTCAGCATTGTTGTTCATCACTGAAGGAAGCCAGGACAGGAACTCAAACAGGGCAGGATCTCAGCAGCAAGAGCTGATGCTGAGGCCATGGAGGGGAGCTGTTTACTGGCTTGCTTCCCCTGACCCGCTCAGTCTGCCTTCCAATAGATCCCAGGACCAGCAGCCCAGGGATGGCACCACCCACCATGGGTTGGGCCCTCCCCCATTAGTGATCACTAATTGAGAAAATGCCCTACAGCTGGATCTCATGGAGACATTTCCTCAACTGAGACTCCTTCCTCTGATGACTCTAGCTTGTGTCAAGCTGACACAGAAAACCAGCCAGTACAGAGATTTTTATCACTTTAATACCTGCAGAGAAAGTTGAAAGAGTCTTTTATTCTCCTCCACACTGTATCCAAATGTCCTTAGTCCAGGCTCAATGATAGCCACACACGAGGAAATGTAATAACTAAAACACAGGCTTCTTCATCAAAGAAGAGTGTGCTTTCCAGAAAGCGAGACTTTGAGGGACTTCTTGATTCTCACAAACAGATATCAGAAAAATAACACTATTTTAAAAATCAAGCTGTTCGATGTTAAATATGTTACCTGTTAAAATTACAAAAAAATTAAAGACATCTAAGACAGAGGTGAATGATTAAATTGACAAGCTAGGATGGAATAGTAACACGTAATAAAAGGCATTTAGGTAAAACGGGGGTAATAAAAGAAAAACAGGAATGGTAAGAACAAGAGTGAGGTCGTATCCGAAGTGATGATGGAGGTTCAGAGCAATAAACACGGGTGCATGTCAATACACAGAGATGACAACAGAGAAAGCAGCCAATCCACCGGCAAAAAACGCGCCAACAACCAAACTTCCGCCCTCCTCAGCAGCAGTAGTAACTAGAAGGCCTTGCTGTATCCAGTTCAGACCCAACAGCCTTTGAGGAAACTGGAAGAACAGTCTGAAGGAAGGGACTGGAGAACTACCAGCCATCTGGAAATCACTCCTGTACCCCCAGAAGTCATCAGGCAGCCATCTGGAAATCTACTCAAACAGAATAGTTACAGAACTCCAAGGGCATCCCTTCTACAAGGTGTGGTGCCAGGCTGCAGGAGGAACAGGGTACTGCAGTGTGGACAGACCCCACATGGATGTCAGTACTTCAGAAACGTTAACCAAAGCTTAACACTGAGGTGGGGACACATGGCTTTAGAGGGCATTTGAATGTTTTCAATCATCATGATGACATTTTTGGCAGGCCTGTTAAACAGGACAGTCTGGGCTAAGAAAGAATTGGTCTACATCCAACATGTCTTTCAAATGTTCCACGAGACTCTCTGGCCAATGCTTGTGTGAGGGACCCTACTTATAATCTCAGAACCTACAGCCTTTCCCACCTTACTTATAGGCTAGTGTACTTTTCCACTGTTTTATATACAGTGATCTTTATCAAAGATTTCAATTTTCTTAATTGCAAACTGAGGAAAAGGTATGGACGTGCATGGGGAGTTGTTGGCCATGGGCAAAGTCTTGGTGTTCAAACTACCAAAAAACACACCTATATAGCCTGCATGTGTAGACGTCGCACCTATGGTCACTCTGTGCATTTATCATTTATTTACTTACCACTTATATCAAAGCTTCAAATCTCAATAGAAACTTTTGACAACATGGATATATGTCCATTTATCCAAACCTGTTCATTATAAGGCAATCCAAACACCTGAGGGACCCGAACCTCACGCTGTACTCTGGAGTACTCACAATCAAACTTTCATACAATAAAACTTTAAAATATTTTTTCCTTCATGTGACAGTTAAGGCTTATCTCATAGAATTATGTTATCTATTACATTTCATTTCAGAAGTAAAGGAGGAAGGCAAGAGGAGACTATGAAGCAGGAGCAATGATTCTGCCAGCGTTGGCAACCACTGTTCCAGAGACATCAGAGACACTGTGTGGTCTCTAGGGTTCTCATTCAGAAAGACAAAGTGCAAAGGCATAAACAAGGGGTGATAGCATTTATTTTATAGAGTACCTCCTCCTGATGATGAAATGGAAATATCAACAGATTAACACATTCCTCTGCTCTAAAAGGGCAGCCTTCCCCACTTTCTGGAACCTGCTCCGTCATTGCAAAGAATAACACTACTGTGTCCCCACATCCCCCTGAATCCAGCACTGCACCAATGAACCATCCACCTAAACGCCTGACAAGCTGGCAGCGTCTCTGTCAGCACCTACTGCTGAACAGACTTCTTCAGAAACTCTGGTGCTTCCATGTGATGATACTGTGTCAGAAGGGGGAGTAAGCTGACCAGAGACGGTAGGGGAAATCCCGAGGTTACAGAAGAATTCTGTGCTTGGCTCTGCCCTGCTCTTAGAGGATCAATCTTAAACTGGTTCGATACTTCACCGCAGTGCAGCAGAATAAAACACGGAGAAGGAAGAATGCTGCAGAACGGACATGCCCGGGGATTTTAGAATTGCTACTATTAGTATTAAGGATTCATTTATTAGCATCAGAAACTTTCCTACTCGATGGCAAGAGTAGAATTGTCTGCACAGATTTAGTGGAATTAATAACATCAAACGCCTCTGATTCATTGCTGGAGGGTCCTCTTAATGAATCCTAAAGTCACTTACAACTTAAAAATGGCAAGTTGTATGATTTCTGCACCCTGACTCCCTATTATAAAACTCACGTTGCCCCCAGAGCCCTAGAAATTTTCCATATGCTCCACAGTTTTCTCATTTACTATGACTATTGTGTCCTACTGCTAAGATATAACCCATTAGAGGACAGCAATCCTATGTCCTGTTCATCGTGTACCCCAGTATTCCAAATAACTAGAACATTATGGGTGGCCAGTGTCAATTTGTGGAAGACTACCTACATCAGGGACCACTGGGGATGCTTTCTTTGGACCCAGGCATATTCACACTTGTGAATTTACAGAGAGGCTCTTATCTAATTCTTGTGATAGAAGCCTACACAATAAATGCATCCATTCACATCCTAAAGGTGAACAGCGTAGGGTTTCGTGATAAACAAGCTGTCTATCCAGTGCAGCAAGTGAGCAGTGGGTTTGACCCCAAGCCAAGTGGTCTGACCCGGAAACCTGTTACATCACAGTCAGAACTCCAGCAGAGATCATGAGATCACTATCTTCTACATTTGGGGAGAAAAAAAATCCCCTGAGTTAGACACCTGAATGTGGATCTCTTCCTCCTGACTGCCAGGATCACTGGCAAGATACCTATGATGGTGTGCATTAAATGGCATAGGGGGTATGCTAGGCGGTGGTGCACACCTTTAATCCTAGCACCCAAGAGGAAGAGGCAGGTAGACCTTTGAGTCTGAGGCCAGCCTGGTCTACAGAGTGAGTCCCAGGAGAACCAGGGCTACACAGAGAAACCCTTCCTCGAAAAACCAAAATAAGTATGGGGCAGGGCAAGTGTGAAAAGCCTGCTGCCTTCCACCAATTCTGCTGTGAACTTGTAACTGCTCTAAAGAAATTAAAGCCTTTAGTCTTGCATCCGCATTTCTAAATTGGGAGTCAAGAAAAATGTACTGGGCACCTGCCACTTGACAAGTTTAAAACGAGAAAGACATACACCTCAACACTGCAAGAGAGGAAAGGAATGGCTTCAAGAAACACGGCAAGAACGGAAATGTAAGTACAAAGCGGCATGTGCCCACTCTCTGCTTTCCAGAGTGACGCTGTATTTTCTCATTTGGGCAAACTGTCTTCAATAGATGAACCTTTGACATTCCCTGCAATTTCCTCTCAACTCACAGCACCGTCCACTGCACGTTCATGGTTCAGAGGAGACCAAAGGGAACGGAATCTGCAGCTATTATTTTTGCCATTTAATCAAACCTGAATAAAGTGCTTGTGCGCATAAGGCAAGTCAGCTGTGTCGAGGAACTCACGAGGGATCCACAGGGAGGCTGCCAGGGTGAACACGCACGGCTTCACGTCACAGGGACCATCTTTGCATGAGGGCTGAGCACATTATGAAGAAATACACTTCTTCCTCTGCTTGAACAGCGGAAAGAAGACAGCAATTCCACACAGCATGGTGGCTCCTGTAACAGCGTGTACTGACTGGACTCTTGACACGGAAAGACCCCTTGCCTCTGCAGGCTACGTCTCTGCAGGCTGCGTCTCTTCAACACACCCTTTGCGCGAAGCACTTCTCACATCTTCTAAAAACTGCTGCGAGCCAGACCAGTGTTGAGAGCAAGAGTGGGAAAGAATAAAAGTAGGAACACAGACTCCCAGAGTCAGCTTGAGGCACGAAAGAAGAAAGGGGTTCCCAGAACATAGGCTCATTGCTGGCATGTGACCTCTGGGAGTCACAGCCAAGTGACCTGTGAGCTGTTCAGTTCACTCTGGAACCACAGAACTTACCCATCATAAATGGATACAATGTGTCACTCCAAGAGACCGATTTAGGATTAAAGTATTCACATCTCAGATTTAGACAAAATCATCAGCAACAGCGCTCAGGCGTCCCTGACCTGTGACGAGCCCCGAGGCCCCTGCATTTTCAGCATTATTAACAGTGTTCTGAACCCTGCCCTCCTTTGAGCTCTTACCGGCACACACTGAACCTACCTTGCTCGCTCCAACCTCAAAATTTAGTTTTAAGACACAACTCTCAGTGGTAGCCTCCCCCAGAAGACCATCCATTTATGCTCAAATGTTTTGATTCAGTTTCTGCCCTTTTAAAATTAAAACTGCAGAACTCATAAGAAAACCATAAGCTAAATTTACCATTTAAAAGACGTTAGATACCTCCAGTGAAATATGGAACATTTTTACCTTAATGACCAATTTTTAGTCTCCTTTTAGTACAGAATTCTATTTAACAGAGGATTTTAATCCCTTCCTAATCACAAGAAGAGATGCCTTCCAGAATAGAAGCCATAGTTACGTGTTCCTCATTTGAAGTGCAGATGGATCCTGCCGTTTTGTAAGAGACCAATTTCGCATCTCACTTCTTCTGCCTGAACTGCTCTGAGCTTCCTAGCTGGGCTCTTTCCCTGTGCTCCCCACTCCCTAATCCACCTTTCATGCTATTACCAGAATTATCTTTCTACATCAGCACATTCGTCTGTTCATCTGCTTGGAAGCTGCAAGCCGCCCTCTGTGCACTACATAATAAAGTTTAAACTTTATACCACAGCCATCAAGAAGCTGAACAAACAAAGCTGCCTTACCTTCCCAATCGATGAACAACAAAGCTCAACATACTCTATGCTCCAGGTACTGGGGACAGGCCAGTCTTTACCATTTGGCATGGGAAACTTATTCATCTGGCTTCCCCAGTGTCTCTACCTGTCTGCCTCTGAAATTTTAAATTAGGGTTGTTTTGACACAACGCAGACACGCATGTCAGAAATTTATTCCTTCCTGTGTGTCTCCAGCACACATAGCTGATTTTTGTTTTCATTGTTGGAAGACGCTCACCTTATCATAACGACGACTACGGGTGCTCACCTCACTTTGCCTCTGTCGCATGAGATCAAGGCTCCTGTCCCATTTAACACCACATTAGCAGAGAAACCTAACAAAGCACAGGCACGGCCATGTCCAGAGAATGCTCGTACTGTTACATGGCTAACACCAAAGCCCAAAATGTTCCCTTTTCATTCTCAAGATTCTCTCCTAGGCAGAGAGACAATGACAGCTGAGATGGGGACATTGGCATCACCAGGGATCCCTGGGAGCACCAGTTCTGCTCTGAGAGCAAAGAGATGGGTGTAGCCCAGAAGGGGGGCACTTCCTGCAAGCGTGCTGTCGTCTCTTAGTCCAGGAACTGCTCTCATGAGGACAAGATGAGCTAAGCTGAGAAGTCCCTCTCAGTGGTCTAACCTATGGACACCATATGGAGTGCCGTGGAGGAGTGCTGGGGCAGAAATTAGCCCAGGTCCAGCCTATGCTCCAGGGAAGCATTTCTGTAAGTGCTCTGGCAGAAAAGCACCAGGGGAGAGAGAGACAGAAGCCACTGCCAGGCATTTTCTAGAGCTGGATATTTACACTTCTGGGCAACCTACCCCACTGCCCGCGCAGCTCTGCCGTGGACACCGTACATGGGAACTTCCAATCAATGAATCAGGAACCAGAGAAGGCTCTGACTAAAAACAGGGCTGCTCCGCACCTTCCCATGTTCCCACCACAGACTGCTGTTTACAACGCACACCATACCTGCTCTGCCATGGCAACAACGAAAGACTGTACTTGAATGACATCACAGACAGAAAATACATTTCAGCTTTAGCTACAGCCAATAATTTTTCGTCAAAATATTTCCTTCTTCACTATTCAAATTAGTACTTACAGAGGAGAGTTTAAACTACAATCTCATGATTTCTGTAAGGAAAATAATTAAATCTAACATTAATCTCCCCCAGAATGCAAAATTTTTTAAAGTTATGTGTGAGTACAAGTACTTGTGAAGTTCAGAAGAGGGCCTCGGGTCCATCCCTTGGAGCTAGAGTCACAGGCGGCTGTGAGTGGCCTGATGTGGGTGCTAGGAACTGAACCCAAGACCTCCGCAAGAGCAGCACACGTTCTTAATGACTGAGTCACCTCTCCAGTCCCCCCCCCCCCGCTGCATTACAAAGTTTATACCTGGCTCTTTAGACACAATGCACATATGACAAGGTAATTTACAATTACAGAGAAAAGCATTTTATTAAAACATTTTGTATGAAACTAAAGAAATTTCCCTTTCATAGAGTTATAAAGTGGGACAGAGAAAGGTGACAGCATTTAACCAAGATATTCCAGAGGCACAGCTGAGTAAAAGAAGGATCAGTTGTGTTTGTCTAAACATATAGACAGATGAAGGTCAATTCAGTTCCTAAAACTATTTCTGATGGATGGTGTTATTTCATTGGATTGGGAAAATCCTACTATATATGTCAATCAGGAACTCAGGTGACCCTAAAAGGTACTTAGAAATGATATAAAGTTGACCAAAACAGTGAATATATTGAATGCATAAAGTTAAGAGTTTTTAAAGGGATCAATCAGATTACATTAGGCCAAAATAGCCAAGATTAAACTCTAAGTTCTAAATTTAAATTTGAAAATAATTGGAGTTAAAGAAAGACAGCCTAGGATCACGCATTACAAACGTAGTATTGTTAAAATAGAAATCACCCAAAGCAAGCTATAAACTCAGCGAAATCTTTACCAAAATTACAATAGTATATTGTGACATCAAAAAAATTGTAAAATTCATAAGACTACAAGACTACAAGCAATCAATTTTGAAAATTATCAAGAATAAGGTACCACACCTCCTGATTTCAAAGCTCACTGGAAAGCTAGAGTAACAGAAAATGTTCAACAGAACTGTCAAGATGGCTCAGTGCAGAAATGTATTTCCTGTCAAGCCTGATGACCTGAGTTCAATCCCATGATCCACAAGGTAAGAGAGAACCAACTCCTGAGAGCTGTCCTCTGACCTCCTCACGCCCACTGGACCATGCACTCCACCCAGAATTACAGATACACAAAATAAAAAATCAAAATGGGATAAATTTCCCTACAGTACTGGCCACAGACAAAGACAACTCCTAACCAAGCTTGTTTTCTCTAATCTGAGAACCAAGCAACAAACACACTAACGAGATAGAAAACTCCAGGCAATGACTGTCCTGCTCCAACAAAATACAGCAGACAGTATCCACAGGCTCGTTCCTACCTGCGCCAGCAAAGGCACAGGAGCATCTGGAGTCCTCACTTGCCAGGCATCCCTGCAGGAGCTGGGAATAAAAGCTCAAACAGGAGCCCTGACGTGGATCAGCTCTGAATGATATGACCACAGCCCTCTCTGATGTACCTGTGAGCGCCACATGGGGAAGCAGGACCTCCATCCCCACCACACAGCATAGGTTAGGGCTCTGCAGCACTGCTCAGAGGCAGCCTCCACGACAGTCACACCCACCAGCAGCAGCAACACACCACACTCTGTTATCAGTGGAAGTCATATGACAAGTCACTCTTTACCACGCACTGGGTGAACATCAGAGAGCCTAAAGGGAACCGGATCGCCTATCCCCACCAGAAAGTAGACGTGTAGCCCCTCAGAGACACTGAAGAGCTTGAAGTCTACCTATGCGCCATGATGGCACCAGCTGGCACCTTCCTTCTCTGCTGGCACAGTGCTGGAGGGAACCCACTAACGGTTCACTTAAACAAGGTTCAACATCTCATAAAGCCTTGAATATCCAGGATACAGCTGAAAAACACTCATACCCAAGAAAAATGTCAGCTTAACCAAGAAACGATAACAGAAATAAACGAACCCGAGATAAACCAAATGCTAGCATTTTCTGACAAGGATATAGAAGCCAACATTACAAAAATGACTTCAACAAAAGATGGGCAAAACAGGTTTAAAAACCTGTCCAAAACTACAAACAAAGCAACTTACTGCAAATAGAACAATCTTTGAAAATTAACGGGGGAGGAGGAGAATAACATATTAGAAACGCATCTTTCAAAGCGGAAGAGAAGGCTATGGAAACCAGGCAGACAGTGGCACAAGAAAGACAGGGACCAACATGGAGGAAAGAGAACTGACTCCCAAAGTTATCCTCTCGCCTCTGCACTAAATAAGCAAAGAAATTAAAAGTAAAGTAAGATGTAAAGAGAAAAAACTCCCAACCAACAGTCCAAGACCTTACCTCAAAAACCCAAAAAAGAAAAGCAAAAATACCTCCGCATGAAGCAGAGGGAAGGAAATAAAAACAGCAACAAAAATAACGAGAAAGAGAACATGGGACAATGTTGAAAACAAAGAGAAGTGACAGCACTTTCAAGGATCAAAGGACAAAACAAACATTTCTTGTCATCATAGGGGGCTGGCAGGCATGGGAGAGAGGGGCATGGGGGAGGGACACATGGGGAGGGGTGCATGGGGGAGGGGTGTATTGGGGAGAAGTGCATGGGGAGGGGTGTTTGGGGAGGGGTGTACCAGGGAGGGGCGCATGGAGGAGGGGCGCATGTGGGAGGGATGTATGGGGATGGGGGTACGCGGGAGGGGTCCATGGGGGAGGGGTGTATGGCGAGGGATGCATGAGGGAAGGGTGTATGGGGAGGTGGGCACGGGGGAGGGGTCCATGGGGGAGGAGTGTATGGCGAGGGATATATAGGGGAGGGGTGTATGAGGGAAGAGTGTATCCAGAGGGGTGCATGGGGAGGGGTGTATGAAGAGGGGTGCATGGGGGAGGAGTGTATTGGGAGGGATGCATGGGGAGGGGTGTATGAGGAGGGTGTATTGGGAGGGATGTATGGGGAGGGGTGCATGGGGGAGGAGCATATGGGGAGGGGTGCATGGGAAAGGGTGCATGGGGGAGGGATGGCGTCCCCTACGCCACAAAAAGAGACAGAAAAAAAAGCAGAAATGACCAAAGTGACTCTCATTTCAGGCCGTCATAGGGGGCTGGAGGGCATGGGGGTGGGGCGCGTGAGGGGGCATGCAGGGGAGGGGTGGCGTCCCCTGTTGGCTAAGGAGAAAGACCATCTCAAGGAAATTAAAAAGGTCTCTCCTAAACATATTTCTTTTGAAGAACCGGAGGGAGGGATGAACTAAGCTGATACCGAAATCAAGCCTGGAAACATTTCTGTTTCAACAACAGCCACAGCTAAGCTAGCAATCGGCACGGCTGTGGATAGTATTACAATCAGAAGCATGAGCCAACCTAAATTTTCATTTTAAAACTGTAATTAAGCCATTGCTATCTATAGGCTGAAAGCACTTCCAAAGAAAGGCGATCAACTAATTAAAGTCGTGCTATATTTAGACCAGAAGAACCCAGTCCTCGCCCAGGCAAGAAGGCCCCAGGGAAATGGCAGGGAACCTTCAGGTAAAATGACACTTTAATCTCTCTCTACAAACCACATCTCCTGCCTCCCTTCGTGAGCACGCCAGCTCGCCTTGTCACTCGCTGTATTACATTAAGAAAAATGTTTTTATTTCTCACCTTTTCTTCTAGAAGTGGCATGTGGCTGACATTTGAGGAAGAACGGCCTTCCCTTGGAAACATTCCTTAAGAAACAGTACTCCAAAAATTACAATCCAGCACTGTCAAGATTTAAAACAGAGCTTGTTGAACAAGGCTTCAGCCAACTAGGTCATGTACACAACTTAGAAAGAAGCTAGATAATTTAAATTTTTACGGGCAAAATGTTAATGATACACCTACAATTTTTCATAATATAAATTAGCGCAATTTATACGCCCCTAGCAGGTGCAGTGGCGTACTTCAGAACCTATGACTGTTTGGAAATGATGTGTAAATTATGCACATATGCACATATACACTTAGCTTTCAACAGTTCCTCAAACAAAAGACATTTCAGAAACTACTGATTTATGCTGAAAGGATCACTGCATTACTTTTCTTTGTCATTTGTTGAAACTTGTTGTTTGTTGTTGTTTTTGAGACAGGGTTTCTCTGTGTAATAGCCCTGGCTGTCCTGGAACTCACTGTGTAGCCCAGGCTGGCCTCGAACTCACTGTGTAGCCCAGGCTGGCCTCGAACTCACAGAGATCCGCATGGCTATGCCTCCCGAGTGCTGGGACTAAAGGTGTGCGCCACCACCGCCCAGCACATCACTCAAGCGTAAGTAGAGGACACCCTGTGACTTTCAGAGACTTGAAGCTGCCAGCTATCCTCCCGCTTCCTTCCACACAGCTACACTATTTCCTGAATCCCCCCATAATCCTTCTTACAAGCTTGCTTTAATTTCCATTCAAGTACCAATTAATAGACATTTACCTGTGCTCCGTTTGCCTGTATCTTTGCCCGTGTATACGTATGTATATGTATGTAAACGTGTCCACTTACCTGTGTATGAGGTTGTACACGAATAAGCATGCACGTGTATTTAGAGATCACAAGCCAACCTCAGTCTTGAGGAACTGTCCACCCTGGGTTTTGAACCCATCATTTTTCATAGGCCTGGAGATTTCCGATTAGGCTAAGAAGCTGTCGCTGGCCAAGAAGCACCAGGGACCTGCCTGTTTCCAGCTCCACCGCTCTGGAAGTGGAGCATATGATAAGAGGAATGACTAGGTGACCTCTTTACATAGGTTCTAGAGATTGGACCCAGGTCCCCCTGCTCACATGGGAGCGCTCTCTCTGAAGGAGCTACCTTTCCAGCCCACGGAAGCTATTTTCAAAGGATGCTTACCTACGTAGTACACCAGTCTGAAACTTACACTCCCTAGAAAATATGCATAGTTAAACCAGCTAGAAAATGGAGCAGATCTGCTGAGGGTCTGCCATCTAATCTCTCAGCTAGGCTTGCGGGAAATGTCAAGGAGCTTCGCTGGTGTGGAGCTACATTAATACTGCTCTTCAAGAAAATTACTACTGATTAAAATGGGCTCAAAAATATAGAAAGTGACTCTTTCTCCTATTGTGGTATGTGGATGAGCTACAACGGCTTTGTTATCTACCTGAACGCTTTTCTTTCCAAACTTTAAAAATTATGCCTGTCCCTTGCTCTCTGCAAACGCTCGGACAGCCAGTGTCAACCATGCTTCTGTAGCTACACTCAGACACAGCGCCTGTGAACTCAAGCCAACACAAAACGCTTCTGACTTGTTGATAGGATATGATCTAATTAAATCCTACATGGTGAACTATAATGTGGCCCTAATTTACATAACGCAAGTATGCTTGCAAATGACAGAAGGTCATAAATAAGCCGCGATGGGGATATTTACATGTCAAATTCCTCCACAGAATGATCACTCCTAAAAACATCCCTCAAGCTACCCCCAAACAACAAAGCAACCAAGCAAAGACCTCAAATGCAGAGCTCACACGGCATCCACAAAACCATCATCTTATAGCTTCTTAATTCAAATGAATTTGGTTACTATTGCTAAAAATGACAAATTACACACCTACAGTGCACACAGACAGAGCTGAAATGTCTTTCATGTAAAACTCAAAATGACTTTAAATAAAAGTGATGCATACAAACGTAGAGAGCAGGAAGGCCCGCCGAGAGCCGTCTAGCTTTCCCGCTAATCTGACCCATGACCATTCCGCTAAGTGTTGTCTAGTTCTTAAAGCCCTGTAGAACTACATGAAAGCCATGGAATGCTTCCCAATACCATTCTTCGTCCAGTTATACAAACACAAAGAACAGAGCTCTCAAATATGACCATGCCCTCCCATGACCATCAGATCAGAGGATCCTGGTGAAGATGCTCTGTCATTAGTAACCCGAGGGTTCCTCATGCAGATGACGAATCACACATCTTCCCAAGCCACCCACCATCTCAACATTGTGCCTGGGGAGTGACAATCAGATACAGCTATTCCATAGAATGTATGCTCAAACCAAGCTGAGAAATGTCTTCATCTGCCTTGGTTGGGAATAACTACCCTGCAATCACAGAAAAAGTAGCCATCGAGATGAGCAGTGCGCCAGTTATTTGTTTTGCTTAGTTTTAAAGAAAGATTTTTTTTAAGCATTTGTTTTGTAGGTCATGCAGGAAACATGTCATGGCGTTACATGTGCGTAGGGCAGGGGACAACTTGTACAAGTCAGTTCTCTCCGTCCACCATGAACTCAGGTTGTCAGGCTTGGTGGCGAGTGCCTCTTCCCACTGAGCCACCATCTCGCCTGCTCACGCTCCTGTGTGCAGTGTGCTGGTCACTGACGATGAACGTACAGACCCATCGCGCTCAGAGCGGGAAGTTAAAAGCATGGCAGGCACTTAGGACACCCAGTGTGAACCCATCCCAAAGAGCAGATGAGAGGACACCAGCCAGGTGCGGAGGCTCATGCCTATAATTCCAGCAAGAGTTTGAGACCAGCCAGGGCTGTACCAGTCTGTCTCAAAGCAGTCATGCAGAAGACCACAAATCCCTTGGAGCTGTGCGGTTTAAATCCTCCCTATCTACACACACACTTTCCTAAGAGTAGTAAGAATGTAGTAAGTATTTTAATCACTATGAAATAAGTGATTGGGAAAGATCAATCAGCAAGAGTAAAAAAGTAAGAAACAGAAATCTAATAACAATTGTTACTGTTTTTCTACAAAGACAACCTAGGATAGGATGCACACATGATATTTGAACTTTTGGGGTTAATGAGCTTTTAAACAAATTGGGTCATAATTTATCTATTATATTAAGCCATATATTAAGTGAACCATTTAATGGCTTTTATTTAACATGTGCATAACATCATGTAACTATTGTTGCTACCTAGTTCCAAACAAAACAGCTGTATCACCCCCAAAAGAAACCTTGGCCTATTGTCAGTCACTTCCCACTTTCCCTGCCTGCCATTAGTCCATGAATTATGGACTAATTAATATGCTTCAATCTTAATATGAATTTGCCTTTTAAAATGCGTCACCCCCAAAGTGAATACACCCACAAGCAGCAAACCTTCCGGAGAAGATAAACGATTATCTGCCAGAGAAATCCTGCCAGAACTCAGGACACATCACAGACAAGTCTCCCTTCTTTGTGGCTGATGTGGCATTTTCAATTTTCAAGGTTCACTGAGGTTTTTACAGTATCACTGGGCTTCCCAGCTGCAAAAGATGCAGTTGTTTCTCCCCGCTGTAGACACCATAATAACTAAATATAGTGACTAGATCAAAAGAAGGCTGAAGTAGATGGTGTGCGGCTAATCATCCACTCCACAGCCTCAGCTCATTATTGATTTTTCCTTCAAGCCGCAGAGTGAGACAGTTCTGTCTGGAAAAGCACATGTGCTTCTCAGCAAGTCCCAAGACAGACATAGTGGATTATGAGTCTAGCTGATATTTTTCCCACTTTAAGGTGAACAGGAGTATTTGCATTAAATTTTATATCTAAGTTGACCGCTAGGTTTTAGATGGCTCTTTGGTATAGGACTGCACACTCTGAAATAAGGAAACTCTCCAAGTCCTTTCAGAGACTATGGGGGCAGAGCTGTAAAGGAAATCCTACAGAGATCTACATCCTCCCCTCTGCCAAATGCCCATACATATTTTCGTCTCTGATTTACTCTGAAAAGCACAGAACATCTTAAAAATATACCTTAAGACAATGAAAACGAGCTGAACAAAAATAAGATGTCTTTCTTCCTTCTCCCATCCTATGGTATATGACCCACGAGACTTGCATCCATAAACAGCACGGATGCTGCACACGCCGTCCTCAAGAGCATTACACACCAACTATGAAACATATTAGTAATGAAACAACTGTCCTCATGATATTTAGCTTCTAGGATGAAACAACAAAGAAAATAATGTCTCTGGGACACTTCAGTTTTTCCTATTACCTACGCAAAAATAAAAATCTATTTTAAGTTTAAATCAGGTACTTGCGTTTCTTTCAGTCACTCTATAGATTAGTCACGTGAAAAAACTGGTGTACAAAGTGTTCCAATCCCTCGAGTCTGCCGGTCCCAATCTAATCCCTTCTGGAACTCCACCTCCACAGTCCTGCAGGGTAGTTACAACAACAGGGACCCAGGAGGCCTGGCCTTCAGGGTCAGTCCCAATAGCCACCTAGCCCACAGCCTGAGCCATTCAGACTGAAGGATTTCATCATCTGCCTTCACAATGCCTGAGAACCCCAGGGGAGCCTCCATAAATAATTCAGAAGCAGCAAAAAGCACATGCTCTAATCAATAAGGAGCGATGGCACAACTCTCAGTCAGCAGGCTCCAGGGCACTGGCGGGCACTGCATTAATATCTGATCAAGCTTCCCGAGAAAACTTAATTTCTTATAGATGAAAGACCTAAAATTAACCCTTTGACCTTATGTTTACAAAAAGGCTTTCCCAGGGGATTTTTTTAAAAGGAAAAAAAAAAAAGACTTAAAATCATACTTAATAGGGATAGATGGCTAAAAGAAGTATTTCAGTATATAGGAGAATGGCTCAAGATCAAAGAGTAAAATCTGAATTAGAATTTAGTTTACCTAGTTTTGTGCCCCCAAACATCCCTAATTAGATTATTTGGTCTAATCTTTAATGACCATTTTGAGTGTGTGTAACAGAGGTTTTAAATGACACCTTGACTTCATTCCTCAACTGGCAATTCCCTTTATTCTAGGGAGGACTCTAAAGTACTCTGCCCACAGTGTCTCACCTTCTTGTAACTCCCTCTGTCCATTCTTAGTGGAATCATTCAAATTGCAGGTCACAGGCAATAACAAACCTGAGGTAGGTTTGTTAAATAAAAAGAATAAATTATGATTTCAGAATTACCCATCTTTATATTTAAATGTCAAACTGTTGATCTGTGAAGACACAACACAAAAAGTCAAGAATGGGTAACAGGATTAGAGAATCCTTGAATGTGGGCTTTTATCCTCAGTGGTTATGTTGTTCAAACTGAGAATCAAAGGAATTTGAATGTCTCTGCATAGTCTCAGGAAACAACCAACTGGGAGTCTTGCTGGGAAGTCAAAAACAGCAGGTCCCGGTTTTGATAGATGTCTGGGATAACCCTCTCTATCAAGACCTGCAAGAGTTCCCTGTCATCAATGAAAGACTCTCTTGCATTTTGTCTTGATATCTCTTTCATTATTTATTGCCTGATTAGAAAACTACGTAATATACAACACAATAATACTTAAGGACATTATCTCTTTGCTAAAGAAGTCAACTGAAACACACACACACACACACACACACACACACACAAAACAAGATTTGCACAATAGTGGCCAAGGAGGTAGGAGGATCAGATCCCTTGCTGAACGTTGAGTCGTACAGGAAAGAGGAAGGACATTGAGGCTGTGAAGTCCAGCTCGACCTCTCTGGACATACATCATCTTCTTCAAGGACCTTTCCTCAATGTTGGTTAATGGGACTCGTGCTTGTTCTGTGGGATTAATCCCACAGATTAATTGGGTTGGGAAGACCACCAACCCAATTCACGGCCAAATTAATGAAAGCAAGCTTTATTTATGTATGTGGGCTGTCTCTCCCTAATGTGGGGTTCAAGAGATTAGCAATGGACAAGGGGAAGATAATGTTTTTATAGTTTACTCGTATGGGGTTTCCAAATGGGGAATCTGGCAAGCAAATAATCAGGGTTATAGAGGCAGAACATAAGCATTACAAGTTGGCCATAACAAAGTTCTGAAACAAAGGCCAGTTGCTAGGTGGTCATACAATTCTTTGAAACAAAGGCATGGTTGTCATTTCCTAGAACAGTCAATAGAGAACCACTTGTAGTTAAGGTTACAGATAGGGCATAGTCCAATCCTTGATAAACAGATTTAATCATAAACAGTAAAGAACCTACTTTGTCTTTACTATAAGGTGGTTTTTAAGCCCAAGATGGAAGCAGGCTGATTTATCAGATTAAGAAAGACTACAACCTTACAGAAAAGATGATGTGTTTTCTAGCAAACAAGATACGCTCAACACAAGATGGTAATAGTATTAGTGTTGAACAGACCACCATTAGTCATCCCAACAGAGATCTGAGAAGGGAGAGCAGTTAGGTGTTGTGTTCCGTTCCAGTGAATGACCATCTCCATGGTGATGATGGTGGTTGTGGTGATGATGGTGGTGGTGGTGATGATGTTAATTAAAGCTTACACCACGAAGCATGAAGGCATTGCACTCAGTTCATTTGGAGAGCTACTTTGTAAATGTGCATCCCCAAGGCTGGCTTAACAGGGTGGAAAGTATCTCCCTTGGCAATTTAGGACAATCATTAAGGTCAACAGTTACCATGTTACACCATTTGTGACAAACACAGAGATGTGAGGAGCTATGCAGTGGGACAGCTTCAGGTGGCCTGTGTATTCAATTCCTGTGCTTTTCTAAAGCTAGTGATTCTCAGGAAAATGAAATCTCAGACAGGTTGACAGTATACCAAATACCCAGGATCATGCGAACCTAATATATCTTGAATCTCAACATATTCAGCTTGGAATTTAATGTTCTCCTCTAGCTCCCCACACTATAAGTATTCAGTACTAGTAACTCTGCCAAAGACTTATCAGAATTAGAATTTTATAAAGTTTATATGACCCAGGAAGTTGACAGGCTATTGCTACCAATGTGAATGAAAGGAAAGAACCAACTCCTAAAAGTTATCTTGTGACTTCCACATGAGCACAATGAAAAGGGTGCACCATGCTCATACATATATCATAACCACACACACAGAATAACAACGAAATAAGGACTGTTAAATGCACATTTAGCTAGAAAGTAGCAAACCCTTCATACAGTCACAAACTTCCTGAAAGTACCCAGAATTTAAAAATAAATGACTATCATGGCAATGCAAATACTCAGCATTTTAAATCACTAAATTAAAATGAAATTACTCTAAATTTACACTTAGCATATATTATGGACTTTTTATTAGAATACAATGCTAGCCCCTAGTTAAATCCTGCATTTTGAGTTGTATGCACAATAAGGCACAGTTTAGCTGGAATCAACAGTCTTATTTTGGTACAAAAGTAGCCTTCCTAAAAGAGAGAAAGAGAGAGAGAGAGAGAGAGAGAGAGAGAGAGAGAGAGAGAGAGAGAGAGAGAGAGAGAGAGAGAGAGAGAGAGAGAGAGAGAATGTATGTTTGGGTATGCTCTTGAACATTTTGAAAGTATCCCCCACTTTTTAGTTTTCGTTTAAGAAATCACATTTAAGTAAAATACCAATGCTCAGGGGGTGCAGCTAGGAACCAGCAAGCAGGGCTGGCTCCAAACCTAAGTACACCACACTCCTGTTCCTTGACGGCCAAGAGAGAGCCCTCTTGTCCCCAGCACCAAGAAGACCAGATCTTCTTTCAGTGCCTCTGCGACAGAGAGTCGGCAAAGGAAAACAATTTCCCTGGCGATTCTTCCAGGCACTTCTCTATTTTCTGGACATTCACAAACACAAATGGCTAGAAAGGAAGATAAACGGTGAAAACAAAGGAGCCTTGTGGTCTTGGTGCCAACCTCTGGTGACTTCCGGATGGAGAATAGACAGTTCTACGGAGATGTGTAGACTAGGGACTATGCTCAAGTCATAGATCACTGCATGAGTTGTGACTTCCCAGAGCTTTAACATAAAAGCCTTCCACAGTAAGATTTCACATGTGCCTTGCAGTCAATGGCATACCACGGCATTCCAAAGTCATTTCTTCACATATTATGAAAGTGAAGAGATCGCAGCAGCCCTACGTGACTCGTCACTGACGTCCAACTAGTTAAGTACAAAGTCTCAAGATTTTAAATATGTCTGGGGTACCCCAAGTTCTTCCCAGCCACTGTGCTTCTGGGTCTCCCATCTGGCCAGTCAACATCATTTATCTACATGTGAGAAAAACATCACGCTACATAACCCACAAAGGGGTGCTGGCTTACAGAACTGGAAGATTGATTTAATCCCATAAAGGTAACTTTTCTAGAGCCTTGCACTCTTCCTCACAGACATCAGCACGGTTAACAAAAAACTTCCAGAAGCCCCCTCCATTCTCTGACTGTCCGCATAATCTACTTACTGTCCCCCAGCAAGGCTCTGCTCATTCCAACCACAGCATCCCTGTAGTGATCGTCACTGGATACAGATTTGAGATGCTGTGGTACCCTTAGCGCTCTTCAATGCAGGGCTGTGGTCGAAAATCCCGCTTGTCTTCCCAGAAAAATGCTGAGGTGGAAGCAGCCTTCAGGAGTTAATGCAGCCAGCCGCCTTCTCAATTCAATCTCTTCTCAGGGCAATGTTCTTGTCTCAGCAAGAACATGGTTTGGATATCTGGAGCTCATTCTCGTGTCTGCAGTAGTGTCATGATGATTGACCCATTATTATTAAACTATGCTTCTTAATGAAACTGTATTTTACTGTAGCATCTAAAGCACTCCAGCGGAAATTGATTAATTATACCCTAGAAGGAAGTAATAAGACTTCCGATTTCAGATCCATAATAGGAAGCTGATGTTTTACACGTCTAATTATGTAAGGATGGATAAAGCCATATACCCTCCCTGTCAACAAATTCCAAGAATCTGCTTTCATCCTTTTTCCCCCCTCTCTCTCTTCAGTCAAGGTTCTTGTTAATGACGGGAGCATATCATAATTTAATTAGCTGACACTGACTGGCAATCTACCCATTTCTTTTTAATTGGAATCATTTCATAGAACTATCCATAAAGGCCCACTTTGCATAACTAACAACCCTCATAAACAAGACCTCTGAAAAACTGCTGACTCTCAAAGAAACATATGCAGCATTTACACATGGCCACAGTTGCAGCTGCCTGAAAACGAAGGGATAAGGAATCTCCCCTTAAATGTTACAGATAGGGCTCATACTGGAAGCTTGAGCCCCCGACCAGGGACTGCACACAACCACTTCAGTGGACTGCATCCACAACGTAGGAGCACCACTCAGTGATGCAGGCTGGAGGGGAAAGAGCTGCTTCTTAAACACATGAGGAAGAACCCTGGTACAGCAGCAGCGTAGATCTACAGCCCCTCAACCACTTGAGCCCAGGAGTTGAGCTCAGGCTCTGAATCAGAGTGAGACCCTGGCTTAAATAGGTAGACATGATAAGAAATGTAGTAATAATCATATACATGTAAATGTAAGTTATATGGCCTTAGGATCAAGTGTGTACTTCATCTACCTGAAAAAAGTTGAGACTCTAGAAAACAACTGTGAGAGGACCGGCGGAATTGAGGGGGGAGAGAGGGGGTGAGGGAGGGAGGGAGAAAGGGAGGGAGGGAGAGAAGGAGGGAGGCAGGGAGGGAGGGAGGGAGGGAGGGAGGGAGGGAGGGAGGGAGAGATTGTGCATGTGTCTACTACATGGACAATAACTCCTGAAAAGTGGTACACATTTGAGGTTTTTTTTTTCTTGGAACAATATCCATGAAACTGAATACAGTGGGGGGACTTTAAGCAGACTCCTCGTTATGGAATACCAGGTGCTCTGCATGTGTTTTTAAATAGAAATAGCACTATGATATGATAATAGCTCAAGATATGATATTTTCAGACTTCTCATCCATACACCATGTTTTAGGAGCTGGACGTGTGGATGTGGAGGAGCCCTGGGTGTCTGCCTCTCTTTCTCCCAAGGCTCCCTAGGGTGCAGAGGCTACAGTAGCAAGCATCCTGGACCAGTCAGCATCCTGGGCTCTCTGATCCAATGCTGCTGTGTTCACTGAGGGAAGGATGTGGGCTGGGAACCCACCTCTTCCAGTCTCAACTCTGTTGTCGGGGCTACAGTGTGAAACGGCTGCATTCCTGAGCTTCTGGGGCTCCAGGCTCTTACTTGTGAAATGAAAGCCATGATACCAGCACCTGATTTGAAGGGCTGTCCACCATGGATGATACCGACACCTGATTTGAAAGGCTGTCCACCATGGATGATACCAGCACCTGATTTGAAAGGCTGTCCACCATGGATGATACCAACACCTGATTTGAAAGGCTGTCCACCATGGGTGATACCAGCACCTGATTTGAAGGGCTGTCCACCATGGATGATACCAACACCTGATTTGAAAGGCTGTCCACCATGGATGATACCAGCACCTGATTTGAAAGGCTGTCCACCATGGGTGATACCAGCACCTGATTTGAAGGGCTGTCCACCATGGATGATACCAACACCTGATTTGAAAGGCTGTCCACCATGGATGATACCAGCACCTGATTTGAAAGGCTGTCCACCATGGATGATACCGACTCCTGATTTGAAAGGCTGTCCACCATGGGTGATACCAGCACCTGATTTGAAAGGCTGTCCACCATGGATGATACCGACACCTGATTTGAAAGGCTGTCCACCATGGGTGATACCAGCACCTGATTTGAAAGGCTGTCCACCATGGATACCAAGCACTAGAGGCTGGATGCACAGCAGCTGGAATTCTCATAACTCGCTCACACTGAATCCAGTTAATTCATTCCCTGAGCACTTGACAACAGGCAAATCGTTCTGTGCACTGCTTGGAGAGGCAGAAGCACTGCTGGAGCCTGAGCAGCACTGGAGTTTATTAGCTTAACCTTTTTCTTAAAACCAAAATTTTCAGAGTCATTGTAGTGGTCTGAATAAGAATGGCCCCCATAGGCTCATGTATTCAAATACCTAGTCACCAGGGAGCTGAGCTCTTTGAAAGGATTAGGGGGATTAGGAAGCATGGTCTTGTTGGAGGAAGTACATCACTGGGGTGGGCTTTGAGGTTTCAAAAACACATGCTAGCCCAGGCTCATACTCATACTCTTGTATGTTGTCTCTCTCTCTCTCTCTCTCTCTCTCTCTCTCTCTCTCTCTCTCTCTCTCCCTCTCCCCCTCCCTCCCTCCCTCCCTCCCTCCCTCCCTCCCTCCCTCCCTCTCTCCCTCTCTCTCTCTCTCTCTCTCTTCCTGTGTATCAGGATGGTGCTTTTCCAGTACCATGCCTGCCTGCCGGCCATACCTGCCACCATGCTCAATGTGATGATGATAATGGACCAAGCTTCTGAAACTGTAAGAAAGCCACAGTTAAACGTTTTCTTTTCAAGAGTTACTGTGGTCACGGTGTCTCTTCACAGCAAAAGGACAGTGAGTGAGACCCATCCAGAAGCTCAAACGCTCTAGTATAAAAGAGTCCAGGTCCAAAAGAAAGAATATATGTGTAGTTTGATCTCAAATCTCAAGAAAGTAAATAACTGTAAGATCAAGGGCAAGACAAAGAGATACCTCACTTTCTGACCTACCTCCTTCCCTCCCACAAGGTTTTTTTTTTTTTTTGTTTTGTGTCTGTTTGTTTGTTTGTTAGACTAGGTTGGTGTCAAACTTACAGAGATCCACCTGCCTCTGCCTCCCGAGTGCTGGAATTAAAGGTGTGCGCCACCACGGCCTGGCTACGAGTTGAGTGATTTAACAAAGAACAAACTGTCACTTTATGCCCAGAGAGGGGTCATGATTGCTGGTGGCTCTCAGGATGGACTCCAGGGACACGGAGCATGGCAAGGCATAAATGCTATGAAGACCACCCTCACATAGAGGCCTGCGGTTCTGATGGGTTTTGAGGAGAGCAGAGCAAACATGAAGAAAGGCAGTGGGGATGTGGAAGGTCATTTGGGGCAGGAGAGGAACGGGAAGGAGACAGACTGCCAGAGGAAGGCAAGCAATGGACCCACACAACCAAGGGACAGACACACAAGCTGGCATCTTGTAAAGAGCACAGAACAATCTGAGAGAGCGAGGAGCACTGGAGGGGTGTGTATTGGGTGGGATGATGCTTAAAGCCTCCAGACCACTTCAAGTTGCTCATGACCAAAGGCTGATGGTGTTGTCCATGGAATCACTGTCTGACTACTGAGGGGCTGCACAGCGTTCTCTGTGGCTTTGGGGGACAGAAGTAGACTGTTTCTTTGCTAATCTGCACTAGGCCTGATGGCGCCAGGTAGAAAGGATAATCTGTTTGTGAGTTACACCTCCTTACACACACCCAGTGCTCAGGATGTCACATTCTTCTGTCACCTGAGCCCATGTGTTCCCCAGTCAGGCTGCCGCTGGAGCTGCCTGGCACGCCTCTCACTGTAAACAAACTCGGTCTAAGCAAACCCCCCAGGAAAGGGATGGGTGGCTGCTCTCTTCATTTCCCAGGCAGAAGAAAGGCCAGCCGTCAGGAGCAGTCATTTATTTGCCTCAGAGGGTTCCTGTCATGAGCTTCAGGAACAGCCAGGGGACCAGCTCTCAGTGGAAGGGACGGGAGAGAAGCTGGGCATGGCCCCGTGAGGAATATCCCTTCATTATATACTGAAAGTGATCTGCATCAGGATGTGTCGTGCGCTCATAATTCTATTTACGGAGAAAGATTACCAAGCAAAGATGGAAGAAAGAAAACTGAGGGAATCTCACAGGCACAGAGGCCTGCTGTTTAAATCAGCTATTGGTGGTGTTCTGAAAAAAAAAATGTGATTTAGAGACTTCCAAAATGAAAAACACAATCCCCATTCCAGCTACAGCTCCCAGCAACATCCTAGGCTGAGCCCTTTCTTCACAGTGAGGAGAGATCTCTCTGTTATGATGGTGCCATCAGGACCAGGACAGGACAGGACAGGGGGTGTCTAGTGTGCAAGACAGTAGCAGAGAGACACCAGACCTTAGGGTGGTAGCTGGAAACACAGCTGAATCCCAACATGACACTGAGGAACTGGGTTTAACGATGCTGCCGCCTTAACAGGAAAACAGCTGAGAAAGTGAAAGAGCTTTCAAGACAGGGAAGACAGGACACAGGCTACAGACAGAGCCCTTGAGATGGAAAGATGCAAGGCCAGCAGTTGTGAGCCATGGGCACACTGTGACTTTGAAAATAGTACCTGCCACATTTCAGTTAAGTGGTTTTTAATCAGGCCCTTCCCCACCTACACTTACCCCCATCCTCCCCCAGCCCAGGCAGTGCCATGTCTGGTTCTCAGTTTTGCTTTTGTTTGGTTTTCCCTCAGAGGATGGTGTCACAGCCACACGAGTGCTTTTTGTTTTCCTCTCAGAGTGTTAGCTTCTTTCACTAACAAAGGGATTAAGTCTGCTCTCTGGGAGAATTACATTAAAAATAATGAGGCAGAAAAAGAAAATCTTTTATTATTTTAATGAATTCAAAAGCTGGAAGCATTATTGAGATGAGCAATATGCCCATTGTCCTAATCCGATGTAATCACACTTTTAAAAACTACTGCTCAGGATTTCTTCTGCTACATCGGACAAAAATCCAAAGCGTGCTGGGTGTGGAGATCATTGGAAGGAACTGTAAATCCTAGGAGTCTCCAGATGGGAACCAGTATTCTAACTCGAAGGTAGAGGAAGCTTTGTTAAACTTTCTGCCTACAATTCCACCCAGTTTTCCCCGCCCTTTCCTCTGAATCAGAAGACTGACTCCATCATTTGCTCTCGGTATACAATGGGGCCGTCACCTACGGTTCTGCCTCTGAGATCCTGTGAAGAACACGGTAATGTGGCAGAAACACACATGTACATCTGAGCTTAGAATCTTACGTAGGACACGAGTGCCACCTCCCTCAGACGCCACACTTCCTGACCCTCAGTTTCTCGCCATTCTGCCCCCATCTTCACACAGCTTGGACTTCAGGTTAGTTCTCAAGTAACAAGGACAAAACATGGCACAGATAAAGTCGTGTTAATGGCATTTTGAGGTTTGCTTCCTTTCATTTTGTTTTTTAACTGTCGTTCACTCACAACATATTAATGAAAAATAGCAGCAAATCCCCAGAAGTCACCAATCGTGGGTTTGGTTTTCATTCAGTGGGAGCACAGCAAGGAGATATAATTAGGCTTGGGAGAGGCGTCCAAGGCACCTGCCTACAGGTTTGTGATTAAAGCCACGCATTATAAATCACTCCAAAATCTTCTTGGTATTATGAAATGATTATACCACGATCAACATGTGCACATGCAGAGAGAGAGAGAGAGAGAGAGAGAGAGAGAGAGAGAGAGAGAGAGAGAGACCTCAGTGAAAATCCATTCTCAAATACAGAACATCAATCTGACAAAATATTCTATACCAAGTAACAGAGTGCCACGTACATTTCAAAATGAATGTAATCATATGAGCAAGGGAATTATTAATCAAGCCTTTTGTCATTAGGGGCTGATGAGGCACCTTCTCATTCCCTGACTTCTTCAACACTCAGTCTACACACTGTCAGTGGGCTGAGGCTGTTGTTTTGAGTTACCACCAGAAAAAGAAGAGCCCGCTCCTTCTTGTAACTAGATCCCGTAAGCGGAATGATGTACATTTCTACCTGGGAGTTAAATGACTATTGTTAACTATATTGTTAGCATAGCCCACTGCGAAGGCTTAGCGATAACCCGTGGAGTGGTGTCTTCTTAACACCTTAGGTCACTACCAGAACCAAGGTTAGCATTCCCTCGATGGCTAAGGAGTGAGTGCTGGTCCGCAATGGCAGCCAAGCCCTTTGAGAACTGAAGTGACTCTTCAAACTTTGGCCGGTTTCATTCATTATTGATACACCATCACAAGCCACTTAAGCTGCTGTTCAGTTGTCTCAGGTGGCCCTTTCATGTGCACAGCTGCTGCCAGAAGTAGCCAGCCAGCCAGTGAGGGGCACTAGGGACACCAAGGGCCAAGCAGTTTTAATAAATTTGTCACAGTTCACTGCACCAGACCACGTGGAGTATACACTTGCTATTGTCTCTACCTCCCAAATTTCCCACTATTGATAGGACACAGTGTGACACCAATGAGCAGCAAATCCGTGCCAATGATTTCTAGAGAGCACTCAGGCAAACGGAACATATGACACCTTAACCTCCTTAGCTTTTGTGCCCATCCATGAACAGCTCTCTCTTCTCCATTCCTAAGACCGTGCTCCATGGCAGGTTCACAAAAGGACAAAGAAAAATACTTTGGCCTGGCTCTCCATCATCACAGCCAAGCATGACAAGGTCTCCAGCATGTGCCACAGGTGAATCACCAGAAGTAAGCAGAGCCCTGGTGGCCCTAGGGCCTCCACTACAAACCAGACTGATTCTGTTCCTGCTAACATTAGAACTTTACAACTCTTAATAAGGGAACGGATTCTTTGGCAGGTGTATTATAAAGGAATCAAACTTCTAAGAAGTAGGACTCCCTTGCATCTCCAGTGAGCAACTGGCTTACTTGCATAGTAATTAAGGCTCAACTCTTCAAAGTTTTACCTGTGTCTGTGTGTTTGATTAAAGAAAAACACATAATCCCAAATGTATCGAGCAATTCTGCTACAAGATAACAAAACATGACCTTCATGATAAGGAATCGATCAAACCAAGTAGCTTGACCATCAAATTTACAGCAGAGAAGAATAATGATTCCCTTGGTAACTTTAACCTTATGCTATACTAAATGCTAACAACCAGGAACTTTACTGGCGGGGAGGAAGATACTCTAGGGATCCAGGCAGCCCCCCCCCCCCGTGACTCTCAGGCCCACCGAAACAATGGTCCCCAAGATACTGGTATTTCCTGAGAATCTAGGCTGGGAGGAGAATACAGGAGCCTGGTGCAGGTCAAAGGAGGAAATTGTCACCCGAGATGGCGGTTTAAACAGTTCTAACAACTTGTCAGACCGCCTTGAAGGACAGACCAGAGTGAAGACAATGAGGGATCAATGACAGGCCAGACCACCCCTCGACAGGTCTGTATAGCTATCATAAGTCCTACTTTCTACCCAAGCCTCACATCAGAACCTCAGAGATGGAACTCAGGGTTCACTAGGTCTCCTTGTTTGTCCTTCTTCACAGTGTGACCACATGGACCAAATCTCTTTTCTGTTTTCCACTAGGACCTGCTTGTATGTTTAAGTGGCCTCAGTGCCCAGGTGCTGACCTTAAGAGTGCTGGTGATAGTTAAGTTCCTGGCCTAAAGATGCTTAGAATCATCACCAGAAGCACAACAGAAATCTTGTTCATCTCAAACCAGGTAGGGATCCTCTCAAGAAGTTTTAAAGGTAATAGTGAAAATGAGACTGTTGGTTTGAACACCGCATATCCAACCTGGCGACTGTGTGACTGCTATGTTCGGGTCACTCGCAGCACGAGTGAGTGTTTTCCCAGGCAGAGCCCCAAGTCCAAGAAGTCTCCGAAATGGACAACAAACAAGTAAACGAGAGTAAACAGCATGGCGAAGATTTTTGTGTTGTTCATGAGAGCAGAGACAATCAATTTCATCACCATGTGGCATCTTCCAAGAGTTTAGATTCTAAAGGAAAAAACTTTTAGACTGTTATCTCAGTCTATAATACTCAGTAGCAATGCATCTATCCTATTTTGGAAGTATATTGTGGAAATTATACCACGGTCCAAAGATTAACTTGAAAGGGCCTAACTTGGCTTCTTCAAGCCCATAAGATTGAGGGCTATAGACAGATAGTTTGTGGTAAACAACACTGGGTGTTTTCCCAAAGGACCTGGATTCCAATCCCAGAACCCACACAGCAACTAAGTGTCTGTAACTCCAGATACACGGGCTCCAACACCCTCCTCTGGCCTCTATGGGCACTATGCACACTTGGTGTAATGACACATACACAGGCAAAACACCCACACACAGAAAATAAAAACAAAAGTCATTTGTAAGAAACATCAAGTTCCTTTCCTTTGCGAGGAGTGCTAAGTGGTAGAGATGCAAACGCAAACATAGGCACCAGAAGCTTAGGGCCTAAAGAAGGAGCCGATATCTATAGGGCAGCAGGAGTGCTCTACAATATACAACAGAGATGTGGAGATCAAAGAAAGGGAGACCAGAATCAATCCGTGAAAGGAAGTTACAGAACCGGTAGCCCAGAGAATTCAAGTTCCCTTAAAATTCAAGACCAACTAAGAATTTGCTTCACCAAAGTGGTGGTACATCCCAAATTCTAAACCAAACTCTGAAGCGCTCCTACATCATTTTAATTTTGTTTTTTGAGATAGGGTCTCATACATCCCCAGCCAGCTGCGGACTTATTAGGTGGCTGAATATAACCTTGAATTCTGACCCTCTTGCCTCTACCTCCCAGGTGGTGGCATTACAGGTGTGCACCATCACACCTGGCTTATGCAGTGTTGGGAATGGAACCCTGAGTCTTGTGCATTCTGGGGGAGCACTCTACCTACTGAGCTTCCGTCTGAGGCCCTGCTCCTCTGTTTTTTAATTTGAAGGATAGAGATACTCAGTGACTTAAATGTATGCACGGCTTCTAAACTCTGAACTATTTCTGGCTCCAAGTCCATGAGATAAAAGGGAACCCAATGCTCTAATAGGTAAAAAGGTTTGGAACAACAAACTATATTTAGTGTCTGGCTAGATGATGGGGAAAGACAACACAAAGGAAAGACTCGGGTGTTGGATTCAGGTAGTTGAGTCACCACAGCAATAGGGGCAACATTCAAAACCTCTGTGTGTGTGCGTGTGCATGCGCTGTCATCCCAGCATTTTGGATACTGATGCAGGAGGATGTTTGTGAGTTTAAGGCCAGTCTGGGCTACAGAGTAAAACCTTGTCTCAGTACAATAACACAGACACACACACACACACACACACACACACACACACGTTCAGAATAACAGATGCTTCCCACTCAAGGCTTATATCAGCAAACCAGACCTGGGATGAAGGAAAAGAGCTGCCTTGGGCCCGGATGCATATTTTCTGTCCTCCCTGTAGTGTCCCCCTCTTCCTATTCCTGTCCTGTGGCTGCATTTTTTTTTGCCTGTTTCCAGCTTATGCTGTGGCCTTGCCTGCAGGTGGTTCTGAGTATACACAGTTTACAGACATGAAAACCAGAGCATGAAGGTAAGTATCTTGCCTGAGGGCAGACGAGGGACAAACCACCTTCTTGTCCCAGTGATGGAAAGTTATCTGTCTATGTTACTTTCATTGGTTTATTAATAAAGAAAACTGCCTTGGCCCTTTAAGAGAACAGAAAATTAGGTAGGCGGAATAGACAGAACAGAATTCTGGGAGAGTTGGGGAGACGCTTCAGGCAGTCGCCATAGTGAGTCTCCATGCTTCTCCTCTCTGAGATGGACGCAGGTTAAGATCTCTCCTGGTAAGCCACACCTCGTGGTGCTACACGGATTACTAAATATGGGTTAAAGGAAGATGTGAGAATTAGCCAATAAGAGGCTGAAACTATGGGCCAGGCAGTGTTTTAAAAGAATACAGTTTCCGTGTAATTATTTCGGGTGTAAAGCTAGCCGGCTGCCGGGTGGCGGGACGCAGCCCCGCCACTTCCTTCTACATCCCAGAGCCTATGTCCTTCATCACAGCACTCCACAGCCTGGTTAAAAAGCTGCAGCAGGGGGCTGGGAGACAGCGCAGCAGCAAAGGGCCTGTATACAAACACGAGAACCTCAGTTCCGAACCCAGGATATAAATGGAAGGCTAGGGGTGCCAGTATACCTGTAACCCCAGAATGGGGACAGGGGAGGGCAGAGGCCATAGGAGCTCTGTAGTTCACTGGGCATGCAGCTAGCCCAAATGATGAGCTCTAGGTTAAGCGAGACTCGATCTCAAAATAGAGGGTGGAGAGCGACTGAGTGACATCAACATCTGGCCTCCAAAGGTGCATATGCCTATACAAACGTGTGTGTGTGTGTGTGTGTGTGAGAGAGAGAGAGAGAGAGAGAGAGAGAGAGAGAGAGAGAGAGAGAGAGAGAGAGAGAGAGAGAGAGAGAGAGGCTGAGACTACAGCAATTAGATTTTCTTATGAAGTCAGGCTTTGAAAGCCAGGCTTTCAAGCAGTCAGCCATCGTGTGTAGATCAAGGAAACACACTAATACACGTCTCTTCTCAACTTGTTCCTTTTAATCATGTTCTTTGTCAGAAGCAAAAGGCCTTTTTAATACTAGGAGTCTGCTATATCCATGACAGGGTCACCAGCCTAAGGGAAGGACATCACCCACTCCCTTGCTACAGCAGGCAGCCATGGGCGCTCTTGGGCTGTTTTTGCATTGGGCCTTTTTGTTTTGTTTTTGGTATTCCGCAGTTCTGGTTAGAAAAACAAGAGAGTTGCAGAATTCTGTCAATCCCTAGCAGAGATGAAAGTCTGCAAAGCAGGCAATATATTGTGGGACTTTGAGTTTCTCAAGAATCACAGTACCACAATCCAGGTTCCTGTGTTTACAGATCTGGACCCATGATTCGGATGAAAGATGAGCTTCATAAAGAAATTATCTTGTGAGCCAAATCCCAACAGGTTGAAGATTTGGGTAAAGCTGAGGGGCCTAAATGATTCCAGAGACTGCGTTACTCCCTCCTGGCTGTGCACAGCACACAGAAGGGGCAGTTGCAGGTGCAAACCATGAGGGACATGGGCCTCTAAATAAGTAAAGAGCCAGGAGCATTGGCCACAGAAGCCCAGGTTCCAGAATAAATTATTAAAGCCAGAGACAGTCTGCTGTGAGAGGAATGGCTGACTTCTAAACGAAGATCCTTTTCCCAAATGCTGCTTCTATGAGGAAAAAAAAAATGTGTTATTCTCCTGACGCTTTCTCCATCACTGGTGTAAATGATGCAGCTGATGCCGAAACTTCGTCTGGGAAATGCCATCCTTTGAAATGGCCAGGATGGAAAGAAAACCATCTCAACATGTAAAATTACACATTTTGACAGAAAGCCACCATGATGTGTGGCAGGGCATTCCTAGTGATACTACATGCAGCTGTATTTGAAAGTTTACCACACAATTCAGGCTTCACTTGAACAGCACCTTAAGATAAACAAAACAAACAGGTACGATCACTCTTGCCTACAATCCCAGTACTCAACAGATGGAGGTGAGAAAGTTAGGAGTTCAAGGTCTTCCTCTGCTACCTAGAGAGGTCAAAGGTCAAGGTCGGCCTGGACTATAGGAGGCCCAGTCTCAAAATTAGATAATATATAGATAGATAGACAGACATTGATTAACAAAGGAGGTTGGGTTTATTTTAGAACAAGCCAGTAAAGCAGGAATAAGGTACAGGATTTTATGTTTTATTTTTGCAGTGGAGGGGTCTTAACTTAGGGTATTGAACATACCCCATCACAGAACTCTATCCCAGCCCTTACACTTGCTTTTTTCTCTCTTTTTTTCTAATACAAACCATTTATGAAACTGTGAAAATGAAGGCACACAGAATTCTTAGCGCACTGAATTTATTTAAAAAAGAAATACAAGCACAGAACATGCACTGGTGCCTTAGCCCACCGTCACAAATTCCACATAGTTTTCTTTCTCTAGTAAAAGCCTAACTTATAAAACTTTACCTTTAAAATATGTAATTGGTTTTTATTGAGTTAAAAAATATTTATTGAGTGCCTGCTTTGTGTTGGCTATAACTCCTCATCCAGGACGGCATGAACAAAGAATATAGGATTTGATTCTAAGGAAACTTATTCCTCTGGGGCAACACACCCTGTGCCAAAGAGTCAATAACATGAGACCATTTCAGATATGCTAACAAGGTAGTGATTATACACCAGAGAGGCCATGGGGCATGGAAGACAGAGCTACCTAAGAAGAGGTCGCCATAGCAGCTCTTTCTGAGAAGACTGTTCAAATAATTACTGATTGAATGATGAGAAGGAGCTAATCATTAAAAATTAAATTAAAAAAAAAGCTAAAAAATTTTTGGAAGACCATTTGTGAACAGAATTAAATTCCACTGCTCACAACAGGACAGCAGATGAAGTGCTCCCACTCCCCCAAAAGAGAGGGACCTGTATCCCACAGAGGTCCTGCAGCATCAGCAGGGACCCAAAGGCATCCATAGTTTCTCTCTGCCACCAGTAGGTGTGGTTTCCATCCTTCTGTTGTATGTTCAGCTTCCTAGGGATGTCTGGGCATTCTCAAGAGCCAGACAGAAGGGAAAGGGGTCCAGCCAACCCTGCGAGCCCTCAGATCAGGAAACAGCCGGGGCCATAGGTTTCCCCTGACATCCACTTTGAACACTGTCCCCAGATACAGTGAAGCAACATCTGAAACAATCAATTTATTAGATGAAAATGTTTGAAGTTTTGGTTCTCATAGATTGGTCCTATTGCTCTGAGGCTGGGAGGAAAGGTCATGGCAGGAGTACAGGGTGGGATAAGCATGCTAGAAACTGCGACCTATCAATCACTCAAGGAAACGCCCCTGGTAACCCAGAGACCTCCAGCAGGACCTATAGGTCCACTAGCTCCCAATACAGCCACAAGCTGGGGATCAAGGCTGTAACTTGTGGGCCTAGGGAGAACATTTAGGATCCAAACTACAGCAGAAAATTTTCTGTTTTGAATTGACTTAGGTCTATTTTAAACAAACAAACATCTACGTGACTGAGTAGGAAGAAAGCATGGATTGATACGAGATGGACAGTTTCTATTGAAGTGTCCTGGCAAGGCGGTTGATATGTGTCAAGTCCCTGGTGTGAAAAAGGCTTGTGCTGGTGTAATAGTTTGACAGATGGCCCCCAAAGGGAGTGGCACCATTAGAAGGAGGGGTCTTGCTGCAGCAGGTATGGGTCTGCTAGAAGAAGTGAGCCACTGTGGAGGTGGACTCTGAGACCTCATAGATGCTCAAGTCACGCCCAGTATCTCAAAACCACTTCCTATTGCTCGGAAGTCAAGATGTACGAATCTCAGGTCCTTCTCTAGCACCATGTCTCCTTTATGCTGCCTTGCTTCCCACCACGATGACAATGGACTCAACCTCTGAACTCTAAGCGAGCCATGCCAATGAAATGTTTTCCTTTAGAAGAGTTACCATGGCCATGGTGTCTCCTCACATCAGAAGAAGCCCTAACTAAGGCAGCTGGAGTGTGGAAAACATAGGAAGTGTACAGCTATTGCGTGAAGGGTAACGGAAAACTGCCACAGGGCTGCAGGGCTGGCCAGGGGCTCCGTGTGGTAAATACAAGAAACGTCTGTTACAGATTCGTTACAGATTGCCCCATTTAAGTCTCCTCACACCTGTCTGGCTACTGCTCTTATTTTACAAATAAGAAACAAGCTCCGGGTTAAGTGACTCACTTAAACTCACAAAATTAGGAATGACAGGAGACAGATACGGAGACCTGGTTCCCGAGTTCATGCTTGCGGCTTCCGTCCTCCGCCCTGATCACACACCAGCCAGCTGAATGGCTTCGCCAGCCTCCTTTTGGGTGCTGTCTACTGTCCTCCTCATCCATTCTCCACTTCTTCGTTGCCTAATAGTGTTATTGACTGGGGAATTCTGACAGAGAGACTCCCACGTGTCTCTCCGCCCACCTGACAGGAGAAGGAGAAGAAGTAGAAGGAGGAGGGGGAGGAGGAGGGAGAGGGGGAATGGGGAGGAGGAGGGTGAGTGAGACCGGGCATGTGAAAATGGGTGTCGGTGGAAACACACCTCTCCGCAGCTCAGCTCGCTCAGGTTCTGAGAGAGAGAACAGAGGAGGTATTACAAAGCTCTCATCAGCTCCCCACACCGAAGCATTAATGAGCTGTGGAATCTGCGAAGGTAGGCACGCGGCCCGAGGATGTTTGAGACGTAAATTGCTGGGCATAATGAAGGAAGGAGTTTCCCAGAATAAAGAGCTCTGCGAAGATGGATAAAGGAGGAAAGCTAAGCAGGCAGCTGCTCAGGGGTTCCCAGGACATCCCTCACAGTCTGAATTATCCCCACCACTGTCACCACATCCCTGACACAGACCTTGCCAGGAGTGCTCACACTGCAGAAGGAGGCAGCAGTCTGTAGGTGACTCTTTGGAAGAAGTAGGGGTAATGGTCTCAGGTCACAGCCAGGCCAAGCCAATACTTAAAATCTGGGGAGATTAAAGGAAGATGAATGTGGAGGAGTCCCCGGGGGGCTAGGGGAGCTGGAGGGAGGGGACCTACAGAGTTCTAGCGGAGGGGAAGCGGGCTCTCTGCTTACTCTTCTCAGCGGGGACATGTCTGCGACACACGCTAAGGTCACAGAGCTGAGGTCAAATGGGACAGACCCAGTATGGAAGACTTGCTTAAGGTCTTTCCCATCTTCTCTGTGCGGCACCTGTCACCCCCTGCACAAGTGGCCCCATGGGAGGTCTTAAAGTGACTGGGAACAGTGACCTAAGAAAAGGCAACGGTGGTCTTAGCCAATTCCCCGGTAGGCAGACAGACAGGGAGAGGGGCCACAGCTACGTAAAAAAGGGATGAATTTTCAAGATGGCCAGCTTCTTCATCAACCTGCAGGTTAAAACAAAAGCCCCGGCAGCTTAAAACAAAGACTGCGTAGGCTTTTGTTTCCCACAAACAGGCCCTGGCTGACAGATGAACTCAACAACTTCACGGCCTATCGGGACATGCTACACAGAAGCTGTGGGCCAATTGACCATCCCATCGCTCTTCAAACTGCCCAACCTTAAATTAGGGGAGGAAGCGCTTCAGAGGCTTTAAAAGTCCCAATTCCCAAGAAGAGACTGGATTTTTCAACTTCCCCAGTCCTCTGCTTTCCAGAGGGTCCTTTTCTGTGTCTGCAGCATGCATGTGCTTCCTTAGTGAACGCCGTCTTCAACTGTTGCTTCTGTCTGTTGCGCTCTGCCGTGTCTGCGATTTCTCCGACGCTACCTTCTACTCTCAAGGTTCTTCCTGCCTTTTAAATCTTTAACTGGCAGAGAAAACAAACCTGATCATGACCCCCAGCCTGCATCAGCAGCTGCTTAAACATTGCTTATAAAATGCATAACCTAAAAACTGTTTACATCTAAAGACTGAAAAGATGAGCATATATACATCTGCACTGTGAGAGTGTATTTCAAATGACAGGCAGGAAGAGGTGTCCCCAAGTCCTGCTATTTCCATACCACGTATCTCTGCCTCTTCTGCATTCTGCCTAGGCCCTCATGTTGCTCCTCCCCTGGGCCAATAGCCACCTCGTACATGCATGCTGACTGAGATGTTTCTCACTTCTCAAATGTTTTTGTTCCTCAGCACGCTGAGCCCAGGGGGTGAACTAGGTCACAAAACAGGCAATGTCTTTGGAAATAGGAGTATTGCCAGCGAGTGGTGCATGTATATGTGCAGGTGGCAGGGACGTGGAATGGAAACTGTAGACAAAGATGGCATCTACACGCAAACTAGAAGAGCCTAGAGCTTCAAAGCCCAGAGCAGAGAAGGTGTGGCCGGGCACCACTGGTGCAGTGAGAGGCAACCATGCAGAGGCAGCTTGGCTGGTCAGGTTGAATTCATTCCAGGTTAAGACTGTGAGAAGAACAACGTAGAAGCTGAAGCCAAGTCTATGGGAACAAGACATCTAAAATCAAAGGCTGGGGTACGGGTCCAGAGAAACTACCGCCAATCAATCAGAGAAGGTAAGTCTATGGGAACAAGACATCTAAAGTCAAAGACTGAGTACAGGTCCAGAGAAACTAGCACACTGGCCAAACACTAGGCTTATCTTGAGCAAAACCAGAGAGCATGCAGAACCAGGTCATGCTAACAAGAACCAGCTTATGGGAGGCGTGCAGTTCTGTCCAATAGTTACAAACGGAATCTGCCTTAGGGACAGCCTAGGCTGGAACCACATGGAGAAGGATTTCAGAGGGTTACAGCTAACTGATCTGAACACTCCACTGACACGCAAAACAATTCTAACTCAACTAACACAATGGGTATGTGTATTGGTGGCTGGTTTTAAAATTTTATCTACTGATTAAAAGGATCTAGAGATTGTATTCATCTTACCTCTGAATCCAAATTGCCCAGTGATGAGAGTTCAAGGATCTGGGGGATTTTATAAAACAGAATAGCTAGCCAAATTCTGGAACCAGAGGTCTGTCCCGGGGGAATTGGTTGTTGTTGTTGGTGGTGGTGGTGGTGGTGGTGGTGATGGTGGTGGTGGTGGCGATGGTGGTATGTGTGTGTGTTGAAACAGGATCTCAATCTATAGAACTCACTCTGTAGCCCAGGTTGACCAGAACTTGCAATAATCCTCCTGCCTCAGCCTCCTAAGTACTGGGATTACAGGGGTGAGACAGCAGTGTAGACCAGATCTCTTTCTGATGCATAGCTAAGAATCATCTGAACCCACCAAGCACAACAAAGTGCGATGCTGTCCAGATATGTAAGGGTTACTGAATGGCAGGTGCTCACAGGAAGGATGAACAGCATACGCCTGCCTACCGAGCAGTTCAGAAGGGCTTGCTTTGCTAGAGATTTGCTTCCTGTACAGAAAACCTATTTTCAGACAAATGTTTGTGTGCTACTATCTTACTTGCGCATATCCTAAGTGGCCCAGGGGCTAAGTACATAATCCTCTTCAGCTGTATGTCTCAATTAAACCCCTCTACTGAAGCTATCTATGGCAGTTAGTCACTTTCATCGGCAGCATTACATGAAGTTGTAAATAGCCATACTTCTAGAATACATCAATTATCTTTGGCAATATTTCTTTTGAAAAGACCTTGGAACATTTAATGGTTGAAAAGATAAAGGATGTCATGTTCCTAACATTGCAAATTACTGCAACTGTTGTGTCCGATGACTGGCTCTAACTAGGAGACTCGAAACTGCAACTCTAGGTGACGGAAAAAATGACAGTGAGAACAGGACTTCATTCCACACGTCCAGGCTGCTTGACATTTTCCAGCGTGCCTTGACTGTCATAAAAGGAAATGACCTTGAAAAGAATTAAGCATATCAAGTAGCAAAACTGCAGCTCCTGCAATATGACAATACGTTCACATCTTAATAGCCTGGCTAAGCATTTCGGAAACAGAAAGTATTTTATTGGTCTTTAACCAATTCATATATATCTTTATAGGCTTATGCATATTCACGACAAGGCCATTTTAATCTCCCCCTACCTACCTGGCCCTGAACTTGGAAATGAAGGCAGTGAGGACCTGGCTTCCTGGGATGGGAGGCTGATCAGATGTTGCAAGACACATAGGGCCTGCTTGATTATTATTTTAAGCCTGCGTTTACTTAGAGTGCTCTCAATAAAAACACAAATTCAGATTAGGTCTCTATGCTTGATGTTTATTAATCTAGATGCTCTTTAAGAGGGAACACGTAAGCATCTTGACAAATAAATTGAGCTGCTGTCACTCCACAAAAATAAGTGCAATTAAAAGAGAAGCAGCAGACAATAAGGCAGAAGGAATACCATGTGCACAGCTGAGTGCACAGCTGAGGTGAGGAAGGACAGGCAGGCAGAGTTGACCTGTGACTCATGCCCCGGTGGCCCAATTCCAGGGAAACCGTCTCACCGCTTGTGCCCCTAGTGTTCTCTTTTGACAGAAAATACTGTTTCCTTCCTGCTCCTCAAGGATGCGGTGGGGATGAGTGACGTGTATACCTAGAAACTTCTTCTTGGGGAACGTGGACAAGAACCTGAGACCGTCAAAGGGTTGTTCTGAGCAGAGTCATCAGCAGAGGTCACAGAGACCATGGGCTGACGTGTTCCTTGCGTATTTGCACAGAGAGCTCTCAGAAGCATGCTCTCACCTGAACTATCCGTGAGAGCATGCATGACTGAAATGTACCCAAACTGGGAGAAGGACGATGTCACCCTGCCTGAACATGCATGTAAGTCTGGTACCTCCCCTCTGACTACTCACTGTGTGAAGAGGCAATTAATCCCTGGGCTTGCCCACATGCAAGCCTCCTATTTACTGAGTGTCTATCTGATCCATAGAGCCCCCATAGCCTGTCAGTACTTTGGTAATTCTCGGAGTCGGATAGTCCCCAGAGTCTGGAGACCCTGTCAGTCGTGGAGCCCTGAATACGTTAAACACTCAGAGGAACTGGCTAATGATTGTATTTGCCTAACCCGCTGCTTGCCCATAGAACCTGTGAATGACGACATTTGCTAAAGAGCTGGTGCTGGTGGGCTACTTGACATGGGATGATGCAGTTAGTTCATCTGTTCTGGGATAACCGAGGGGAAATGCAGACACTTGATTCATCATTTTAAAAAGAAAAGTGGGCAGTTGGTCCACTCACAACATTGTGTGACTACCAAACTCTCTGACTCTAAAATATATCATTACCCTGGATGGAAGCTCTGTGCTCCCTCAGCAGCTATCTCCCCTCCCCCTGCCATTTACTCCCAACAGCCCTGGCTCTGTTTTCTATGGATTTACCCGTGTTGATATCTCATATAAGTGGACATGGGCATTCAAGGTCTATCCATGCTGTAGCACGCTCTGTAGTTCATTCCTTTGTATAAGTGAAGTCCTCCGTAGTATGGACATATCACTCCTGGGTCACAGACCATCATGAGGAGTTCTGCTATGAGCACACACATACATGTACCCTGTGAGCATACATATACATGAATGTAAAGCACCAGTGTTGGTCCTATGGGGTAGATATGTAACAGTGGAATTTCTGGGTCATACCATAGTTCTAGGATTAGTCTTTGAAAAGCTTTCCCACAGAGTCCACTCTATTTTACAATACGATCAACAAAATGCAAGGATTATGATTTCTCTATGTCCTTGCCAACATTTATTTTCCACTTTATTGTGGAAACCCATCCTGGTGACCACGCAGTGCCAGCTCACCATTTTATGACTGGTGAGTCCTTGGTGACAGCTGCATCGGTGCATCCTCTCACGTGTGTTTGTTGGCCTGCAGAACACACATTTGGGTAAAGGCCTGTTGTGGAATAATCTTTCTGTACACTGTGTAAATTACACTGTTATTGGTTTAATTAAGAAGCTGACTGGCCAATAGCTGGACAGAATAAGGTTAGCTGGGAAAACTAGACTCGGGAGACTGGGAAGAAAAAGGGCAGAGCTGGAGTCAGAGGAGTTGCCAGACAGACACAGGGAGGAAACAGGAGGTGCAAGATGAAAGAGGGGTAATGGCCACACGGCAGAACGTAGATTAATACAAATGGGTTAATGTAAGTTGTAAGAGTTAGCTAGTAAAAAGCCTGAGCCATTGCCTGAGCATTTATAACTAAAAGTAAGTTTTTGTGTGGTTATTTGGGAAGCCAAGACAAAGAAAAGTCTGCCTGCAGATGCCTACTAAGGCCCTTTGCAGATGGCTTCTCAGTTATTTGTAAGGTCTTATTAAGCAAAGCTCTGCGACTCCCTGCTGAACATACTCTTTTAACAAAATAAAATAAAAAACAAGATGTTAACCGTGGAGAGACTGGGAAGCGGTGCTATGAACCCTGACTGCTCAGGTTCATTCTGGAACTCAGTCGCTGGGAGACCTTACCTGACAGTTCCCTCTGTGAGTCATAAGATCTTTACATGTAATGATGCATGACTATGAAATCGCATGAATGTGTGGCAAATGTTGATTTAATCAGTGCAGCTTACAATGATGTCTAAAATGTAAAGATGTAAAGTTATAAAATATTTCAAAAATCAGAATATGAATATCTATATAGACAGCATGCTCACATAATTACACATGTATTCCCATTGAGATGAAAATATTTTTCAAGTATATATAATAAGTAGAAAGTTTTGTGATTCGACCCTAAGCACTGTTTTTGTTTTACAAATATTATGCAAAATCAATGAAACCATATAATAATATAAAATAGAAAAAAACATGTTAAACTATAACTTTAAAATTTTTGTATACTGACAAAAATAAAATTAAACTATATTTGACAGTATCCTAAAATGAGAAATTTAAGATGCTGATTTTGTTCTACTCCCCATAAATGTTTACTTAAATATATTGTCTATGTGTTTTATATATAGTGTACGTACATCTATAAATCAACCACTGTTATTCAAATAATATTCAAGTAACATAATACCCTACTTATGTCACTGCAAATTTTCTCTTTCAATGTACTTAAAATTTATTTCATCATTTCCAGATTGCTGAACTTTTGGGGGTGTGCTAAGAGGTATAATGAAGCAGGGTATGGTGGCACATGTCTTTAATCCCAGCACTTAGAGGCAGAAGCAGGTGGATCTCTGTGTGTTCAAGACTCTAACATACTCAGTTCACACATGCAGTTCTAGAATAGCCGAGGCTAGCAGTAGGGAGACTGCGTATAAAGAACAGTGTGTGTGGAGGGTGGTGAGATTACATCAAATGACGTTCACTTCCTCCCCTCCCCCTTTTCTTTTGGGAGGATGGTTTTTGAGGTAGGGTTTCTTTTCGTTCTAACAGTCCTGGCTGTCCTAGAACTCACTCTATAGACCAGGCTGGCCTTGAACTCACAGAGATCAACCTGCCTCTGCCTCCCAAGTATTGGAATAAAAGGCGTGTGCCACCACGCCAGGCTCAAAGTTCACTTAAAATGAATCATTTTTAACTATGAATAAATGTTTCCCAGTCTTCTCTAACCCGGAACCAACAGCACTGTGTGTGAAGCGGTCACAGCTCTTGCTAACAACGGAACAATTATCCCCTCCCCATGGTCTCTCACCATTTGTCTTTGGCTATTAGCAAGATTAAATCCTCTTTCATATATTTTCAGGCCAAGGCATTTCCTTTGGGGAGTTCCTGTGTGCACCGTCCGCAGATTCACTCTTCCAAATGGACAGTAAACACTCACCTGAAAATAATAATGCAGCCTGAAAGCATGCTTTGGAAACATCGCCATCCTCTGAGCGTGGCCTTATCTCCCGCACGGAATGCTTCCCAATTATCTTCAACTCTTCTGAGGGGGTAGGGGTTGCTTTGTATTTGTAGGCTCTATTTATGTCAAGACTTCTTTTATATGCAAAATACATTTTGCATATTTTTAAATTTTGTATGCAAAATACATGATATTTTCCAAACAATTGTTCAATCTTTCTCTTGAAAACAGGAAAACATTTTTCGATGGTTTCAGAGCTCAACCATAAATCCATAAGTGGAACGCTGCTGTCTATGAATTTTAAAACCATTTTATTTTCTACTTCAGTCCAATGGTTAATTTCTTAGTTTGCAAATATTATCTCTGTCTGCCCAAGAAGCAATTTTGGCAAATGTTTTAAAGATAATTGAAAAAGGGGGGCTTACAGGACAGATACAAAGTTTATCTCATTTAATTTTTTATCTTGAATTCTGCACACATGATAGAGAAAAAGGCAAGCTTTCCTCTCTTTGATTATAAGTGGCCTGACTCACTGCCCAACCTTCTCTTTAAGCTGCAACATCCTGGACCACTTCCTATTATACTGTTGGGTGACGTCACCACCTAGTAAAGCTGGGTGACGTCACTTCCTATCACTGGCTGGGTGACATCACCTTCTATTATACATTTGGGTTGTTATTATTTATTAATAGGGAACCTATTCTAGTAACTAGAAGCAGAAGAGTAAAGTCTGAACAATTATTAGTCACTAACTTTAGCTGTCTTTCTCCACCATTCTTTTCATGATAAAATGGAAAGATTTTGTTCCTCACAGATGGTAGAATTCTGCTATTTTTAGAATCAGGAATGTCTAAAATTCCCATTCCATGCTACTGATAGTGTAGGTTATAGGAATGTACATAAATGTATATTCAAATCTCCATAAATCACCATAGTTAAACCTATATATTGTTCAAAAATTATGTATCACTTGTTATAAAAGTATTGAGAAAATTTTAAGTATTATGCCATATGTAGAAAGTATATTAGTATATAAACATAAATATCAATTTTATTAAGTTATAATTGAGTATTATTTTATAAAATAGAATATATGCTATAAAATACTATGTAATGGAATTACATAATCATGTAAGTTTTAATATAGCATAGCAAAAGCTATGACAATATGATTTTTTATTTACTAATGCCTGAGATAAAACAAGAAGCATTTCTGAGAGAAGCTTACTGCTCAAGCAATCCCACTGGCTTGTTGAAGATGAGAAACCAATTGTTCACTTACTACACGAAATGGCATGTTTTTCTACAAATCATCTGGACAAAACAGAAATGACCTGAAATGGACGTTCCTGCATGCCCTAAGAATTAAAACACTTTCCATATGCACAGCTGGCTGCATGGGTTTGAACCTCCTACCCTGGGAGCCGAAGGTACTCCCTCGGAAAGGACACTGCTGCTGCCCGGCTAATCAGCTGTGAAGACTGTATTCTCCACCCTCCAACAGTTTTGCTGAGCAATATCTACTGGACAAGGTTTGCAACATTTACAGGCACCGCTCCTTGAACACATGGGGCAATTTCCTAGAATGTGTGATTGTCAAAGGAGAGAATGTGTCAATCCCCTAATTACCAACTATTCATTGTGCAGGGTGTTGAGACATTGTAAATGAGGTGTGGGTAAATTAGCTGGAAATTCCAAGTATGTTACACTGTATTTTATACAGAATAAAAACTTTTTCAAAATATGTAATTTACTCAAAGGAGTCGCCTATCTTCAATACATCCTCTACAGAAAGCAATCTGCATTGACCCTAGACGTTACCATTCCTTCAACATCCATCTGGAACACTTAATTCATTCAAAAGCAACAGAGTAATGGGAACCACATTTTCTAACCTGAGCTAGTATTATACAACGCCACTAGGAATAGTGCTTCGTATTCCATTCTCATCTCCTGCTTTCCTTCTGATTGACTTGCCAAGGTTCCATCCCAACCTCTGACCAGGAGCTAGAAATAATTATTAATTTCTTACATGAGCTTAATCTCAGAAAGTGTCATGCCCCAACTGGAGGTCGTTGACAAAATTATCCTCACTCAACCACACTGAGACATGTCTGGGGGATAAAACCAGGTCTCCACTGCTGTCCAGCTCCAAAGAAAGGAGTAAATTTTAGGGTCATAGTTGGTTCTTTGGTGCCTTTAGCAAAAACAGAAAAGCACAAAAAATAATTTTGAATTGGAGTCATATTAGCAAAAAAAAAGTAGCATTTTCTTCAACACATGAGAAAGAATTACATGCTCTGTCCACCAGCAAAAGGCCATTTTCAAAGTAGGGGAAAGGTTGCTCGGCCTTTCGTCAATGAAGTTGGCAAGCCCTAAATCCCTTAGATGACAAAGCCACACAGGGCACAAACTGCGCTAACCAAGGCGGATGAGAAGACAAAGAAAGCTGAACAAAGGAAAATGCTGACATTTTCTCAGGCTGCTGTGTGAGTAGAGGAGACGCGGCTACTCCTATGTGCCTGAGACACTCAGAGCGGTGCCTGTATCCAAGTCAAATCTCCCGAGTTCATTTAAACCTTCAAAAGACTCCGCTAATGAGCTAGACCTTTCAGGGGCAACCTCTCCATTCTGGGCAAATTACAACTCCATCACTGTCTCTTAAATCAGATCCATCATTCTCAACCCAAGAATCACTTCAATGTCTGTAAATTTGAAAGATGAGAAGAACAGAAATCGTAACAATCCAGCATTATGAAATCCAAAGTTAACTTATCAGTTGTCAAAATGAATCCTAGGTGAGGGAGTCGTTTATTGAATAAATAGGCGCAATTCCCCGTCCCGGCTACATAAGGCCAGCTCACTCCCAAATGCTGAGTTTTACCTTCCCACACACCACGCACCAAACAAGGATGGGACAGCTTTATTCCATTTATTATTTGTTTTTAGGGCCTTTATAATTTAAAAGACATTCTTCCTATAGTCTTTCAGCTGACCAACTCAATACTGTCATTTTAAATCCCCAAATACTATATGTAATGATAGAGGCTAGAAAATCTAATAGCGAAGAAGATTAAGTATGGACACTCCATAGCCCTCTTACTAGCACAAACGCAACACCGGAAGAGAGCACCGGAAAAGCATTATGGGAATACGGATGTCCTGGCAGGAAGGCGGAGGTGGATACACTGGCTACATAAGTTTTCTGGTGGGGTCAGTCTCAGCAACTCTCCCAAACACCCTTGTTCACGCCAGGCCTCAGAGAGGAAGACGCCCTGCTCTCTGCTTTCAGAGGGTGCTGCTTCCACTTAGTGATGTTTATAAAAATGACAGCAGCTTCCTATTTGAATGTTAATTATTGTTATGACACACAAGATAATTTAACTTGCTTCGGTAATTTATTCTTCCCTCTAATTACATGTAGTAATTGGAAAATCTTCCAGAGTGTAACAACAGTTCTGAAGGTGAAATGGCAGAGGGGGAGAGATCTCTGCCATAGGAACTCAACCATAACCTAGAGGTAGATGCGTAATTGGCAGCCACTTGAGTGAACCAAGGGAGGAATCAGACACGGCCCTTCTAGAACCAAGTAGGTGGCACCCATGACCTTCATGAATTACATGATTGAAGAGGAAGGCCAGGATAAAGCAGGTGGGCAGAGCCACACCAAAAGGAACGTAAGTGCTGGAGTGGCATGTTGAAGAATAACAGCCTCTACCTTAACACCGAGTCTAGAAGCCAAGCCCACGCAGTTCAGAGATGCTCAAGGACCACAACCCAGTATGCCAGGGACTCTCCCAGAGTTGCTGATGCTGTAGAACATCATACAGAAAATACACAGTGCCATGGATCAGTAGACAGATACACTGCATGAATTTAAATTAACAATAGGGCTAAACCATTCCACACAAAAGGACTTCTGCTAAGGATTCTTGTTCCCTGATCTGTCCTCTCCTCCGAGGAACTGAAGCGTTATTATGTAACTACACTTACAGTTCCCTCTTTGAGAATTTCCGACAGATTATTTCAATCTGGTACACAGACAGGAAGAAGACCCCATGTGCCTGTCTTCCAGCTTTAATAATGCAAGCCAGTCTTTCTCCATATACTGTCTGTACCACTTGGCCTTTATGCAAGCAAATTCCACTGTCGCATCATTTCATATTCCAGTAGGTCAATATTTATATTATAAATATGGATTGTTTTTAACTTCAACATTATAATTCCTTAAATATACAAATAGTACCTCCTTAATATGTTCAAATATTTAGGCAGCACACCTTTTCCACATTACAATATTTTGTAGTTTATTTATATAAGCTGAGAACTAAAAACAGATGCAGACAATAACATTAGCTGATATTTAACATATAGTTAATAACTCACTGCTTCTTATTCCTAACTGGCATTTTTTTTATTGATAAAGCCGAGTTATCAGTTCTAGAGAACTGCTTGGGGCTGAGAGGTTTTTAAGCTCCATCGCCACACTGTTTTCTTAGGCGCAATGTTCTCCAGTCCTCCAGGCTCCAGTTAACTAGGTGTCAGCTCGGGGGGAAAGGGAGAAACCTGATCAGTTGACACCTGGCAAAGGTAGTAAGAAAACGTCATCAGCTGGGTACCCCATGGGCTGATATTATGTGGCCCTCACCACCTCTCTGGGGGCAAACAACCACACACAGCCACAGGGTTGCAAAACAGTGAATTCCAACTGACTGAGCCATTTTTCCTTTGTTGCTGGACTAGTTCCATGAAGGGGTTTTTCCCAAGTGGTGAAATTTCTGGTGGGATTCATGAAGGAAGGGCCGAGTGAAGCTTTAATTTCTTTCAACTATATCAAAATAATAAGTAGGTTGTATAATACTGTCCAAAAAGGTAGCCAATGAGGCTTTTATTTTCAGCTCTAAAAAAGTCCCTGCATCTTTCTTGGAAACCCAAATCTGGGGTCTAAGTAAGCCCCAGGATGGGGAGGGTGAAGAGGTGTGTGTCACAATCACCTTGTCCTCTCAACAGAGCTTCTCCAGGGAGCAGATCTCTTCCTAAAGCCAGAACATCCCCCGCTAAGAAAGCATCCAAAGCCCAAAAAAGTACGGGTCTATGGACTATCAGAGCTTCTTGCTGTGCCTTTTATCTTGAACCCAGGCATGAAGGCTTGGTTTTGTTCCGTGAGGCTGATGCAACACTGCACAAGATCCCGGGAAATCAAATTTCCCTCTACAAGGTTCCCCGAACCCATGGAAACAGAGCATGTGATGAGAAGAGCCGTAAAGAGACACTGTTAAGAGACGCGATGGGCTGTAAACACAGAGATCTCATGCCGGGGACACGGTCTCCTAAGTGCATCCATCACATAGAACACATTTGTTTCCCAGAGATGAAGTCATTGCTTAAGCTAGGAAAATGACTCCCATCCATCTCTCCGCATCCTCTCTCAGCCTTGAGAAACGGAAGAGCCTGGATGGTGTGCAAACAGAAGCTCTTGTAAGCAGGGGCAGCTCATTCCGAGGGGCTTCTTCCCACGCAGTGAAATGGCCAGGCAAAGCAGGGTCTCGAGAGGATGTAGCACAACAGTTCTTGAGAACACACTAAAAAATTCCAGTAAAGCAGCTGTGATAAAGGAGACATTCGTGCTGCGCCGTCCCTTCAAACAGAAGCCCTGCCCTCAACCACGACGGCAAAGAGGGTCCTGGAAATCATATTCTGCTGCAATGTAAGATTCAGCGCATTTACAAAATTAGTGCAAAGTACTTCAGGCTATCAACTGACACCTCCACCACCACACAACACTGTTCCCTAGCAATAGCACAGCTCACCTTCCATTTGGGACATAGACGAGTCGAGAAATTCAAGAAAAACATTAACAAGCGTATAGTTTTGTCAATCCCACTGTGGGTAACCAAAGTCTCCCCCCATGGACAGACACAGATAATCTTAGACTACCTGAAGATGGACAAATTGTGTAATTACGCAAGAATCCAAAGGGAATGGTGTCGCTGATACAGTGTCTGCCTATCTGCCACTGGGACCACTGAAGTCATGCATGGCAGTGTTCGTCAATGTTCAACCATCTGACAGGATCCAGAGCTCAAGGCAGTACAGTAGACTGGGGCAGCCTGGGCAACTTGAGACCCTGGCTAAAGAAAAAAAAGAATTTAAATTTAATGCAGATTATTGTGGATTAGGGGTTGTGGATTCATCCCTAATATGAATTCAAGAGGACGAACAGCATTTACCTTGGGTGTCATCATTACTTCTGCAGGCTGGTCTACTACACAACATCTTCCGGGTCTAGAGAACCCTGACACAGGAAGTCAGGTAGCACGGGACACACACAGCATTCTACAATGGGTAATCCCCATTTGTAAAGCAGAAACAGTTACTGTTGTTGATAAAAAATTCTTTGAAATCTTTTTTAAAAATTTAAGAGGTTAACCTCATTATGATGGAAATATAAAGAAGCAAATGGTATTAAATCTTTCCTGGTTAACTTTTGTCTTTTAACAAAGGATCAATTTCAGTTACAGTCTGGAACTGTCATATCTAATCTGGCTTGTTTGCCAGCCTGTGGCATTATCAGAAAGGGGGGCCTAGTGTGAGGAAGCTAATTCATCTCAGGATGTCTGGGGCCCCCTTTCTCCCCATCCTCTGTTTCCTATGCACACGAGGTACACACGGCTCTTACACGTCCGCACCAACAATACACTATGCTACCACGGGTACTAAACAATGGAGCCAGCTGGCCACAGGCTAAAACCTTGAGCAACATAAACCTTTACTCCTTTAAGGTGGTTTTCTCACAAACACAAACAGACAGTGAGGATGTCTTCCAAGATTAAGAAATCTTTCACATGAGTGGCCATAATCACACCTGTCTTATTAATCCCCCACTGAAATCAAACAGATGCATCTTTAAGTTTCAGCCTTCGCTTGGCCACTCCACCCTCTTCTCTCTGATATCTTACGACCTGACCCGGTTCCAGCCTTTCCCCTCTACAGGTACAAACTTCCTCTCGCTGCCACCACAACGCTGAAGTGAGAGTTATCTAAGAGCTTTCCTAGCCCAGCATCCAGGGAGCAGAACTGAAAACTCAGGCCTGCAAGGATGAAATAACAGGCTCAGGTACAGCTTACACATCATTTCTGGTTCACCTACACACAGGGCTCCTAGAACTGTGCTCTCTCCTCTACACCATGCTACATTCTTCCTGAATGCTCTAGTCTAATCCAAGAAACAAGTTTAAAAAGCCAAAGGGGCACTTTATTATTTTCTCACTAGGTAAAGAACTTGGAATCACAACCAGAAGAAATCCAACAAAACTGAATGCAACAATGAGACTAGAATCTGGCACCTTGAAGAAACCTCCATTTTCTTCACCTCTTCATCTAAAACCAGGAACCAGGAAGCCAGTTCCACAGCGACCCTCACTTACTCCAGCAGGCATTATCACTAGAGGAACCCCTCACATGAGTCAACCCCAAATCTCCTCATGGTGGGAAGCTGCCCTGCCCTCTAGGAGATGAAGTAGACACACAGTCAACACAGGCTTAGGAGGTACTGAGCAAACCCCTAAGTGTTTGGAAAAAATAAGCTTAGACCATGAAGTTGGGGTAAAAGGACCTTACAGAAGTTCTCCAGAGACCAGAACTTGACAGTTAGCAAGTTAAACAATTTCATGTCCTTTAATATTTCTATTCTTTGTCTAACGTTTCTGCAAATTGTCCACGGAGCTGTGTGCATATGTGTGTGCCTGCTAAGTGTGAGAGTGTGTGTTGTGGAATATGTGCATTTAACTAGGCAAAGATGAGCTTATGCTGGGGACTATCACTTTAACTCTGTGAAGGTGTGTTACATTTGTTTCTGCTGCCTTTGTTAATGATGTAAAGATGTATTACATTTGTTTGTGCTGCATCTGTTTAATTATGTAAAGATGTGCTGCATCTGTTTCACCTTGCCTGCCTAAGACACCTGATTGGTCTAATAAAAAGCTGAATGGCCAATATCTAGGCAGGAGAGGGATAGGCAGGGCTGGTGGGCAAAGAGAACAAGTAGATGGAGAGAAATCTAGGCAGAAGAAAGAACTAGAGAAGAGAACGAGGGAGAAAGAGGGGGCCATGCCAGGGGCCAGAAGCAAGGCAACCGCCAGCCAGTCAGTCATGGAGACAACAGGAAAGAAAACAAGAAAGAAAGGAAGAAAGAAAGAAAGAAAGAAAGAAAGAAAGAAAGAAAGAAAGAAAGAAAGAAAGAAAGAAAGAAAGAAAAAGAGAGGGAGGGAGGGAGGGAAGGAGGAAGGAAGGGAGGTAAAAAGCCCCAAGGCAAAATGTAGAGAAAGGGAAACAAATTAAAATAAGAGCTAAGCTAAGGCCACACATTCAACATTAATAAGTGCTGTGTTATGATTTAGGAGTTGGGTAGTGGCCCAAAGGAAAGCCTGGTGTGTGTTTGTGTGCATAAGCACATGTGTATATGTACATTTGTGAATGTGAACACACTTGCATTGTTCAGGACTGAACCTGAGGCCTCCGACATGCTATCCCTCCACCACTGAGCAATATTCTCAACCCTCTTTTTACTTTTTATCTTGTGGCAATGTCTTCCTACATTGCCAAACCTGGCCCTGAATTTGTGCTATAGCCTGGGCAAACCCTAAACTGCCAATCTTCTGATCTCAGCCTCCCGAGTAGCTAAGACTGTGGGCCTGCGCTGCCGGGTCCAGCTCTCTGTGTTGCTCTTTATACCTAGAATTTAGTATCAGTGACAGGCACATAAGTGTTAATATAAGAGAAAGGCCATCAACAGAAGAAACAGAAAAATCTAAGTTTGGGGGATCGATGAAACCCTAGCTAGAGGCAGCTTATGAGAAAACAGTCCCTTCCTAATAGACTAACTTGTAAACATGATGAGGAACTAGGAAGGAAGGAGGAAAACATCGAATTGGTCTCAACGTATTTTCAGAAGCTAGGACCTGACTCCGTGGGAAAGCACTTAGCTCCTGTGTGCACAGCCCTGGATTCAATCCCCAACATGAGGAAAAAGTATTTTTGAGCAAGAATCTAAATCTAGTTTGTTGGCTGTTAGAGGTCAAGGAACTTCACAGCTGTAACCATAGCCAATAGGAGACAACCGGCCGAGGAGAAGAAACAGCCAGAAATATCCAGACTAAAGCCCTTAATGATAGAACAAGGTTAAAAAACACAGATCCTGATAAGGCAGGTGTGCAGGCACATGTATGCAATCCCAGGGCTTGAGAGGTGGGGTAAGGAAGATCAGGAGTTCGAGACAGCCACAGCTCCACAGTAAATCTGAGGACACCTCAGGCTACATGACAAGCTTCCCATGAACAACGCTGAGTCTGAGAAGAAAACGGGTATGCCAGTTGGCTCTTCCCAGGTAGCAAGGTGCCTGCTGCTCTTTGGCTAGATGTTATAAATGAATAACCTTCCATTTCCCCCGCCCCCATCCCATCGGCTTAGCAGCTACACCTGAATCTAGTGATATTTTAACAACCATCTGCAGTCCCATTGACTCTGTTGCTGTTCCAACTGCAGTTTTTAACTAAGTCTCTATTGTTCTATCTACTAATAAAGACTTGGAAGTCAGATGTTGGGGTGAAAACCTGATATTTCAGAAGGGCCAAGAAACAGCCAGCTGACCTTTCTTTTGGCCAGAGACCCAGCAAGAGAATGTCTCTCCATTCGTCCCAACCCACTCTCTCCCCCCCAAAAAATGTGAATCTCTAAGTCCCTCTCTGTCCCCCTCCTGTGCGGCTCTCTGTCTTCCTGGGCCCTCCATATTCTCTATGGCTGATTCTTGTGAACCAGTTGCTGGCTCTGCACCCTGGTTCACAGTGTTGTCAAACATCTCTCAGCACCATGACATTAGCAGCTTAGAGCCCTGCAAAAATACAGAGTGGGAGCAAGTGGTGCAGAGACAGATGTGCCCGCGACAGTCATAAAGGCATTGCAAGAAGGATTTACAAGGGGATGACATGCCACACACCAAACACACCTTAATAAATGACAAGAAAAAGGCATCAGGCCTGGAAGGAAAGCCACAGGACCTGAGATGACACCACCATGCTAAGTAAGAATGCCATTCCAAGAGCCACAAAAGATCATGCTGGAATGTTTCATAAGTGACAGGATGCCCATTAGCATCAAACAAGTAAAGGCAGTTAGATGGAAAAGCCAAGAACTGGAAACACAAAGAGCATTTGGATTTTCTAGGATGCTATTATATAAGCGGAAGGTACCTGAAGTCATCTACTGGCACAAAGGGAACCCGAACTTTAACTAAATTGAAAGTTTTTAAAGGCAAGTTTATTGTTGTCTTTCACTACAAGGGAAAAGCTGAGAGATCACGGTCAACAATCCGGAGCAAGGAGCAGTAGTGAGTGGGTCAGTATATCTACTCCATTCCAAGTCGGAGTCCACACTGGCAAGGACCTGCTGAGGGCTGGCTGGCGTTCATCTGGCCTCCTCAAGGGACAGCACTCCATGCCACTTTTACCTTAGACTGTGATTTCTGCTTCAAAAAGTGCCTCACCTTCTTATAAACCGAACATTTAGATCCACAGCGAAGTTTGTTATGCTGTAGCCTTAACCCTCAAAGTGGCACTCTGGAGACAAGACCGTTGGAGGAGAAACTACAGCTAAGTCAGTCACTGTTGGTTTTCTCTGCCAAGATACCATTTTACAGGCAAGCAACTTTCTTCTGACCTAAAGCATTATTTGTAGGACAGTTATTTTCTATTACTCACACTAATAAAAACTGTCATTAGCAAGAAATATAAAAGCCAGATGAAACTCCTGTGTAATGATCATATATGTGCATGTGTGTGTTAAAATTACTACCAAGAACATCTATTGTGGTTTTTGTATAGGAAAGATTCCGAAGGGATGCAAGATGACAGACACTTTTCATCTTGGCACCTGAGATGCTGAGGCAGGAAGATTTGGGAGTCTGATAAACCTCAGGCTTCATCATGAGACCCTATGAAAAACAAAGAAAAAAAGGGGAAGAAAGAGCTCGGAGAGGCGGCAAGGGAGAAAGGGGAAAAACAAGAAAGGAAATGGGAGACAGAACAAGGAGGAGGGGTTATGGGGAGGAGAGGGGAAGCTTTATTGGAAGAACGGACTTGACTCTATTCTAACACACTTACATACTAACAAGCTGAAGACAGACATTTGTGTTCAGAGAGTATTAAATAATAAAATCCAAAGTCATATAACCATAGGCCAGAGATCATCTAGAGCTGTTGCACTATTTTGTTTTGTTTTGGAGAGAGGGTCTCACTGTGTAGCTCTGACTATCTTAAAACTTGCTCTGTAGGTCAGGCTGGCCTCAGCCTCACAGAGATCTACCTGCATCTGCCTCCACCAAGCTAGAAGTAAATGTCTTCCATTATGCCTGTCCTAGTCTCAATATTTTTTAAAGTAATGGAAGCATAGCTAAGAAACAAAAGTCCTTTTGAGATAATATAAGAAGATCCTGAGGGGTAGAGCTGGGGAATGATCCCCAGCACCCACATACAGAGCCAGGTAGAGTGGAGAATGCTTGGGAAGGCAGAGGTGGGGGGATCCACAGAGCTTTTCTGGCCTGATAAAAAATATGAAGACCTTTCTCAACAAACAAGGCAGACAGTTCCCAAAGAACAGGCCTGGGGTTGATCACTAACCTCCACATGCATACACACAGACAGACAGATAGACAGACAGAAACACACACACACACACACACGAAAACAGGTATGCACACATACACAAATGAATGTTTTTTAAAAACAAATATTTTATAAAGGTAAAATAATGATTCTTAAAAAATAAATACAGGAAAATATTTTTTAACTGACTACTGAAGGAACCAGTAAGATGCTATGAGTAATTCAGGGGAGAATTCATAGAAGAAACACATAAGCACCAAAACCACGAACATGATGGAAAAGCAGCCAAAGGACCCTCACGTATAGGACAGTGACTGGCTGCACTTTCCAAACATGGTTACTGTTTCTATGGCAAGAGCCATAAGCCTTATGACCTGTTTTCTTTCATTCTGAGGAGAAAAGGGAAAGATTTATGTTATCATTATTAGTGTGTGCATGTGTGTAATGTGTGAGCGCACGCGCATGTGTGTGCACGCATGTGTGCGTTTGTGTATGTGTGTGCACACACATGCATGCTGACATTCCTTGTTTGAAGCCCACACCTCTCACTGCTAGAACCGCAGCTCTCCAGCTAAGTCAGGCTAGCTGGCCACTGAGCAGCAGGGGTGCATCCGCCTCAGCCTCCTGACTGCAGGCACCATGCCTGTTGTGTTACATGGTGGCTGGAATCAGAATTAGGTCCCCAGGCTTGCACAGCAAGCTCTTTACTGAGCCAGAGCCCCAGCCCGGGAGAGGCCATTCTTACAGGGTCTTACCCCCTTTAAGAGAAAATTAGGTAGGTGGAGTAGACAGAACAGAATTGTGGGAACAAGGAAGTAGAGTTGGGGAGACGCTTCAGGCATTCGCCATAGTGAGTCTCCATGCTGCTCCTCTCCGAGATGGACACAGGTTAAGATCTCTCCTGGTAAGGCACACCTCGTGGTGCTACCCAGATTACTAAATATGGGTTAAAGGAAGATGTGAGAATTAGCCTATAAGAGGCTACAGATAATGGGCCAGGCAGTGTTTTAAAAGAATACAGTTTCCGTGTAATTATTTCGGGTGTAAAGCTAGCCGGCAGCCGGGTGGCGGGACTCAGCCCCCGCTTCAGTGGCGGGACTCAGCCCCGCCGCTTCACACTACAGATTGGCGCCCAACGTGGGGCTACAGATAATGGGCCAGGCAGTGTTTTAAAAGAATACAGTTTCCGTGTAATTATTTCGGGTGTAAAGCTAGCCAGCGGCGGGTGGCGGGACGCAGCCCCACCGCTTCTCACTACAGTTTGGCGCGCCAACATGGGACCAAATCCACGTAAAAACCTGAAAAAGCTTTAAATAAAGGAGAGAGAGAGTTTAACACGGCTTTTTGCTGTTTGCCTGGACATGCTGTAGAGAGATCTCCTGTTTCCGCAATAGCGGCACAAAAAAAAAAAAAAAAAAAAAAAAGCTGAGTCATTTTAAAATGCAGCTTCCTGCGCTGTGCCGCCAGTGCAAACTCTGGCTATAAAGCATTTCAGTGGCTTTTATGGACTGGATGTTTGTGTGCCCGCTGGGGATCGGAAAGAAGGTTCTCTGAGACCATGCTCTGAGGCAGGAGTGGCTCCAGCTCTGCTCCGCCACGCTGAATTGTGCTGACCTCAGGCAGGAACTATCGCAATTACCATAATAACAGAGCAGTTAAGGTTTAGACTTGGCTGTAAACAGGCAGTACCGTATTATTTTAAGAAGTGGTTAACCTTTTAAGAAATGCTCCTGGATAGTAAAAAATTACAGATTCACAATAGAAAAGATTCAGACATAAAAGACTTTTAAATGAGTCACAGTGTTGGATGAATGTATGTAGGCTTGAGAGAGAGAGAAGAAGAAAATATAAAAAATAAAGTTAATGCCTAAAAAAAAAAGGCTAAAGTCTTTAAAGAGACAGAATAAAGTGATAGAATGAAAATAAGCCGCATAAAAATGGAAAATTCACAGAGAGTCTGGATTATGTATTTTGTTGTGTTTTCTTTGATTTTTTTGACTGTAAAGGAGCTAAATACAGAGAGACATTTCATTATATGGGCTGCCAGTCTAGACCAAAATGGACATCTTAATGGTATGACTTTAGGATTTGGATCTAAGAACATGATGCTTTGGAAAAGAGTTTCTTCTTTTGTTTTCACAGAGGACGAGACTCTGTGGATTGCTTCTATCCCAATATGGTATGATAGACCACGCCCTCCTGAAAGGTTGCTGTGAACATCTTCAAAAAATTACTTCACTCAACTGCCAACTGAGAGGAACCTAGGCACACAGGTTATACCATGAAAGACCTAAATAACAACGCCCCCATTCAGCAGGAAGCAGTTTGGAGAGAAAAAACTGCGCCCATTTTCCCAAATATTGCTTATAAATGTTCTTTTACATTTAAAGGGGGAGATGATATAGTATGATATGAATTTGCATTGGTATAGGATTTTAAGGTCAATTTTGTTATATGTATATGTATTTCTGATCTTGATTAAGCTATTGTGATTGTAGTTCATTTTAAAAACTGTAATGTATAATTAGGAAATATAGGTTTGTTAATGGATAATCATTGATAATAGTTAAGCTTGTAGTCATGTTATTAGATTTCTAGATATGTAGAGATATATTTCAGTTAGATAACATTCTTCATATCTTTCAAAGACTGCAGAATATGGCATTGAATGTTTTAATAACTTAGGGTTTTTCATGACAATGGAGACACGTCTGCTCCTGGCAGCACCAATATACTTCGAGAGGAAGATGGGCATCGAAGAGGCTACTTATGGAGTTTGTTAGCCATTTGGGCAAGGAACTGCTCTTGGCTGGACTGTTCCATAAACTGGACACAAAGAACCCGCAGAGAGAGGACTGCTGAACTTGCCTAAAGGTGAGATGGCCTTTTCGGGGTTCCTGATTCATGAAAGAGTCTGTCGAGACAGTTCTGCAGGACACAGCAGAAAGGGACTGAACTGTCTTTGGAATTTTCCTGCTTCATGAAAAATGTCTGCTGGACACTATGGGCCTGAAGGCTGCTGAAGATGGATGCCCCAACGGTACAGAGGAACTTTGGGTGACTGTCCAGGCAGCGAGTTGTCTCTGTCCATTTCTAGAGTTTGAAAGTTACAATATGACTTGTTTACTTAGTAATATTATATCCTTCTGGAGTCTTTGATGGAGTTTAAGAATAAATAGATAGTTATAGCTTTCCTTAGTTATGATTAAAAGATAAATAGATTTAAATATTGTAAACTGAATACTTGCTTGATAACTGTTTTGTTATATGTAATTTTGATAATGTTAAAGTTAAGCCTTTCTTTTTTGTTTAAACAGAAAAAGGGGAAATTGATGGAGGAGAGTTATCTGTCTATTGTTTCTTTCATTGGTTAATATAAAGAAAACTGCCTTGGCCCCTTTAAGAGACAGAAAAATTAGGTAGGTGAGTAGACAGAACAGAATTGCTGGGTAACAAGGAGTGAGTGGGAGACGCTTCAGGCAGTCTCCATAGTGAGTTCCATGCTGCTCCTCTCCGAGATGGGACACAGGTTAAGATCTCTCTGGTAAGCACACCTCGTGGTGCTACACAGATTACTAATATGGGTTTAAAGAAAGATGTGAGAAATTAGCCAATAAGAGGCTAACAGATAATGGGCAGGCAAGTGTTTTTAAAAGAATACAGTTTCCCGTGTAATTATTCGGTGTAAAGCTAGCCAGGCTGCCGGGTGGCGGGACGCATTACCAGACTTGTTTCCATTGTAGACAGAGAAAATGAAGGCTTAATTGAATTCTTCTCTCTTTGTTTCCTCATTGTCTTCCAGGAATAAATTCTAATATCTGGGGGTGAGTTGTTTTTGGCTTTGACTTGCTTCTTTTAGTCATAGTTTTCTGTTCCAACAATGAGTGTAACATTTGTTTTCAGAAAGATGAACACAGACTTTGTGATCCCTGTAGGAGTGTAGTATTGCTAAAAATGAACCAAATCTGAAAACATTTTAATTAAGATGGTTAAAAGTTTCCTTTTTCCTTTGGCTTTTCAAGACAAAGTTTCTCTGTAGCTTTGAAACCTGTCCTGAAACTAGCTCTTGTAGACCAGGCTGGCCTCGAACTCACAGAGATCTGCCTGCCTCTGCCTCCAGAATGCTGGGATTAAGGGCGTGCGCCGCCACCACCCGGCAACCTTTTCCCTTTCTAATGCAGATCTTCAGAGCTGAGCTGTGGCGTTACATCAGAGTTCAATTGGCTGTACACAGCACCTAGTTGGTCAGCACAGGAGACCTACGTGTTTTAGACAGTCGACTGTTTCTACCCCACCTGTCCTCGTTTTACATTCTAGTCCTGACTGACAATGAAGAATTTTGGGTTTTAGTAGTTTTACACGCAGACTCTAAAGTGATTTCTGTATGTTCTCTTTGAAGTAAAAACTACCAGACTTGTGGACCATACGGGACTTAGAAGACCCGGGTTTAAGTACTACCTTGACCCTCACATGGGTGCAGATCTACGATCCTGAATCCGCTGCTCTCCTGGGGTTACTGAGAAAGAGGAGCACACTGGCCAACATGCCTGGAGTTGATACTGCCTGTTTCTGTGCATTCATTTCCTAAGTGAATCTTAGCTTTACAGAACATTACAAACTAAACACAAATTTGGACTTCTGCTTTGCGGCACCCCACCTTACTGTTCTCTGGTTTCAGAGTCATTATCAAAGCGTGGAAGAGTTGAAGAGCGGCAGGAGGCAGTGTTCTGGTTAACTGAGCCATCCAGGCTGCTCTCCTCTTTAAGCGTCTTTGTTTAACAGTTTGGTGTGCTGTAGAAGCTGCTCGTCGCCTGAAGGCTGTTTTATACTTTGGCATGGAACAGGAGGGTAGTAGAAGTGAGGGGCAGGTCAGCAGCGGGCGTGTTTGCTATTCTTCCTAGTGCCCGGTCAGGCCACTCGAGCCACCTGTCACTCAGCTCCAAGGATTTGACACCTTCTTGTGGCCTCTACACACACACACACACACACGCACACGCACACGCACACACACCTGCACATTCTCACACACACCTGCACATGCTCACACACACAAAAGCATTTTGCAACTTAAATAAAGACTGAAATAAAAAAAACAAAAAAAAACAGAAGCATGGTAGCCCAGGTTCATATTCCCCACACAGAGCTATAGAGAGAAACAGTAAAGATTATCATGCATGCTTCTTGGCGTTAAGATGTAAATTTTCAATTTGCTTCAGTATTTTTAGAAACACGCAATCAACACCAACCTGTCAACTTCTGATGCAAAGCTTGGTGAGTGACAAAAAGATGGGGCCATTGTCCTGAGACCTGAGTGTTCTCTTTCCTCATCAGAAGCCGAATCATCATCAGAATGCTCACTGGACTGGCACCATAGTAGTGCACTGATCTCTCTCACACACACATGTACACATGCACGCACACACACGCACAAAGGCTACGGAGGGGCATCAGGGGACTCATCCCTCTGCATGTCCCTGCTACCCATTCCTCTGCATGTCTCTACTATCACTAGGAACACAGCCAGGAATGTGATTTCACAAAATGGATCCTCTGGTCACAAAATCTGCATCATACAATGGTACGTTCAATGGCCTTGGGGAGATGCTGGGGGGCAGTGTGAATATTCACCACTATGCTCTTTCTTTGCTGAATTCTCCACTCACAAGCTGCTTCTAAACTCTATGTTTTTAATTATTGATGTATTTATGTTCTGCAGTGAGCTTAAACTCAGGGATCTGTATATAAGCGTGCACTCTACCAGAGTCACGTAAGCATCTTTGTGTTCAAGAGACACAATTCGGTAAATTCAAACACATAAGTGCCACTATCAGCCACAAAGTGTCCTGCAATCCCCAACACTTTGACTGACCCTCCATAAGCACGACCCTTTCACTAATGCCCCGAGATAATGCATTCTTCCTAAAGACATATTTCCCACGGGTCACATGAGTCTTGTTTCCAAAGTGTTTCTCCAAGATGCCTACGCCCTATTTGGGTCTTTGTGTTTTTATTTTAGAACTTTTTCATAAACAAAAAATATTTCTAGGAGAAAGGCACCACCCCGTGCCATTACACAGACATCTGTTTGTATATATAATACACACCCTCTTGCCCTACTAGGGAAAACACAGGACCAGACAGTAACATAACTTAAAAGAAAAGAAAGCTGACGCCCAAAGGAATGAGTGAGCTCTTTTTTCAAGGCTACTCAGCGAGCAAGGGAAAGATCTAAGAGTCAATACTAATACTAGTCTTCCTATTGATACAGCAATGGCTTGACTGCTGGAGTTAATTATTATGTATTTGTTTGAAGTATCTAGCTATCAGTAGTATCCACCATTCAATTATAAATCTGAATGCTATTATAAAGTATTTTGCTAGAGTTTATACTCCTATCACAAGAGGTAAGGCTTTGAGGACAACAGGGGAAGGTGATGAAGCAATCTTAAACAAACCTTTCTGCGAGTTTTGCCCACGCCTCTCCATGGAGCGGGTTATCTCGGGCACTTAGAGGGCTGCCTTTGTTCAGCAAGCCCTCAGACACAGCGAGGGAGAATGGAGACAAAGAAACCCTGCGGTTCGTGGTGTGCACCTCACAGAAGCTCTCTGAGGCTGTAAGACAAATTGGAGCTCCATCACACACGGCTTTTAACATCCGAAGAGCTACCATAAAGTCTCCCAGGAAAACAGCAACAGGGAGACCCTGTCAGCTGTGCCTCAGGGAAGGCAAGCATCTCTGAAAACAAAGTAACTGCCACTCTTCTCATGACATTTTAAGAAAAGAGCTGACCAAGTTACAGACCGGGACACAAACACACACGTACATACACGGGGACAGACAGACATGGGCACAGTTTTGAAGCTATGGTTTCAGTTTTACAGAGAATAATTTATTTCAACAAGTGCAGATTGTTGCATACAACTCCCACCTGAGTAATAAAGACAAAGGAGAGGTAACCAGACTTCCGTGTCAAAAGTCGGGTCTTCAAGTCCCAGCTTGATTGCTTATTCTAAATGTGAATGAGACCTTGGCCAAATTGATACCCCTACCCAGAACAGTTTCCTCAGAACGATCCCAGAAAGGTTGACGGTTAAATAAAGCTGAAGCATCACACACAGGCCCTAGAATACACCAAGAGTTCAATATGAACTGTAAAAAGCATGGAAGGCAGCGCAGAGTAGCTGGTACAGCCCCTTTAAATCAGTACTCAGCAGGGCTACGTTTGCAATAGCATAGCTTTCTTTGTGCCTCCTTCCCAAACACACACACACACACACACACACACACACACACTCACGTTCCCCATAGGTGCAGCAAAAGATACACAGCAATCGGTATCAGCAGAGGGTACTCTAGCAGTGTGGTTTTCAGATTCCTAGTCCTGGATCATTCACCACCCACCCTCACTTGCTAGGCCCACAAACAATGGTTCTACACAGAGTCATCACGAGTTAGCATTAAAAAGATTTAAAAAAAAAAAAAAAGCCAAGCACAAGATGCCTGCCTTTCTCATGATTAACTCTGGGAGCCTTAACAAGTACAATAAAAGTTCTATTTCTGTAAAGGGGACTCTACCTTTATGCTACCTTTCTGAATTTTTTAAAAAGTTATTATTGGTGCATGTATGCCTGTCACCCGTGTGTGTAGGTCAGAGGTCAGAGGGTCACTCTGAGGACTCAGTTCTCTCCGTCCCCCTCTATGTAAGTTCAGGGGTCTATGGACTATCCTGGTATCCGTTCTTGCTGAGCCAGCTCACCCAGTCCCTTTATAGAAAAAAAAAATTAGTTATATCTTCAAAAAAGAAAAAGATCTCAAACATTTGACAATTAAATAAATATGTGAATACTAAAAGGATTGTATCTAAAGAGCTCTGTAAACAGAAACTATGTGTTGGTTTCCTGGCTACCCAGACCCAAATAATCACACAGAAACTATATTAGTAACAACAATGTTTGGCCAATAGCTTAGGCATATTCCTAGCTAGCTCTTACATCTTAAATTAGACCACTTCTATTAATCTGTGTCACCACAAGGTTATGGCCTACGGGAGGTTCCAGCATCTTTCTCCCTCCACAGTTACATGGTATGTGCCTGACTCTTCCTTCTTTCTCTCTGCATTCAGCTTAGTTTTCCTGCCTATCTCTATTCTGCCCTGCCATAGGCCAAAGCAGCTTCTTTATTAACAAAAGGTAATAAAAATACATTCACAGCATACAGAGGGGACTCTCACATCAGAGCTCCACAAAGAATGAGACAAACATGTCTGAATTCACAGAGGTGTTTGAGGGAACTAAATTCCTGATGTGAAATGGAGAAAAATGAAGTCTTCTGGACTCTGGTAGCTATTTACCCCAGTTCACCATGTGGTCCTGGGGAAAGGGCTTTCTCTCAGCCTGACTTTCTTCAGCCAGCTCTGCCAGCACATCTCTAGGTTCCTGGAGGATCACACATGATGGCACAGTCATTCTTGAACAGCAGCCCCAACAACCAGCATCAATACCAAGAACTAGGGCCTCCCCCAAACATACTAAACCAGAAATTTGTAGCTCTGAAAGTTTGGGAAGCAATGCAAAGGAAGGAAGAAAGGGAGGGAGGAAGGGAGGGAGGGAGGGAGAGAGGGAGGGAGGGAGGGAGGGAGGGAGGGAGGGAGGGAGGGAGGGAGGGAAAAAGGAAGAGAAGGAAGGAAAGAAAGAAAGAAGGCAGGCAGGCAGGCTGGCAGGCAGGAAGGCAGGAAGGCAGGAAGGCAGGAAGGCAGGAAGAAGGCAGGAAGAAGGCAGGAAGAAGGCAGGAAGGCAGGAAGGAAGGCAGGAAGAAGGCAGGAAGGAAGGCAGGAAGGAAGGCAGGAAGGAAGGCAGGCAGGCAGGCAGGCAGGCAGGAAGGAAGGAAGGAGAAAAAAGAAGCAAAGTGATTACAAAAGCAATCTAAAAAAACTAATGTTTTTTCATGGAAAATAAGGACTCCTATAATTTTTCAAAATTATAAGGATTTTAATTCTACATATATAGACAGAGATGGGGTCATGTGTGGTTTCTCTCTTGATCCTAAAATCACATATAATTAGAATTTTTAGTAAATGTTTCTAGAAAATAAAATGAACCATGAAACTATGACTCCTTAGTGTCAAGCTGCACAATTATTTCACTATAAGTTTTAAAGCAGGTTGTGAAAAAAGAGTTCATATTTCCTTAAAGCCATAATTATTACAACTTAGCTATAAAGGAAGAATCTGACAGCACATTTCTGTGATGTGAAATCACAGAGAAGGAGAAAGGGAGAAAAATAATTGCTACTAGGATCTTAAAATATTCTTTGAAAAAGTAATGTTTTGTTTTAAAAGGTGAGTCCTCTTATTATATTTAATTAAAATATAGTTACATCACTTCCCCTCCCCCTAGCCACTCCAGCCCCTCCCATGTCATCCCCACACCTTCTCAAATTCATAGCCTCTTATTCTTTTTTTTAAAGATTTATTTATTTATTATGTATACAACATTCTACCTCGATGTATGCCCGCACACCAGAGGAGGGCGCCAGATTGTGAGTCACCATGTGGTTGCTGGGAATTGAACTCAGGACCTCTGGAAGAACAGCCAGTGCTCTTAACCTCTGAGCCATCTTTCCAGCCCTGAGCCTCTATTCTTTAATTATTATTTTTACAGTTATATGAATAAATATGTAAATACAACCTGCAGAATCCATTTAGTGTTGTTTATATGTGTGCTTTTAGAGTTCACCACTTAGTACTGAATAAACAATTAGGACACTCACCCCTGGGGCAAACTAATTCTCCCTCTCAGCAGTTGCCCTGGTGAGAATTCTCTCCTTCCCCTGGCACACCAACTGGTGACATCATTGTTCAGGTCTTGTTTAGGGAGCCATCTTGTTGGCATTTCATGGGTATCATATCTAGAGGATGTATAATTCTGTAGCAGACATCAGAATTCTTGGTCCTCTACCTCTTACAATCTTTCTGTCCCATGTATATATTAATAGATTACATATATTATATATGCACCATCTTAATTGGCAAAATATCATCGTTTTGTTTTCTTTTGTTTGCTTGTTTTTGATTTTCAAGACAGGGTTTCTCTGTGGTTTTGTTTGTTTTTAAACAGTCTTACTTTTGTTAATCCCAGTGGCAAGAATAGCCACTACCACAGTTTAAAAGCCAAATTTGAGGCAAGCTTTAATAAAATACTGGCCAGGTGGGTTAGCTCTGGTCAGGTCCATGTCCCGGTTCCTGGAAAACGGCCAGAATGGAGAATGACAAGGGCTTAAGAAAGAAACCCATAAGTTATTGCATTTCCCATGAGGTCCGATCAGGGACAAGCATACATGCTGACGTACCTCCAGCCTGTGAACTCCCCACCCACATGTGATCAAGCACATCTGCTGCAGATGGTCAAACAAACGTGTTTAGAAGAACAGAAAACATGTGACTTGCTATTTCCCCATAAACAACAGCCTCCAGCATTTCAGGAACTGAATGTCCTTGGGCAAGGGGCTTGCAGACCAGAGGCATTTTTTGTTTCATGGATCTCTTAGGCATGGTAATTAAAACTTAAAAATGTAACTTTGGCTCTCACACTTTGTTGCCCAGGCTGGCCTGACGCTTGCATGGATCTCCACAGGCTGCAGAAGGAAGAAGGAAAGAAGGCTTTGGTAGAACTCGGTAATCACAAGACAGAATAAATAGACGCGAACGTGAAAAGGGACACTTTAAGAGGGAGGAGTAGGTTCACAGAGGTGGAGGGAGACAGAAGAGGACTGGAGAGAAAGAAATGAAAACGTTACATGTGTGGACATGGTGGTATATGCCTTTAACCTCGGGCATCAGGAGGCAGAGACCAGGGGAATTCTATGAGTTCAAGGGCAGCCTGGTCTGAACAGGAAGAAGTTCTAGGCCCTGGCTTCATCCCCAGAGCTCCCTCTGCTCACCAAGGCAACCACAAAGGTGCTCTTCATCACCACTGCCCACGGCAACCCTGACAGCACGTTCTACACATGTCTGAGTTCCGTTAGCTTTGTTTTCCGTTTTATTTTATTTGTTTGCACAATTCTTTATTAAACCTAAAACAGAACATTTGTGCTCCAAAGAAGTTAAAACTATTGAACAGTTTTGGTTCCCAACACTTAATAGAACTGGTATAGTTAACTATAGAAATATAAACATCTCTTAAACTGGGGCTAAGGGCTGAAGAGGTGGCTCGGTGGTTAAGAGTACTGGTCGCTCTTCCAGAGGACTGGGTTCAATTCCCAGCACATACACAATGGCTCAGAACTGCCCGTAATTCCAGTTCCAGAGGATCTGATGTTTCTTTCAGGTCTCCTTGGGCACCAGGTACATATATGGTGCAAACAAACATGCAGGTAAAACATATACACATAAAAATATTATAAAAATCTAAAAGTTAAAAAGTTGGGGTTTTTTTTGAAAAAAAATGGGGCTAAAACTCTTCTATGAGGCAGAGGAGGGAAGGCCAGCAGCACGCGTCACAGTCAGGGACTAAAAGTCTTTGCTATGGAAAAGCAGGGCTTACGGAAGACATGGCTGCCCCCAGGTCTCAGCAGAAAGGCAAAGATGAGCCTGTAGCATCAGATATGGCTGCAAAGTTAAAATGTACTCTTAAATGAAAAGTTCCACTATGACCTGGAAGGTTAAAGAACATAACTCAGAGAGCGCCAGATGGCCAGAGCTAGGACACTGTGTGACAACCTTAGGTAGGCTCAAATGCAACAAAATATACAACAAGTAACTCTAAGTACATACTGTTGCAAACACCTGAAAGATGGAGGGATGGATATACCATTGGGAAAAATGCCAAATAACAGGCGTAATTACTACAGCCCCCTTTCTCGGGGAGAGGGAAACACCACGTCCTCCAGTGCAGACTGGCCACAATTTCTACTGACATCTGTAGTGAAGAAACATTGGTCATGTGATTAAGGCCAGCCGCCCACAGTAAATCACAGCCTTCTTGGGGGCTGAGGGAGCAGCAGACAGAACAGCACTGTACTGTGTAGTGGCATTTCAACTGTATTTTAACAAATAAAGCTTGCCTGAAGATCTGAGAGTAAAACAGCCCCACTAGTCAGCCTTACAGACCAGGTAATGGTAACACACACCTTTAATCCCAGTTGCCACAGAAACCGGGTGGTGCATGACTTTAATCCCAGTGGTGCACGCCTTTAATCTCAGCCTTAGAGAGGATTATAGAACAGCAGGAAATATCTCTCAGACACAGTCTCATTCTAAGATTCCTGGAAGCAGGAATACCATTTTAGACTGAAGTCGAGGTAAGCCAGTGGCTGGCTGCTTTCTCTTTGGGTCTCCAGCTTGAACCCCAATTTCAGTCTCTGAGTTTTTAATTACAAGCAATCTTAGGTTCATTTTTAAATGCAGGTGTGACATTGTAATTGTGGTCAGATGTTGAAGCCGCGACCCAACAGCTTCTGTTTTAGTATAACCCCACCAAGCTGATTTCCACTAGTGATGGATGCTTGCCCACGGCGGCTCCGGTGACACACAGTATGACACTTGCTTTCCCCACAGACAGACAGACAGACAGACAGACAGACAGACAGACAGACAGACAGACACACACACACACACACACACACACACACAAATTAATAAGAAGATCAATGTGTCCCCATCAGCCTTAAGCTTTTCATCACATGGTGGCCATATGCAGTAGTGACCCTGCCAGTACGTTGCTCTAAATGACACAGGACTTCACAGTCAAGGCAAGTTCTCCTACGGGAAGACGGCCGCAGCAGCCATGTGATTAACGCCTCCAAGCGAGGCGCAGCATTGGTCAGAGCTGCCAGACACTCTGCATGGGATGGACACTGCTTACTTCTAATATTCAGAGGAGCCTAAAGAGAAACGGCTTTCATCTCACAAGCTACATTTATTGTAAGATAAAGCATCAAAAGGAATTTGAGGAAAATGTCTGAAGGTATTTTTAGCAAATTGATCAGCAAATATAGTATCATTGAAAATAATGTCATTGAAAATGTACATGCTAAGATTTAGAATGTTTGCTACCGACAGCGGGTCTCGAGAGAAAACTCACACAGCAGTTGCAAGTGGCTGTTTCCATCAAAGTTGGTGGTTCAAGGTTTGGCATCTTAGGTCAACAGTGTCCATGCTGCTCCCAAATTAGTAGATCTAGTATACAATCTAGAATGTTATACCCACAACATTTAATAAGAGAAACAAATGGCCAAAATCAATTACCAAAGCTGAAGTCACCAGATATGAAACTTGGGTCTTCTCATTGCCTTCTACTTCACCAAAACCAAAGCTTCTTACCATGGTATCATAGGAGATGTTAAATCCATGTGCAGCCTCAGAAATGCTAGTTATCCTGGATGACAAGAGTTCCTGAGAGCCGACTTACAAACACCCCATGGAAGTGTTACCTGTTGATGTGGAGACCCGAGGTGCAGCAGCATCCAGAGGCAGAACACAGCAACATCAAGGAAATAAACATCCTCAGAGACAACTAATCAACTTCCTCATCTCAACAAAATCAGAGTGCCCCTCCGCGTCTATCAACCCAGATGGATGGAGCTGACAATGTGGGAGACCAGTGACAAGGGACACACACAGGACCAGAAGCACTCACATTTTTTTACACTTTTTAAAAAATATTTAATACATACGTATTTTGACTATATATAAGCATGCCGTGCCCAGAGGCCAAAACAGGGCATGGGCCCTCTGGAACTGTAGTTATAGTCAATTGTGAGCTACCACGTGGGTGCTGGGAACCAAAGTTGGGGGCTCTGTAAGAGCAGCAGGTGACCTTGACTTCTGAGCCATCTCTCAGGCCCCTAATGTATATTTTTAAAAAAAGCAATGCAAACCCAGAACTTTTCACCAGGTAGAGAATGGGTATTCATCTCGAGATCACCTAAGGCACACATGAACTTCCTTTATTGTCTGAAATGAAGCAGCAAATGCAGAAGCACCGGACACCCTTCTGCTCTTAGTTACCTTGTGGACCAAGGTAAAGAGCTGACGCTTTTAGGATTGGCAGCATCTAAATGCCTCCTGCAACACCGAGGTAGTAAATCCACGATGGCATTCCTCAACCTCCTTACACAGGAAGGAAGGGCCAAAGGTTTCAGGTGATCCCCAATGTTCCTTCACTACCCACAATTCCCTCTGAGCCCAGGGCTATGTTTCCCTCAACAAGTTAAATTAATCCAATAAGCATGCGGAGAACCTTCAGCCAGATGTGTAGATGGCACTACAGAGTTGGCTAGCAGCACGCAGACATGGTCTCTGCCCCCCCTAGAGCCAACAGTCTCTGCTCCATCAGTTACCTCCTCAAGACCCCTTAGATCACTTGCAAGAGCAAATTTAACGCAATGCCACATATGAGTGACCAAAACACCAGAATACTTCCTCATCGTTCTGGGGGCTAGATGTCGGGCTTTCCCTGAGGCCTGTCTCTTTGACTGGCAAACGTGGCTGCCCTCCCAGGCACACAAGTCTCTGATGTCCCGTCCTTTGGTGACAAGAACAGCAATCAGATGGGGTTAGGGTGTCACTCTCTTTAAAAGATATGAGTTCCGAACACTGCCACATCCTGAGAGACAAAGGAGCTAAGATTTCAACTCATGAATCTGGGGAGGATACCACTCCACATTTACCCTCTTTTCCCCCAAGCTCTCCTCTGATGAGGAATCTTCTTCACTAAGTAACATCTTCAAATTCTTTTCTACTTGAAAGGACCAAGAACCTTCACTTGCTCCGGATCGTCTCCCGATTCAATCTAGCTTCTTCCTTTGCTGGCGAGACAGCGTGACTCCAAATCAAATGTGCCTGGCCACCAGCCAGCATGCCCAGGTGTGGAACCAGACAGCACCAGTCCAACTGAAGCCACGGAAGAAAACAAAACTCAGGCTGTCTGGCCTGTTTGGATTTTCAAAAGGACACATAAGTAGATCTATGTGGGATTTCTAAAGTTTGCTATGGGGTAACAATACTGTAGGTGGGCCAAAGAAAGGGGCCTGCCCTCATCAATCAATGTCAACTCCTATAATCTCTGAAGTCACTCTCCCCATTTCTTCACCTGCCACTCATCTCTCACGTTTCTGAAACCTGGCTTCTGTGCACCGGTTCATTTTTTGCGCCCCGCCGAAACAATTACTGCTGAGTTCCACATGTTCCCTGTCAGCTTCCCCATCTCAAGCACACACTCCAAGAAGGCAGGTGCCAGGCACCGCATCTTCAAGTACCCAATTGTTGGCACTGTGTCCAGAGTGTGGCCTTACGTAATTCCTAAAAGAACAATTTGGCTTTTTATCTTACAGGGCTTGGAGTCTTCACTTGACTAACTATGTAAGGATTCACCAGATATTTAATAATGGGCTTCAAACGTCAGCCATAGGGCTGTCCATTAGGTCCCGTGTATACTCAAATGGCACAATCCCCAAACCCCTACTTTTGCTGCAAAATTAAGCTTTTTTTTTTTCTTTGTATTTTTTCAAGTCGGGTTTTTCTGTATAACAGTTCTGGCATTTCTGGAACTCACTTTGTAAATCAGGCTCACGTTGAACTCACTAAGATCCTCCTGCCTCTGTCTCCCAAGTGCTGGGATTAAAGGTGTGCACCACCACTGCCCAGCTGTAAAATTTAGTTTTTTAAGAAGGAAAATTTTATACAAACTCAGTTATTTAACAGATTATTTATCTACACATTTAATATTTTAGAACACATCCAAACATCTAGAGATAGGGAACACCTATGAGTTATCAAAATAGATGACTAATGTTTATTAATGATACATGTAAGTGATCCCTCCATACCTTTATTAAGAATCTACTAGCTGGGCTGGAGAGATGGCTCAGTGGTTAAGAACACTGCCTGCGCTTCCAAAGGTCCTGAGTTCAATTCCCAGCAACCACATGGTGGCTCCCAACCATCTGTAATGAGGTCTGGTGCCCTTTTCTGGCCTGCAGACATACACACAGACAGAATATTGTATACATAATAAATAAATAAATATTTAAAAAAAAGAATCTACTAGCTTCAGATCATAAATTATTTTAATATAACTTAGTTTTCAGGGATTTAATCTCTAGCCCAAGGCTCGATTAGATTCCTGAGATGCCCATGTGTTGTTCTGCTCTTGGTGGTTTGGGATCTTACTGGAAGAGACTGGATTTTCAATCCTTGCATCCCCTCAGCTTGTGCATGGTCTGATTATTCCAGAAGGATGGGATCTATGAAAAGCTAGAATAATTTAAATTCAAAATTAAGTTTTTTAAAAAATAGACTCATATTATATACAACTAAGTAACAGCACAAAAATGAGGAATCCTTACACCGAAATCGATATTCTGCTATAAACCAAAATGAGCAAGTAAGGGGATTCTGAGTAAAAAAAGGTAACACAAATTCTGTGGGAACACAGAACTGCTAATAAGTTAAACAGGTATTATAGGCAGGTTGATTGTCACAGATGTGACATATGGAGGTGGGATCATATGGAAAGTTCTGGTAGGACCAACGTCAGACAAAAACAACAAAGAAAAGTTCTTCACAGAATTTGTATGCTTGAAAGAACAGTTACGAGTCTTATTTTTTCTCTTGCCACAAATGCAAAATAAGCAAAATCAATAACCAATTCTATTTCTAGGTTTTGTCCATCGTGCTGTATAAAGGCAATTTCGGCACAGCCCGAACAGAACCGCTTACTCAGCGTCTCCTCAGACAAGTGAATCTGTCATTCTCTCGACACGCAACTAATCATACTGTGATACAGAAAGCACTTTACATTTGATGCTTTAGCGAAACGCGGGGGCAGTCAGGAAAACACGGGGCACTTTACAGGGAGGATATTAAATTTTTAACAGCTTGGGTAACTTCATCATTTCATTGAAACCGATTTAACAACTACAAAAAGCCAAGTTAGTGGTAATATAATCTCTATTAATTTTCCAATTCCTTTTTAAACATATCGATTTGCTGAAAGTCCTGGCATGCTAGGTGGCAGTCTGAAGAAAGCTGAGTTCCCTGAACAACTCATTCCTGATCATTAGCAAGGAATGTTAGTCTGAGAGAGTCGTGATATTTAAGATAGGTCTTGGCACCACAAGAAATCGACCCATAGAATCAACTAACCAGGGCCCCTGGGAGCTCAGACACTAAACCAACAACCAGAGAGCTTGTGTGGCTCTGACCTATGTCCTCTGCATGTATGTCATAGCTATGCAGCTTGGAGTTCCTGTGGGAATACTAACAGAGGGAGCAGGGCTGTCTCTGACTTTCCCCTGCTTTGGGGACCCTTTTCCTCGTACTGGGTTGTCTCATCCAGTCTTGATATGACGGGAGTCCCTAGTTTTATTATAACTTGATATGCCATGTTTGGTTGATGTTCCTGGGAGGGCCACATCCTAGTCATTCTTTTTATATACTTACAAATGAAAACAAAAAAAAAATGATTAGAATGTGGCCCTGTGAGGGAGGGTTTGTTAAAATTTTCTTCTCCCAATATTGGATCTGATTTTTTTTTTCACAAAGCAATACTTTTTAGCTACATCAATTATTTAATCTCTGGTTTCCAAAAGGATCGTGTTGGTAGAATAGAAAATGAAGAACTCTTTAGAGCTCAAAAACTATGCATTTGGAGAACTATGGTTGGTGTGATTGGTTCAGCGACCAGCTAGACCTGCACCTGCCTCAGCAGAAGGAGGCTCCGAAAAGGAAGAAGAGTAACAAGCAAGAACGAACCTCTTTCTAACGGCCCTAGTGGGAGACAGGGTTGAGGAATGGGCGGGAAGCCTCTGGAGACAAACCAGGGCAGGAAAGGCAATTCCCGGGCTGGCATCCGACCAACTGTTGCGAAAGACGGTGTGCGGAAACACACTGATGAGAAAAAGCGTTTGCAGAGATGAACCAGAGCAAGTGGGACGGAAGCAGAAACACAGATGTGACGTGAGGATCCTGTCTGATCCGAGGAAACACTGAAATCTGACATCATGAAAATCCCATTATCTTACAGAGCATAACTTAAAATGACCTGCCAGGACAAACCCCGGCAAAATGAATTTTTAAAGTTAAAATGGAAACACAAAGCTACCAGCACAGTTTGGGCAGGGAGAGCACAGGATGCCTAGGAAGAGAAGAAAGAAACAAAGAAACGAAGGTTGCCCTCAGCCTTGCCCTTTCCGAGAGTAAAATGGCAAACAGTGACTGTTTTACCTGTCACAGGAGGAAAAAGCCGTGGAGGCTCAGCAATGTCCTGCAGAACTTCACTGACCACTCATGTCTTGAAGCTGCACAGACAATTCCCGGGCAGGTGAGGGTTGCGAGCAAATGTGAGTGAGTACATGCTTCTCCCAGCCAAGGGAAAATGGACTCGAGAGAGGTGGATTTACCAACTCCCAGCTGCACAGGGTTGGTGACCACAAACAAATTATTTCAGCTCACATTGCCTAAATTATTTATCTTTCCAGAGGAGATAATAATAAAATCAACATCAGAGCAAGCTAGAGGAGATTGACCCTGACAGAAGAACATACAAGGATGCCAAGGACACCTTGGAAACACAATAAGCTCTTGGAATCCAAGAAGCGGACACAGACGGCAAAGTGTTCTGATGTCCAGTGTCTTACGTAAACAGCACAGCGTTCCCAGACGATCTACACACAACATCCGTGCACACTCAAACTCGGCTTCACTTAGGATGCCTAGCACAACACAAACACTATACAAACAGCAGTTACACCATCTGATTATAGAAGAGGGTCTAAGCATGCATAATTTAAGAAACCCTTTTCAATCTGCAGCGAGGGAACCCACACAAACAAAGGGCAAACCACTTAACAGATTTCGGCTGCCACTGTGATTATCATATAGATCGCCAGGAAGGGTTGGGGAAGAACCGGGAAACAGGGTTTCTGAACAAGCACTAATGAGCAACAATGTAATTAGTAATTAATGAATAACAAGTAATTAAGTCTAATCAGAGCATGTAAATATGGTAAAAGTAACAAAAACTCCTGAAGAAGAAACTATATCAAAATTTCAAATTTCATATCAAGATGAACTTAGAACCATAAAATACTGAAAAAAAGAAAAAAACTAGGAGCAGAAAAGAGATAAAAATAATATAAAAAATATCATTTTCAAATAAAAATTTAAAAATTAAATTTTGCTCTTAAAATTTTCAGTTTGGTTTACACCTTCTCAGTGAATTAAATCTGAATTTCAAGAATTAAGTGTTGTAACCTTTGTTTTCTCTCTTCTTATAAGTAGATATATTAGTGGTCTCAATTTTGCCTCTCAGCCCCAAAAACATCAAACAGTCACAGCCTAGCTCTCAAGAAAAAGGCGTAGAACCACTGCTTTCAGAATAAACAGAGCAAGACAGCTACATGCTAGGAAGAGACAATGGCTACAGGGCATTAGGGAGAAAAATCCACGAGAAATATGCAATTTTAATCTTTTCAGTAAGATTTTTTTACATGACTAAAAAAATGTACTTATGGGCTAAAAAGAAGGCTCAGTAGTAAGAGCACTTGTGCTGCCAAAGAGGACCGGGTTCGATTCCCAGCCCACACATGTGTAAGTCCAGCTCTAGGGGATGTGATGCCCTCTTCTGGCATTCATGGGAACCAAGCTCGCATGTGGTGCATAAACATGCATGCAGGCAAAACACACACACATGAAATAAAATTAATAGCCACCGAAATATCTGTGAGCAACAGTAAACTACAATAATCTTTTACTATACTGAAACGGCAGCCACTGGACATCAATTATACAACACAGCAAAGAAATGAACACAGACTAGCTGCAGTATTGTTTTGAGATAAACATATTTGTGCAACTTCTTATAGTTTTCTACATATTTCTTTAATTCTCCAATGGAGATGGGGCCTGGAGAGATGGCTCAGAAGGTTAGAGCATTGCTGCTCTTCCAAAGAACCCAGGTTCAGTTCTCAGCACCAACATGGCAGCTCACAATTGTCTGTAAATCCAGTTCCAGGGGATCTGAAATCCCCGCACAGACCTAATGCAGACAAAACACCAACTCACATGAAATAAAATTAAATCATTAAATAATGATAATAATAAATAAATTGGCATGCATCGCTTTTATTAATTTTTAAAAATCATGGTAAACTAAAATAATTGTTCAGCACTAGAATATTTTGGGGTCTAAATACTATTGATTACACATTTAAGAAAAGTCTGAGGCTTTCTTGGGGGGAGGGGTGTGAACCTAGGGCTTCTGCACACGAGGGAAGGGCTCTATTATTGATCCACAAACCCAGTCTTCACTTCACTTTTGATTGTGAGATAGGAACTCACTAAGTTGCTGAGGCTAGTCTTGAATGTCATCTATAACCCAAACAGGCCATGTACCTGCTATGTTCCTGCCCCCGCCTCCTAAGTAGCTGGGATTACAGGCTTACAAAACCCTTCCCATCAAAATCAAAGAGATTTTCTAATGCACCCAAACATACTAATAAAACCAGGAAGTCGACCTTACAAAGCCAGTAACATGTAACTTTCAAGTTTCCCAATAGGAGCAATCCACAGTTGCATGGGGCCAACTGTGAGGTCACTGCGAGCCTCAAATCACCCAGACAGCCCCGGTTAAACCTATACCTTCTCCATTAACAATGGCTTTCAGGAAGTGCTATATACTCGAAATTTCCAGATGATTCCTGGCTTATTCAGTCCTGTCCACAAGAAATTTTATTGGAAAAAATATTATCTCTGTAAGCCCATGCCATCTGAAATCTTAGTAGATTTAAAGCCTTCTTAAATGCCTATATGGCTGTATGAAATTTTTCTATGTAGGTATCTGTCTAATACTATAGAAAAAATATAATGGGAAGCTGATTTTTCTGGTAATAAGAAACTTTCAAAAATGCACCGTCTATAAAGTGAAGTTATGCTTTACTTCTACAGGATGTAAATGACTTTAGAGCAATACTTATCTTCGCCTGGCAGACCCACTGGAAGCCTAAGCTCTCTCTCTCTGCAAGCCCTTTATTGTCACAGCAGATCCTACGGCATGAGTCATTATTGTCAGAAAACCAAACAAGGAGCATCCCAAAGGCCCAGGCCTTGTGGCTAAGACCAGCATTCCTTCGCTGACTTCCCATGATGCAGGGCACTCTCCGGGATTTGATGTGATGGCTGGATGAACACAGGCAGCTCCATTCGCACTGGCAAGCCACTGATGACTGAGCTTAATGTTCTTCCTGGTCTAAGCTCTCAAAGTCATTTATGCTTTCCTACTATTTGAGAGGTTTGGTGACAACTCTTCAAATATCCAATGTTTGTTACGTTCTAAATGCTTACGTCACAAATGAAAACGAGAGCGGGGCAAGGATGATGGGGAGTCTCGCACACACACAGAGAACACACACACATGCAGAGATGTGCGGTGCTGCCCACAGGCAAATGCGCTGCAGTCTGCCTTGCGGAGAATATATAATAAATGTATTGTTGCTCGTGCAGAACCATTCAGGTATGATAGCCCTCTTCTAACACCTAAGAATGCATTAGTCAAAACCAACTTACATCTGTTTGTCTTTTTTAGCGCATTATGGTCCAAGAGAGTTAATGACATTACACAGCATGTGTGACAGGACAGCACCGAGCACAGAGCAACAATAAACATCCCTTTCCACTCAGGCATAACTCATCCTGAGCTTTACTACCGGATTCCACAAAAGGTCAAACCACATTTGATGGTGTAGACTCGGGAAATACATTATTTCATTCTTGAACACAGACTGGAATGTGGGTGGTTAATTTTTAAATGGAAGTAATTTAAAAATTGTAAATAATGAAAAATGTCTCCATTATCAAATATATAAATTAAGCTTTACAATTGATTACCAGCAACAATGTAAACCTCCGCATATACACTTACTGCTAATGATTTTAGTGCAGCACAATTTTTTCATATTCTTCAGTATATATTCAGTGAACATCACTGTAGCCAGGGACCACAAACAAGGTCAGAAATGGCTGTGTGATAAATTACAAACCTTAACAGCTTTGGAGCAGACTTAAATGTATGACTCATTTAGCTTGATAGATGAATGGTAACGAAGTGAACAAACTCATAGGACAGAACCATATATTAATTTATCCTATTTCATAATAAAAGGCCAAGATCTTCACATGCACTAACTAAAATGGGGATTCTGAGAATACATGACTAGAGAAAGTAAAAACAAATTATCTATTAAAGGCTATATAAGCAATTTTCCTTGTTAATTTCCGCCAATACTTTCTAAGCTACAAGGTTTTACTAAAGCCTTGATTAGAGTTGCAGTAGAGAGACCACGAAATGCAGTGTGAGCAGGCTTGAGATTCAAAAGAACAGCAAAAGCTGAATCTGGGTACTCGCTGCTTTATTTGTTGGACCCTTGATTGGTTTTTCAAGATAAAGAAGTCCAAACTGCCCATCTTCAAGGCCTGCCTGTATAACAAGAATTGACGCTGACATGGTTTTATGTGGCTCTATTTCTTGAGGCGGCTGAGTCAGAAACAGTGATGCTGCTCTTCAAATTCCTCAGGAGACAGAAACCGAGTTCTGAAAGGGAGAGGAACTCATCCGGCTCAGTTGAATGAAGAGTTACTCCAGCATGAGGAGGCTGAAGGATGGGCCTGCAGGGGTGGCACACTGACTCAACACCAGAACAAGCTGCTTCTCCAAGAGTGAGTGGGCACGGACAAGGGACATAGATGAAGTCGCCACTAATACATCTACTTCAGTATTTCTCAAGAAAGACTCTTCTACAGTCAGAATGACTCACCCAGGAATTTTATAGACAATGCATGCTTGTGAATTATCTTCCAGACTGGGGGAAAGAGGCTGAGAAACCCTTTAACAAACTATCCACGAGAGTCTGTTGAGCTCCAGAGGCTCAGAGGAAGGCAAGAGGCCGGTCTTTGCAAAATGTCTACACTGAGACAATGGTTTCTTCATCACACTTACGGTACATGATGTGATGCAGGATCACAGTCAGCAGGACAAGACATACGAAACAGTGTTTTGGATATATGAATTAATCTTGGTGGCAAATGCATACGTGGGGATGCATGGGTAAATGAATGGAAAAGCACAGGAACAGACAGCAAAATTAATATCACTTGAAAAAAATTTTGATTCTTTTGGAGTTAGCTCAACAAATCTATTCATGCCCCTCTAAAACCCCCCAAAAAGCTCCAAATGTCTCACTGTCTACATATTTGGCCCATGTGATATTAACTTCTCAAATACAGATCAAAGGAAACCAAAAGGAAAGAGAAAGCAAGGGGCTGATTCCAGTTTCTCTGAAACATCACAGCCCTATAATGCTTTTTATCCCGCATGGTTGTGCTGGCAGACAACACCACTGTTTCTGGTACATCTGTTGCAAAAGACGTTGCCTAGCAACAGCAATCAATGGTGGATTTCCCTTTCACCATTTTCCTGAGGATTGAAACACCGCTCCAAGGTCCTATTTGCAAGCATCTTCTGTTTGACTGACCACATACGTTTGCTCATTTTTCTGCTGTGGTTAGAAAAGAAAATCCTCAACTAAGACCCCTAGAATGAAGGGTGAGGAAAGTCTAGAACAGCACAGGGTTCTTTGGGACTTATTGGATGAAGAAAAATTCTTTGACAGCTCATTGACTTTATTTGCTCATACTCTTTCATTCTGCCATTTTAGAACTGATTTCTGCTACCTCATGGGAGATGAAAGCTGTTAGCATGAATTATCATTCTAAATGCAGATTTACAAGGGACTGCCATGAAACACAAAAAGCAAATGATTTTCAAGAACACGCTTAATAGCCACCTCATATCTTTGTTAAAGTCCCTGTCTTGGGCACATTTTTACATTATCAAAATTACTGAGCAATGCCATGTCTCCAAAGCTATCACAATATATAATTCTTACAAACAGGTAACATTAAAAAGATAAGTATTTTGGCAACCAATGATGAAAACACACAGAAAATAGCAACATTCACTCAGGAATAAAAGGAAAGGAAAATGGAATGGGGAAAGAAGATGAGAATTTTTAAATACAGTCACAATGAATGCTTCATTCCAAAATATAAATAAGACTCAAGAACTTAAAAGTCTATGTCTTAGTTCCTTTTTCTGCTACTGTAGGCCCAAGCAAGCTTATGGTCTACACTGGCTTACAGGTCAAGAGTACAGTCCATCATGGCGGGGAAGTCTAGACCGCAGAAGCTCACAGCAGCACCCAGGCACAATGCAGAGGTGTGATGATGTCTGCTACTGCTCAGCTTCCTGTCTGTGCTCATCCCAGGAAATGATATCACTCTCAGTGGGAGGAGCTTTTCATATCATTTAACCCAACCAGGTTAATCTCCAAAAGGCATTTCCAGAGGCCAGCCTCCAGGTGATTCTAGAGTCTCTCATGTGGACAAGTAACACTGACCATCACAGTGTGACACGTTTTAAAGGAGGTGGCATTTTCTTAAGGTACGTGTAGAAGTACATTAATAAGTTAAAAGCTTGTCAAGGTAGACTGGCACTGTGAAATCTTATTTTCATTATTTTTGGAGCTGCTGGATCCCTATGGGCCTTTAACAACCTACTGTGCTTCAGTTAATTTTATTAAAAGAAATAATGTTCCATTATTTGTCACACACACACACACACACACACACACAAAAGAAAACAATTTTATCAAGGTTGATATTGTGTAGTGTTCAGTTTTTCTTGAAAGAAAAGAGACCCAAGCTTGTGTCAAGTTCATACACACACCACAAACGTGCGCACATGCACACACACACACATACATACACACACACACACACACACAGAACCAGCACACATATGATCCACAAATTCTACTTATGGGCATACATCCAAAGAAAAGGAATCTAATGTACCAAAGAGATGTCTACAATCCCATATCTACTGTAGCGCTATTCACAGGAGCAAATATGAAATCAACCAAGATATCTGTGAAGAGATAAAGAAAACATTATACAAACCCAAGAGATTATTGTTCAGCAAGAGAAATGAATGACATTTAATCCTTTGTGACAAAGTGGAAGAAACTGGAAGAAAATGTGCTAAGGAGAAGAAACACCACTTATCTGCACTTACATGCAGCAGCTGAGAGAAGGAGGGAGGGAGGTAGGGAGGGAGGGAGGGAGGGAGGGAGGGAGGGAGGGAGGGAGGGAGGGAGGGAGGGAGGGAGGGAGGGAGGAAATCTTATAAAAGCAGAGAGTAGAATGGTGGTTGCCCAGAGGTTGGAAGGAGGAGCTAATTAACAGATAAGAAGCACAAGGTGGCTGGAATGGAAAGCATTTAACTATGTATTTCAAACCACTAGTGGAGAAGATTTTAAAAGATCCCAACACAAGGAAATGGAAAAGGTTTGAAGTGATGGATATAGTAATTACCCCGATCTGATTCTTACACATTATAAACCTGAAGAGATATCACACCATGTTCCCTAAATATTTAAAATTATTATGTCAATTAAAAAATAAGTTAATAGGGCTGAGGAGATGGCTCAGTGGGTAAAGAGTTTTCCACAAAAGTATAAAGACCATAATTCTGGTCCACAACTTTGCATAAATCCCAGGTAGATGTGGAAGTACGATTGCTATCCCAGCATTTGGGAAACAGAGATAGGACATTTAGAGCAAGTTGGCTAGCTTCCCAAATTCTGTTCAATGGAATAAATAAGTTGAAAACAACTGAGGATAATACCTGCTATCAACCTCTGGCTTCCGCACACATGTACACTCACGTCCAAGTGTGACTGCACATCAGTCATGCATATACACAAATATGCACATATGCAACAAAAACAAAACAACAGCAACGAAAACTAGCCAAAGAAGAAAGTCAATGCAGAGCATTGGTATAACAACCAAATAAATGCGCAAACACACACATAAACAAAGTAACAAAACCCAGCCAAACCAAACCAAAACCTTTAGGCTGACGAAGGGAGTTGGCCATGTAGAAGATGCTAGGTAATATGTAAAGAACACTTTTCAAAGGAACGCCAGAGGTGACTTAATTTCGTTTTATTGCTACGATAAGACACCATGGCCAAGGCAACTTATAAAAGTATTTAACTGGGCTTATGATTCCCAGGGTTGCAGTTTATGATGGTGGTAGAGGGAGGGCAGAGAAGCAGGCAGCTGGAGCAGCAGCTGAGAGCTCACTTCTTGATGGGGGTGGAGTAGGAGGCAAAGAGCCTCAAAAGCCTGCCACCAGTGGCACACCCCCAGTAGTACACACCTCCGACTCTTCCCAAACAGTTCCATCAGCTGGAGACCAAGTATTCAAACATGCGAACTTATGAGGGCCATTTTTATTCAAACCACCACTACAGACAAAACAGCGAGGCAGAAGTAAACCGCGGTAGAGATCACCAGCTGCTCTTGGACTGCGTGCCTCCACACTAGCTTGAACAAGGCCAACAGACCCACCAGCCTCCTGAATTGATCTCCAGCCTGCATTGTACACTGTACATCTAGACGAGGACAATGACCCTGTCCAAAGGCCAGGATGAGTCCCACCAGATGCATTCCATGAGGCCGCCTACTGCTGGCAGGGTCTTCCTGTGATGCCTAGGATCACCCCAATGTCTGTAATCGTCATCGGCTTTGAATAAACCACAGCTCCAACCGGCCTATGAGTAAAGAAAATACTACAGACAGTCCTGCTTATTTCTCTTACTGAACACAATAATTTGCTTCTCTCAAGAGAACATTTCTAGATACCTTGGCTTCCTACTCATCTTCTGAAATACCCGGAGCATCCCCGACCTGGCTAGCAGACCAGCCTTTCTGGGACACTTTCACAAAAAGCTCTGTCCTGATACCATCAGCTAAAGACAATCAAGGTCTCATCTTTAGTTACTGTTTCAAAATTCATCAAACTTTTTTTTTCTCTTCCAGAAGTGATGGTGTTAATCTAATGGAAACAGGATCATCACGACAGCAAGTTGTGAGAATAATGAGATTGAAAAGGACAAAAGAAGTATCCCGAAATCCATTTTACTTCTCATCCTAGATCTCAAATCATGAGGAAAAAAACACTCTAATTTTTATAAGATTTATTTGGTATAAGAAGGTATCACCTGCAGTGTATACATTAACAATACTATAGAAGAGCCTACATATTAGATTATCTATGTCATTTTCCCACTTCCTATTAAATTTAAATTCACAGACATGGCTCATTTCTTTGTAAAAATATTTTTCACCTCTCTTAAAATGTCTTTGCTGCGTTTTTTTTTTCTCATTCAAATTAAAATGCAATGGTTTACCAGTTACGACCTCAAAAGCCACACACACGAGGAAGAGAAGCTTATGATTATAATTTGCACATTTACTGACTGCTATATGGCAAGCCCAAACAGCCTCTGAAAGAGCAGCCTCATTTCCAATGAAGACTGGGTCGGTAATAAAATGGTTTCACCAAGGCCAGCACTAAATACATCTTTGTTTGCACAGTCTATGCATATTGTCATGGGACAGGTGCAGGAAAATATAAAACATAAATATTTAAAATCCGACTGAGCTACTGGGAAGTCAATGACAAAGGAAAGCATAAATGCAGGGTTTCGTGCACGGATTTGAAGACATAAATTACTGTGAGGTTATCAAAAGGCAGGCATCACTTCATTTTTTCACTCAGCACTTATTGTTATTCAACAGCACTATGTTTTTATTAATTATGAACCATCTTAAAAATGTCACACAACAGTAAATCCATCAAGGCTCTAACGAAACTCATCAGCAATGAGGAGAAACATTCGGTTGGTTTTGCATTTAGGAGAAAAACCTTTATCCTTTTGTTTTCACCCATAAATGACTTGGCTCACTCAGTCTAATATTTCTGCCTTATCTTCATGGATGGGGCCAAACAGGACACAATCAAGGGTCAGCGGAGTTCAGCAGCTGAAGAAACGCACAAAGGCTAACGCACTGGTCTGTAAGGATACAGCTTTCCCGTTTCCGTGCTTTTAAATTAAAAAAAAAATACTGTAAAGTAAAATATCATGACATCAATTTTCCTCCTTCTTCCACCCTCCCATGTGTGCTGCCACTCCTGGGCTTCTCACTGGAGACCTGCTACTAACCTGAGGACCCCCAAATTCAAGCTTGACCACATGTGTATTAAAGCACCAGAGGATGTCTGGACCTTCCTCAGACTGGGAGGTCTGAGAACAAACTCCTACACGGAATTGAGACGCCCAGGTAAACAACTGTGAATTAATATCCCAAAGCACAGCACAGACACTTCAACCCCAGGACAGAAACTAGCATTAGGGAGGACCCAGGGCTGTTAACGCTCTTGTCACCTAAAGGAATAACCCGCAAACTCCATTGGGTAAATGCTGATCTAGAAAGCATTGCAACAATGAAGCAGAATGAACTGCGTCTGGATGCTTCCTCACTGAAAAAAATATTAAGAGTGCTGGGCCAAGAATTAGTAAAATGGGGGTGGAGAGCACAAATTGGCTCAATTTATATAAAATTTTAAAAAAATCAATGTAAACCAAATACTGACATACATACGTACATAGAATACATACGTAGAAATACATGCTTTGTGCAAAGGAACACAAAGAACGGCACTCAGGATGGCAGTGGTCACAGAAGTGAAGAAGAAGTAGAGGTAGAAGGTAGAAACTGCATTCGGAAGACAGCTGACTGTGCAGACATTTCTGTCTGTTACGTGTAACTGGGGTAACAGCCATGTTCTATATGTCGAAGGTTTTAAAAATAAGTTTGGTTGGTTGGTTTTTTGTTTTTGTTTTTTTTTGCTCCCCCCCCCAACAAAAGGAGTTCATTCCTGGGTATCCTAACATTAACCATAGGTCACCCTAGTACCGCAGCAGCACACACGTTTCAGAATGAGAAATGACAAAGACAGGGAACAGCACAGCAGAACATCCATGTGTTTCCAAAAGCAGAGGATACGGAGGGGTAAGGCACCAGCCGCCTCTACCAGCCCTCAAACCAGAGCGCACTCTTGGATGCCCAGTTGTCTGTTCCTCTATGAGATAAACTAGGCTTCGGTTAAGTAAGTTGTTTGTTTCTTTTTCTCTCACCAGCTCTGCTTACTCAATTCCAAGTTCAAAGACATCTGTAAACACAATTTCTGGCACAAATGTCCTCAGCTGCCGCTATACTGCACGAAACGCTAACTTTCCCCAACCTGATACCCCATGTAGAGAATATCCCTTATCAGAAAGGCTTGAGGCTAGAAGTCTCTCCTGTTTGGGAATCTTTTCTGACTTAGAGATTTTTTTTTCACAGACTTTGCAAGTTGTATGTATTTAATCCAAAATTTTGAACTCTGAGGACCAGATGTTGTGATACACACTTGTAATGCTGAGGCAAAGGGAATGCCACGAGTTTGAGGCTAGCCTGGGCTATAAATAAAATCCTCAGCGTGGATTGATGGATGGATGGACGAACAGACAGATGAACAGATGGACAGACATCTGAAACACTCTAAAAGGCAAATCGATGGATGGAAGATATAGATAGATAGATAGATAGATAGATAGATAGATAGATAGATAGATAGATAGATAGATAGATAGATAGATAGATAGATGATAGATGATAGATGATAGATAGATAGATGATAGATAGATAGATAGATAGATGATTGATAGATAGATAGATATAGATAGATAGATGATAGATAGATAGATAGATAGATAGATAGATAGATAGATAGATAGATAGCACTCCAAGAGGCAAATCTTTGAATCTCTTTTAGTACTCAGAAAGTCCTAGGATTGGGAGAATTTTGGATTTGAGACGTTCAACCTGTATGTGCTTCCACATCTGTCATCTGGGCTCCGGCATGCATTCTGCTGCTCTGTCCCATCCACATTCATGGCAGAGGCTGATCTGCTGTTTTGACTGTTATGATGTTTGGGCTGGCAGCAGATCAGATGGGTAGGTCTGCTACTTGATGAATATTTGCCAACAACTGGAAGGGTGTAAAACTAAATCTCAACAAAACCCAAACACAGCCACGAGGAGCCTAACAAATAATTAAAACATTCACTGCTGGAGAGAGAGCGCCACGGCATCATCGCACGAATTCAGAACTATTTGTGTAAAATGAAAGGTGACTAAATCGACACATTGTTAATGTTAATTCCTGCTTATAATAATCATACCGCGATAGGCATATGAATAGGTATTGGACTCACAGTTATCTAATTCTCCATTTTAGAAAATTAAAAATTACTGGTTTGCATTATTGAGTTTATCATAGAGAAAGAATACAATATACATCCATGTAATAGAAGCAGATCAAATTCAAAAGTCAAAAATGGTGTTTGTACTGGGCCTCATAGGTGGTACATTTTTGAGCAAGTATCAGAATTTCTCAGTTTCTATCTCATTTGTAAATAGTTTTTTTAAAAAACACCTTGATTCACAATATTCCTATAGGAATTCTGTAAAATACACAAAAAGTTCTCCAAAATATATTAATCAAAGAGTAAGCTCTTAATGACTATGAATTTGCTTAATTAGTCAAGTCCCAGCTGACAAGAATAAGTCAAACTTTTCATTACTCCCTTCAAAAACAGTCAAGGATGATTCGGATTTAGGATCAAATTTACAACCCAAACATCCATATAAACTACAGGCTGCCAAGAACTCTGAGCTGTGTACAGCCATGGTCGGCCATGGGGCATCCTGAAAGAAGGCGATTTGATGTGTAGTCTGCTCCCTAGACTGGAAGGCGTGGTTCCTACAAGGATGATCATAGCTGTGAATCATATATGCTTTAGTATCTTTGCTGCACAGATAATCATAGATTACATATCACAGACTGTCCCTTAAAATTCACCCTCTGGCCGGGCAGTGGTGGCGCACGCCTTTAATCCCAGCACTTGGGAGGCAGAGGCAGGCAGATCTCTGTGAGTTCGAGGCCAGCCTGGTCTACAAGAGCTAGTTCCAGGACAGGCTCTAAAAAAGCTGCAGAGAAACCCTGTCTCGAAAAACCAAAAAAAAGAAAAAAGAAAAAAAAATTCACCCTCTGGCTTTTTTTCTTTTAGATATTATGATTTAATTATACCAGTTCCCCCTTCCATTTCCTTCCCTCAAACCCTCACATATATACCTCCTTGCTTTCTTTCAAATTAATGACCTCTTTTTTTGTTATTGTTAAATACATGTATGAATATACATATATAGTCCTAAATATACCCTGCTCAGTCTTTAAAATTGTCTTAGTTAGGGTTTCTATTGCTGTGGAGAGACACCATGACCAAGGCAACTCTTATACATAAATGAAAACATTTAACGGAGTGGCTTCCAATTTTAGACATTTAGTCCATTATTATCATGGTGGAACATAGCAACATGCAGGCAGACATGGTGCCAGAACTGAGTGTCCTACATCTTGCACAGACAACAGGAAGTCATCTCAGACACTGGGTATGGCTTGAGCATATATGAGATTTCACAGCCCACTTCCACAGTGACACATTTCCTCCAACAAGACCACACCTATTCCATCAGGGCCACACCTCCTAATAGTGTCATTCCCCTGGGAGGCCATTTTCTTTCAAACCACCATGACTGTAGTGGAAGTGAAGCGGCGGGGCTGAGTCCCGCCACCCGGCTGCCGGCTAGCTTTACACCCGAAATAATTACACGGAAACTGTATTCTTTTAAACACTGCCTGGCCCATTATCTGTAGCCTCTTATTGACTAATTCTCATATCTTTCTTTAACCCATATTAGTGATCTGCATAGCACCACGAGGTGTGGCTTACCAGGAGAGATCTTAACCTGCGTCCATCTCGGAGAGGAGCAGCATGGAGACTCTCTATGGCGAGTGCCTGAAGCGTCTCCCCAACTCTACTTCCTTGTTCCCACAATTCTGTTCTGTCTACTCCACCTACCTAATTTTCTCTTAAAGGGCCAAGGCAGTTTTCTTTATTAATAATGAAAGTAACACATAAACACTCCTCCATCACCATGACAATGCTACTTGTGGTGCTAGATAAGCAATTAGTGCGGGGATGACCATACCCTGGGGGAGGCTATATTTGGCCAGCTTCCAGATGGTACTGTAAAGTAAAGGAAGCATTAGGAGGTGTGTCACTAGGGTAGGCTTTGAGGGTGCAACAGTCCATGCTAGGTCCTGTCTTGCTCTCTCCTTGCCTGAAAACTGCTGGCAGACTGGGTGCAGGCTCTCAGCACACGCTTGCTACAGCAGCATGCCGGTCTACCTGCCACCATGCTTCCCACCATGATGCTCAGGGACTCACCCTCTGAAACTGCAACCAAGCCCCAAATTAAATACTTTCTTTCATAAGAACTGCCTGGGTTCATGGTGTCTCTTCACAGCAACAGAAGAGTGACCAGAACAATTATATTATTTGCTTTCATAAACACGTACAAATCAACATCATTGTATAGATATTACAAGACTACAAAGGAAAAGAGGAGAAAAGGAAGATAAACAGATTTAAGATTCCAGCTAGTAGGAAGTGGAGGAGTTTCCATGATGATCATGCTTTTCTAGATACTTCTAACAACAAAATCAGCCTGTGACTCAGTCAATTCGCAGAGTGTGTCTATAATGTATTTATTTATTCTTCTTCACACTCTGGCTTTCAGTTTGGTCTGGAAAATGTGTTCCCACCTAAAATAAACCTCCACGCATGTGCTCTGCTAATCAAACTGTAAGTGTGATTTCCAGCACTACGTGGTCTGCTCACTGACCTGACCCAGAACAAAGAGGGAGTAAATGACCTAGGAAAGCCCCGCACCTTAGCTGTCTCATGCTGACCCTCAGCGCCTAAATAAATCATAAGTGAATCCCACAGCCTTTCCATTAGCCTGGCAGAATGCCTGCTTTCCAAGTTAGCACACTGGGAAAGAATTAACTTAAAAGAATTAAAGGCTTTTCTTCAATTTACACAATTTACAAGACAATGATGATGTCATATACTATGCATTTATTTACTTTATCTGAGTTTTCACCTATGACTATCACCAAATAACTACAAATTATATGAAAAATGTCAGTGAATGATGCATGCTGTTTGATGGACTCTTGATATTGGTTATATATCAGCTAAGCCATTATCACACAAATCCTGGCTGTGACAGCTGTGTCCATTTGTGACACCACTAACACACTGGGACAACAAATGTCTTGTATGCACAGTTTTCCAGAGGTGGGTTATTTAGGGTAGAATCGGTGAGCAGGAAACAATGTCTCTTCCTACAGTGTCAGCATTGGATTATTTAGGGTAGAATTGGTGAGCAGGATAGAATATCTCTTCCTATAGTGTCAGTGTCTTTATTTTTAGTTTTTCTTTTTCTTTCTTTTCTTCCTCTCTCCTTGCATGTGTGTTTGTATGTGTGTGCATGCGTGTGCTTGCACATACACACTACTGGAGTCAGGACCCACTGAACACAAGGCAACTGTTTGCTTCTGACCTTGATGCCCAGCCATCCATCTCCTCTTTTTTATATAAACTTTGATGCTTTACTGAGTCCCTGAGGCTGGTCTCAAACTTGCATTCTTCTTGTCTCGGCCTCCTGAGGTTGCAGGCATTTGCTACTATGCAAAGCATGTTGCAAATTTTAATCTGCTGTAGATACATGCCAGGGGCTAAGAAAATGCTGTCCAGAAAGCTGACGATGTAGTCACAGGACATGCAGCATGAGCTCCAGCAGCGAATGTATTGTACGTAAGGAGTCGATGTGTCCCTGCTTTAGGGAGAAGGTAACATACCAATGGGACTGTGCTACTGTCACAATGCACAAGCAACAACTATAAATTCTGCAACAAAGGTCAGTTTCTAGTTAATACTAAAATGTACACACACCTACACACACCCTGACATTGATACACAGAGAACAGAAATCACTGCATTCTTTAAAATCGCAAGGGGGGAATCAAAACATGATCACTAGCCATTACCCAGTGTACCAGAGAGGACATCCCACACAAACCAAAGCAGCCTTCGTCTTTAGGGCTGCAGTTGATCATCAGATGTACCACTTGGCACACGAAGCATGGCATGCATGACAATCGCCATTTGGGACACAAATCTGTACAGATTATACCCTGGGTCTAATGTCATCAACCTGCCACAGCAAATCAATTTTTTTCAGAAGGAAGGGTAAGATCAGTATTTATTTTGTGTTAAGGAGAGGAAATCCAATGAAAAGGGGAAAAACGCGACATTATAATCCATATGCCCTGGCTTAGGTTTTCCTGGGGATCACTGAACAGGTTTTATTGAATTTAACCTAATTTTTCTACGGCAACAAATCTATCACTAAGATATTCTAGAAGAAACAGCATTTGTGCAATTGCTCTTATTTGCTCAGCTCAGAGACTGACCAAAAATCCCTAGTTTTTAATGTCAATGAGAATACAAACATACATGCACACATGTGTACACACTCATTCTCTGAGGTTCACGCATGATTGAAATGTGTATTTACAGTAAATCTGTGGGGCTTTTCTTTGTGATATGGAGCCTATCCAGTGGCTAGAGGGTTAATGAATGAAATGGACCAGTAGCCTGAAAATAAAAATCACTATTTAAAAAAAAATTACGCAACATCAAGAGAATTAGGTGGGACATAACACTGTAGCCACTGAGAATTCTCAACAGGAAAATAAAGCCTTGTTGCCCAGCGTTTTCATTAGTTTTCCAGTAACACTGGATGCGGCGTGAATTATAATGAAGCGGAAAGTGGCGGCAGGCCCCTTAAAGCACATAGATGGCACGGGGAGGCACTCCTGCTCCTGTGGCCACAGACGCTGGCAGTGCTTGTCACTGTGCCTTACACATTTTAGCAATCTTAAGACATTTCATGTAAGAAAATCTTGCATTAACCTGCATGGTAAGAATCGTTCAGTAGCTAACACTGCAAGTCATGGCATGCCACAAAAATACAGACGAGGATATGGAGCAAGGTGAGTCAGATAAAATGCATGTCACAAGCCTTCGTAACTACCTTTACAACTACGGGATGTAGTTTCCACAGAAGCAAACCCTTATGGGAAACCTAGAATGCCATTCCAGGCTAACAAGAGAAAGTGGAGGCGACAGAGAAGGACGATGACAACAGGCTGTTGAGACAGAGACACGGCTCACGACGCGGCCACTTTTTCTCGGCATTCAATCTCTAATTTCTGTTTCGTTTTGGTTTATCTGTTATTGTTCTGCTGTTGTTTTTGGACAGGGTTTAATTGTGTAACAGCCCTGGCTGTCCTGGAACTCACTTTGTAGACCAGGCTGGCCTCAAACTCACACTGGGATTAAAGGCGTGCACCCCCACTGCCTGGCTAATTCTTAGTGCCAAAATACTAGGTCTTTTGAACAACTTCGGTTGGAAAGGAAAACAAGACAGACAAAAAGTCACAGGCACCAACAGGGCTGCCCTGAGTATAAGGCTGGGGCCTAAAGTACAAGAGTGAACCTGGCTTCACCCATTGTAATTGCAGCGTCCTAAGGGGGGGCGCTAATTTCTGCCTTAGTCATTCTAAATTCAAGTCCTTCTAGTCCACTATAACTGAAGAACTGCTCTCAGTTCTGCCTTTTAGCCATATAATGAGGTCCACCCCATGTTTATAGGAGTTACTTACTGACAGAAAAGCAGAATTAGGAAACCCACCCCCAGTGCTCAGTTCCCAGACACACACACATCAACCATGGACTCATGGTAGCGCCACTTCCCACCAGAGAGCTGGTGCACAATTAATAAAAACTCAGAGACAGAAACTGAGGCTCAAACTGAAGACCAAAAAAGCAAAGCAGCCAGCCACTGGCGATTACCTTGACCTCAGTCTGTAAATGGCGATCCTGCCTCCAAGGATCTCAGAATGAGACTGTGACTGAGAGCTGTCTCCTCCCACTTTATAATCCTCTCTAGGGCTGGGATTAAAGGTGTGCACTGGGATTAAAGGCGTGCACGGCCTTGTTTCTCTGGCAACTAGCGTGGCTACTGGGATTAAAGGTGTGTGTTACCACTGCCTGGTCTGTAAGGCTGACCAGTGAGGCTGTTTTACTCTCTGATATCCAGGCAAGTTTTATGTATTAAGATACAAATGAAATCTCTACAGAGATCTCTGTTTCCTAGTTTGCATGTACTTCATTCTGTCCCAGTCTGACGTGAGTGTCACTCCTGAGAAATTATTGACTCCTTACATGGGGTGGGGGGGATTCTGGGAAAGACAGCTGTGTGATTCGATGGGCGGAGACATTCTGAGTGTGCCCAACTCACGCTACAGCGGTGCGAGCCAGAACAGGAACCTGACAACGGGTTGAGATTTATCATTCAATTTGACAAGTTTAAGTTTTAATAGCCACATACATTTTTTGGCGATGCTACTGGAATGGTGGTGTGGGAGAATTGTCTGTATTCTGTCAATCACGTTCAAAATAAACGCTGACTGACCGATAGCCAGGCAGGAAGTATAGGCAGGAAAATCAGACAGGAAGCAGAAGTGGATCAGAGAGAATAGGAGTATTCAGGGGAAAAGGAAGCTCTTTCCACAGTTCTGCCCAGACCACCGAAGAAGGAGGATGTGACCTACCCCACTGAAAAAGGTACCAAGCCATGTGGCTAACATATACTAGAATAATGGGTTAATATAAGATATAAGAGCTAATACAAGCATGAGCTAATGGGCCAATCAGTTTATAACCTAATGTAGACTCTCTGTGTGATTTTCTCTGGGACTAAATGGCTGGGGAACCAGGCAGGACAGAAACCTCAACAAGCAGACCCTCATGTTACAGAATGGGAGCAAGGCTTGTCCAATCATGAGAGAGAATGCCACTCTGTGGGCTAGAGGAGAGGCCAGTCACGATTGGGTAGGTGCACTTCTGAAAATCGTCCTCAGAAGGTGGCATGTTACTGTGAAACAGGGAAAATTGGGGGTGCGGCCTAGTGGAGAATGTTGGGGTGCTAGGGGTGCATCCTCAAAAGTGCTCTGAGAGCTTATTCCCTTGGTCTTTCTCTCTTTGATCCTTAGCGGTTATGGGGTGAGCGGTTTTACCTCATCACACACCCTCCATCGTGCATTGTCTCTTAAAGCAATGAGTCCAGTCAGCAAGATGACCCGGCAGAAAAAAACACTCGCCACCAAGTCTGACAGCCCGAGTTCAGTCTCTAGAAAGAGAGAAGCAACTCCCTCAAGCTGTCCCTTGACCGCCACATGTGCACTCATACATGTAACACAACAAAATAATATAGAATACAAAAACTAAAACAACGAGACCAACTGATTGTGAGTTGAAGTCTCCAAAACTCTGAAACAAAGGCAGCCTTTTCTCTGTATAATCAGATTTGTCTGGGGGTGTTTGTTATAGCAACAGAAAGCTAATAGACTGGCAGAAACTAGAAACAAAAGCAAGCAAGAGACAAAGGCAACAGGGGCTGGTCCCAGGACCTCAGCCTCCCTACTGAGTTCCTCATTCCCCCACCCTGCTGGCCCCAGGTCCTCGGGCTTCCTACAGAGTTCCCCATCCCTCCACCCTGCTGGATTGCCCTCCTGTCACTGCTATGGCTTCACTTGTTACCACCACAGGACAAAAGCCATTAAGTTAATGCATCTAGAGAAAAAAAAGTATCACCTATAAACCAAGCAGGTTGTCACATTAAGTTAACATCCCTGAATTTATCAACTGTGTATGAATTCAATCTTTTCACAGAGGTATGAACACTCACAGGAAAAAAAATGGTTTCTATCAAAGAAATCAGTTTTTCTGCAAGAATTCCAGCAACCATCCCACCACCATCTCAGTCCACAGAAAACAATGCCAATCCGTGTCATTTCCACGTTCACCTACGTGTCAAGGACAGTGCAGACAGGACCTCTTTCTAGGACACTGTCCTCTCTGCCCTGAGACAGGCGATGGTCCTGTCACCTGCTGCACCTCACAAATGTCTGCTGTTGCAACCTCTCCCAGGCAGTTGCAGTTTTTGCTTACATTTTTGTTTGCACTCCGGGGTGTAACCTATAAGACACAGACACCTACTCCCCATCTTTTGTGCCGTCTGCTCAGGCTATAGGTTACCCTATAGTCGCCCGAGGACCAGGTACACCACACAAGTCTTAACTATAGGAAGGTTCTCCTTGTCCTAGAGAATGTTACTGGCACAAGAATATATTAACATGAAAGCAGAAGGGAGGATACATGGGAGAAGAAATAAATAGCCCCCCTTTTTTAAGTTTAAAGAATATATTAACTAATATATTAACTAATGTAAAATCAACACACACAAACAAGTAAGACATCTGTGATCATAGGCTCTTGGTAGAGAAGTCTCTTTGGCCATACAAGCAAAGAGACTTGAAATTAATCCACAGAAAGCCACAGAAGAAACAGGGCACAGGGGCACACATTGCAATCCTAGCATGGGGAAGCATACACGTGACTCCCCAGAGCCTGCTGGCCAGCCACGCTAGCCCGCTTGATGACCAGCAGGCCACTGGGACTCACTCCCTGAAAAAATAAACTAACTGGCATTCCTGAGCAGCAAAACCCAAAGCTGTCCTCTGGTTTTCATATGCGCGTGCAGACGTGGGGACATTTAATACATCGAGATAAGCGTTGTCTCTCCAGGAGCTTAGAGAGCCAGGGTTGAGCCCGATAAAAAGAAGAAAGAAAGGAAGAAAAGAATCCTATTAAAATAATCCCAGCTAATTTGATTTAAATGTTAAAAAAAAAAACGTATTTCACTATCGTCTTCTTACACCTGAGAACATCATCACCATCATCACAGAGAGCGACATCCTTTTAACTCGACCCTTTAAGGGACACACGTGTATCCCCACGCAGCCCACTGAACCTTCTGCTTTCCTGAGCAGCCACTCTTAATGGTGTCTCCAGACTACTCTTACATTAGAATTTATAAATTCTGAAATGCTGACTCAAGTCACTGGGCAGAACGAGGCTTTTGCCGGTGAAACTAGAAAGGACTTCCATCTTCCAGATCATTTTCCCCGTTTCTTTTGGATAATGCTACCTTATAAACAGGATGGGATTCATGCAAGACCGAACACTGAAAGCGTCAGTGGTAAACAGCCTAGCCACTTCATGGGGTGTTTCGAAACACATTATTATTAAAGGCAAAATGGTTTCACTGCTAGTCGTGACATGTGCCACACTAACTCACTATGACAGGGGAAGATGCAGAGTTGGTGCATTGCAGCGGACATAAAATACACAGCCTGAGAGACGGTCTTCCGCAGACGTACCCACCATTCTTCTTGCTTTGTACATTCTAGTCCCACAAGGAAAGGACAGGGAGCACTCCTACTATTGCTCTCATGGAGTTTTCCAGTGTTTTCTGTGGGCTACCACAAACAGCCACATCTTTTTTTACGGCGTAGTTCTAACCGCTCTCCTTGGGGGAGAAAGCTCCAGTACCGTCAGCGTTGGGCTTTATGTGGCCTGCGTCTCCCATTATCCCTGAAAACTTCTGAACACGTGGGAAATGGTTCCATGGTGATTTTCAGAACGCTGCATTTCAGTTCTCTTTTAATTCTGCATTGGGACAGAGAGTGTGCTCATCTCTGTGGCAGCCTGCTAATGTCTCTCATTTTCATACGCTCCTTTCTGGTTAAACCCACCCGGAAGCCAGACTCTGAAAAGTTCCTGATGGAATTTCGCAGCATCTACCTTTTCTTTTTCCTTCTAGTTTTACCTACAAACAAGATACAGTTTAAAAATAAGAATAAAAACGGAAACAGACATTTTGGGGAAGCTAGAATAAATAAATTGCAGAGGGACACAGAGAAAAGAAGCTGGGAAGGTTGTCACAGGTGAACAGCCTTCTGGAGAATGCAGCTGGCCCACAGATTTGGGCTAAGGGAATTCCTTTCGTCCTGTAAAATGTTCCGAGTCTGGCACACTACTCTCCATTGACTTGAAGCTAGAGAGGATCGGTTTCTAAAACTTTCAACACAAAGTCTCCTAATTAGCCTACCACAGTGAGAAAATGATCACCGTTCCTGTGCATGGAAATAGAGTGGAAACATGTGCTAGGAATCTATGCTGGTTAGCTAATGTGAGGTCAAAGGTCATAGTTCCAAGGTGATGCATTACCATTCCAGACACACAATTGTGCTTGGATTTTCTGAGTTTAATATAAGATAGCTCCACGACACAGTGGCTTTTGCTAAGCTTGAAGTATGTATCTCGCTCAATTCCAAAGAAGAGCAACTTCTCTTTCCAACCAGAATTCCTGCAAGCCAGATTCTGGGTTGACTGCAGCCATACCACACCATGAGACAGGTATGTTCAGAATCTTGTTATTATTTTTATTATTATTATTAATTGAAACCTCTTCAAGGTCTCAGAAACACTTTCCATGCACACTGTGATATATCCTTCTGGACTGCCAGCATTCACTTCCCTAAATTATTCTATAGGTCATGGAATTTTGTAAATGAGCCTGTAACGGATTTACACGTGGAAGTTACACATGCCAAAGGCCATTTAATGAACCCATTACTGGAACCATCCCACAAGGGGAAGAAGGAGGGAGGGAAAGAGAGAGGGAAACAAAGAGAAAGGAGAAAAAAAAAGAATAGGCAGCTATTTTTCAGAGTATGCCATTCTGCCCATAATTTAGGACAAAGATTTGCCCCCAAGAAAGACAGTGGCCATGGAGTCTGGCAGATCCAGGTCACATTTATTCAACCACTGACCGGGCATGTGAAGAAGAGCAAACAACCCAGGGATTATGAGGCCAGAAATGTTAGCAAAGAGCAAACCCGGAGAGTGAAGGTGACGGGCAAGCTACTGTTTTACAATTTATTACGCAAATGAGAAAGGAGATGAAAGTCTGGCCTCACCAATGACAAGATAACTTGACGATGCATCAAATCTAGGGGACCAGACTAAATTGAAGAGCAATCTTTTTAGCTATGCAGATACCAAATGGCTCCATAATTAGAGGAGGTCTCCACATAATAACCTAAGGGACTTAGGACCTTCACCTTCCTGAGAACGTGTCAGCACCTGTGCCCAGGATGAATTACACAGCGGTTCAGAATTCTCATTCAGCTCAGAGCATTAATATTAACGAGCTACCCGGACTCAGGAGAGAAACGTGATTTGAAAACAAAGGATTTATTTTCCCAATAACTAAAAGAGTCTGTGTTATAAAAAGACAACAAATCAGGAGATGACACTCACCAGGCATGAGTACAGGTGGGGGATAGAGGAGGTAAATATGTGCTTTATTTTATTTTATTTTATTTTATAAGATTATCCTCTCGATGTTGGCAAACAGCACAGTACAAATGCCAGAGTAGCGGGCTCCAAATGAACATATCAGTAAAGACCCAAACCAAGACTGCAATTAGCGACATACGGACCTGAAAGGGCACTACTAAGTCAGCGAAAGAAACAGATCCCCCATCTCCATGACACGTAGGTCACCCCCAAAATATACTTGTTTTAGCTCATAACTGCTTAGCTTTCAATAATGACAAACATTCTTATCTGTATTTAAAAGTCTGACATCTAAAAGATATTCCAAATGGTGTATACACTTGTAAAAGCTTACAGAAGTAAAAGAACACGGGGCATGTTAAATATTGTATTGAACACAGATGGTATAATCTATGGCATGAAAATGAGATGGCGTGGAACTGGATACTGCTCTAGCTAAGCAAGTGAGCATGTGTGTGAAATAGAAATATACATTCTTCCACGGGGCAGTCTCATCAGGTCTAGTCGAGTAGTCTGAGCTCTTGCTACAGTAGAAAAAGCTCCCGTCCAAATTAGGATCATTAGATTAAGTGTAAAAGATCTAACGAATAACTTATGAAGAGTTGATGTTTATACTCTGCATTACATACACATACATACACACACACACACACACACACACACAATGGCCAGTGAAGCTTGAAGTTCAATATTCATAAGTGAATTATATCAAATCAAGATGAATATCACCTATTGGGTGCCCTGTTATGGAGATTAATAATGCACCTACGATTTTATTTAGTATGTATATTAGTTCCACAAAGCTGATGGACTTGGTGTCTTCATTTTAAAGACACGCACCTGCGGTCCGAAGAAGAGGCTTCACAACACATTTTAGAGAAAATTCAAGCCTAAGACCCCCCCACTCCAGCATCTACACTTTTCAATGTTACTATGCTATCTCATATGGAAGCTAACACATCTAAATTTAGTTCTTTAATCTGAACTTCTTTTCACAGAAAAAGCAGTGTGTCTTTTGATTACATATAAACATCAAATTACAAAGATGACACACTGTACTACTCAATCAATTAAGGGACCAAATGGTGTTTTACGAACAACTTCCTCATTAGGCCTGAAGGTGACAGTTGTAAACTCGGGTGGCTCCTGATCTGAATGCAAGTGGCTACTCCCGCCATCAGCTGTGTTAGATGACTTTGCACCAAAGCCCAGAGGAAACACACTGAGAAATTACCTGCTCGATATAACAAATTGCCCTATGCTAGTCTCAAGCAGGAAATGGCATTTCCAAGTACGTGTGCAGCTTGGGAAGAAATATCTCTGGTCCAGATTTCAAACTTCCGTGTTACAGGCAAAACAACGGTTAAAACTCAAGTTTCATTACTTTGATAAAATGCATGACCTTTTGCTTGGAAAAATGCTTCCTGAATAAAGCAGAAACTGCAGGAGCGCTTCTATTTCTCGCTAAGAGCTATCTGTTACCTTCACACAAAACTAATTCTTCTAGAGAGTTCCAATTTTTAATGGGTTTTGTTGGGGTTCTTTTTGTTTGTTTGTTTGCTTTGTCGTCTCACGCAAAGTACATAGGTACTCACGGAACCTGGCCAGCCGCTGTCTAGACTGGGCAGGTGAAGAGAGAAGACACCAACCCTTCAGGTATTCATAAGGCATGAGAACACACCCTTTCTGGCTTATCTGTCCCCTACCATCAAGCTGGGAAACCCAAAGCTGCACAGAGACATCCATTTGATGAGTTAAATTAGAGCCTGCATCTCAACTTAAATAGTCCGTATGAAAAGGGCTTTGCTTGGAGAGTAGCTAGGAGTCAGGGGTTGAGGAGTCACGGGTAAGGTGGTAGGGGCAAGCTGTTTCCCAACACTAAACGACAAACAAAGTAGGGCTGGCACCAAAAGTATGAAAACTGATCATTTAACAAGTTTGTCCATACTGCTCCTGAGCACATACTGAAACCACACAATGAAACCATGTCTCTACACAATTTAAGGCAGACCATAGATAGATAGATAGATAGATAGATAGATAGATAGATAGATAGATAGATAGATAGATAGATAGATAGATGTTTCAGAAAACAAATACTGATTTTAAGTCATTCTGGATCATCTTAAATTTGCTTTTATTGTCAACATAAAACATATCCAAATAGAGACAATATTTTTTAACAAACTAATTCTGGAAACATCAGCACATATAAACCTGAAAGCTTCAGTTTAGTCTGTGTGTCTAGTGTCACAAAAAGATAGCTCTTCTGCAGGATACTGCGACAAAACCTAATGTCTATCACTTGGCCAGCATCAGCTATGTTTGGTAAGCAAGCAGTTCTGTCCTTAATGCTCTGAGCTTCACGGGGGGCTCTGGCTTGGACTTCTGTAAGGAGAGAGCTTGTGGCCAGACCCTGAAAGCTGAATTGTGAGCAAAGCCTGAGTGTGTGAACCTGTCTGGCACACCCCTGCGTAAACCATGCATCTCTGACTTCTGCCGCTTGGAGCTGTTTTCTGAAGTTCAAATAAAACCATGAACAAGACATGGAGACTCTAAGAGCAGTAATAGTGACAAAGACAGCATTTTCCAACACTGCACACAGAACACAGAAAAGAAACAATCAACCCCCAAACTAGTAACTAGTCTAGGTTTTAATTCAAAGTTTAATTTAATTGCCTGACATAAACTCCTATGTAATTGTTGTAATTTTATGTTTTAATTTCTGGGAAGAAGTGTTTCCAAAACACAGGCTCCATAAAAAATTTCATTTAGTCGGGCAGGAGTGGTGAACACCTTTGATCCCAGTGGGAAGAGGCAGGTGGATCTCTCTGAGTCCTAGGCCAGCTTGGTCTACGGAGCAATTTTCAGGACAACGAATGTAGTAAGGAGCTGTTGGCCGCATTCCCGCCGCCCTGCTCCCAGCCTCCTGGCTCCCCCATAGCTAGCTTAAAACCCGAAATAACAACATACAAATTGTATTCTTTTAAACACTGCCTGACCCATTAGTTTCAGTCTCTTACTCACATCTTGACTAACCCATATCTAATAATCTGTGTAACACCATGAATGGTTTCTTACCCAGAAAGATTCAGCATGTCTGACCTGGCAGCTGGCCTCATCGCATCTCTCCCTGAGGAGAGGCATGGCAGTCTGCTAACTTAGGAGAGGCGTGGCATCTGACTGAGCCATCTACCTCACTTCCTTCTTCCTGTTCTGTCTACTCCACCCACCTAAGGGCTGGCCAAGGCAGTTTCTTTATTAATGAATGAAATCAACATAAACAGAAGACTCTCCCACATCAAACGAAGGCTACAGAGAAAAACCTTGTCTCAAAAAATTTCTGAAATTATATTTAATAATCAGGCCACAGCATGATAAAACTGTAGTCACACAAAATAGAGCTCTTTTTTCTCCTTAAGAAAGAAGAAAGTGGGGCTGGAGAGATGGTTCAGAGGTTAAGGACGCTGACTGCTCTTTCAGAGGTCCTGAGTTCAATTCCCAGCAACCACATGGTGGCTCACAACCACCTACAATGAGATCTGGTGCCCTCTTCTGGAGGCACCATGGAGGCAGCACACTGTATTGTATACATAATAAATAAAATCAAGAAGGAGGAGGAGGAGAAGGAGGAAGGAGGAGAAGGAGGAGGAGGAGGAGGAGGAGGAGGAGCTTACAAGCTACTTCACACACACACACACACACACACACACACACACGGGAGGGGAGGTGGGGGATGACCTTGTCCTTTTTATAAGAAATCTTGTCTCTCGTCTGCTAGGCAAATTTCCCCTAGACAGTCTTCATGTTATCTGTGGTACAATAAGATTCTTGAGTTCATTTGTAATTCTAAAAACTGGCAGAACAAATTCAAATGCATTCCTTTTTTTTCTTCTTCTTCTCTGTTACATACCATCAAAACTGTCTCAAAAACCTTATTATGAAATCTAAAATTCAAAACGGCTTCCACATGCTCATGCCTCCCTTCACTCTGACGCGAATTCTAAGCTGTTGTCTCACACACACTTGGAACACTATCCAATTTTTCTCACTCTGTGATGACTGTTGGCTCCTGGGAAACTTCATTTTCATAGTCCAATACCCGCGCCCACAACTTCCACTTGACAAATTTAGTTGTCATACTGTATCAACTTAAAGAAAGCAAATGAACCCAGAATATGATTCTTAGTACACTGGAAGCCACAGCGCTCAGCACAGATGATTCCCGTGTGAGTCAGGTGTGAAGATGCAGAATGTTTGCACATCCTAAGAGAAAACTTGATTTCACAAAAGCAAATCTTCACCAAACTCCACAGAGAAATTCACACAGGAAGAAGAAGCCGTTGCATTTATATCACACACTGAACACGGCAAACACAGCCCACAACCACGCCAGCGCTGGAACATCACTATGAGCTAGGACATTGCCCGGCTAGTAGACTCAGCTCCATTTCCTGAGACGCTCTGATGCATCCAGAATTCTCTCAAATAAAATAAGAAAAAGGTTAGTTTGATATACATCTTTAAAAGATGAGGAGGTCATGTTGGAGGGCCACTACAACTCTCCTAAACCAAACAATTAAAAGGCAGGCATGTTTAAAGGTTATTAGCTTCGATGGACTCATAAATTAAAATGAAAGCTTAAAGCCAACTACTTCAGCTCTTTTAAAGATAAACACAATGCAGGGAGGTGTTTCACGCCTATAGTCCTCACACTCAAGACACCGAGGGAACTTAGTTATTCAGGCCAACCTTAGCTATAGAGACCCGGTCTTTAATTAATGAATTAAAATTAAAATCACAATAAATATATTGAGACTCAAAACAGTTTTTGTCATTAAACCCCACATATAGACCTGAGAGTCTGATTCAGATATGATGAACATAAACAAAATCAACAAACAGAATCAACACAGATCTTGTGGGAAGAGGATATTAGAGCTGGAGCACTGTTAGGCTAGGGAGGAGCACTGTTAGGTTATGGAGGAGCACTGTTAGGTTAGGGAGGGGCACTGTTAGGCTAGGGAGGATGCTGTTAGGCTAGGGAGAATGCTGTCAGGCTAGGAAGGAGGCTGTTAGGCTAGGGAGGATGCTGTTAGGTTAGGGAAGATGCTGTTAGGCTAGGGAGGATGCTGTTAGGCTAGGGAGGATGCTGTTAGGCTAGGGAGGAGCGCTGTTAGGCTAGGGAGGAGCACTGTTAGGCTAGGGAAGATGCTGTTAGGCTAGGGAGGATACTGTTAGGCTAGGGAGGATGCTGTTAGGCTAGGGAGGATGATGTTAGGCTAGGGAGAATGCTGTTAGGCTAGGGAGAATGCTGTTAGGCTAGGGAGAATGCTGTTAGGCTAGGGAGAATGCTGTTAGGCTAGGGAGGATGCTGTTAGGCTAGAGATGATGCTGTTAGGCTAGGGAGGAACGCTGTTAGGCTAGAGAGGAACTCTGTTAGGCTAGGGAGGAACGCTGTTAGGCTAGAGAGGATGCTGTTAGGCTAGAGAGGATGCTGTTAGGTTAGGGAGGAGCACTGTTAGGCTAGGGAGAATGCTGTTAGGCTAGGGAGGAGCGCTGTTAGGCTAGGGAGGAGCGCTGTTAGGCTAGGATTATTGAGACAGGATGAAAAGGAGGATAATTATTTTCTGATGAAGAAAAGTAGTTGAACGACTTCAAATAAGAGTGTCTTTGTGCATTTACGAGTAAACAGCAAATAAAAATTACCTTCTATGGATATCATTTTGTAATTGGATCACATGTCAAGCACAACATCACCCAGCCTGCACCATTAGCAATGTGTTTCAGCTGACTGTGAGGGTCTGCCCATCCCACTTCTGTCTCCATCCACAAGACTGCTCCCTCACACCACATAAACTAACACAAGGTAACACGTGGTGTTAGCTAACTGCCAGGCACAAGTCAAGAAACACTGTTAAATGGGGACCATCATTAAATCCACTTTACATATTTAAACCAAAACGTTCTAGTTCATATATATATATATATAGTAATGATGTAAAGAAATATATATATATAAATATATAACCTCACTATCTCTAAAATATGAAGAAATATATGAAGTCTCAAGGTTTCTAATTCTGTTCAAAAACTCATTCCACTTGTATAAGGCAGATTTTTCTTTCCAGATGAATTTACAGCAAGATTTCTCTACATTTTTTAAACTTGCCAGGTTCGACTCAACCTACATCTAATGTCTATCATAACTATATAATTTCCTTCATTAAAAAAGTATACTTTCCAAGAGAGATAGAATTTTTTTTTAATTTTGCAAGTTACCAGTTTCTGATGTCAAATTTATCTAAAATAAGTATTTTCATACATGGCTTAATAATATTGAAATATGTACAACCAGAACAAACCCTGTTAATCAGTGGTAAATAAACACACAGTTGTTACAGAGTATAGAAACATCAAGTAAGTGTATCTTTTTTCATTAAACACTGAATCATTGTGACCTACCAGTAACATGAAATAAATTAACATTTAATATTTAATACTCTGTAGGAGAAATATGGAACTAGAGAAGTGTTTTGAATTTTATGTTATTTGGCATTTCTATTGTAATTCAAGATTATATCTAAGAAGGTTGAAAATGTTCTTAAAAGCAATCTAAATTTAATGAATTTTGCTGCTGTTTCAATGCTACTTTATAGTCATTGAATTTTAAGGTTTGATAATAATTTATGTCAGAACATAGGTATACTTCCTTATAGTAAAGGCATAATAATTTTCAAAGAATGACATTCAATAAATACAGAAATGTCACCAATATAAACTATGAATATACACAATTATGTATAAAATGGTTATTTTAATCATTTACCCGATGATAAGAGAAAATCTAAACACATAATTAGCTGGGCACGGAGGCACATTCTGTAATCCTAGCCTGGGGAAGCTGAGGCTGAAAGAGCAAAAGTTTGAGGCTAGCCCAGGCTCACTCAGTGAGACCCACCATAAACCACTGATCTTCACGATGAAATCAGCCTGCTTCTGCAACATGCAGTATAAGCAATTGTTACAGGAACAAGCAACAGAGTCTAAAACAAACTGAATCTGTTGATCATTGTCTGGAAAGAGGAGGCAGAGCTTATGCTGTTCCAATTAGGAAAGGGCCATTTAAACACTCGGCACTCAGCCAGGGCTTGTATCACGTGCCTTTAATCCCAGCACTGGGGAGGCAGAGGCAGGAAGTTCAAGGCAAAAAGACCACCTTGTCTAAGCAGCCTAGATACATAGTAAACCCTGTCTCAACAACAACAAAAGTAAAAAAACAAAAACCCACCCTTTACAAATGGCACAAGGGCAGTGTATGCCCTGTGCACACCACATTCCTCTGGCATCGCTCAGCTTCATTCTTGTTACGATAAATCTCCAGAATCACACTTCTGGGCTAGGGCTGTGGCTCAAGGACTGGATGGTCACCTGTCATGTCCAAGAAGCCCCACCACCAGACAAATAGCATCACACTATGTAGAAGTAAAATGAATACACACACACACACACACACACACTACTAGAATTCAGCACTGATAGATTTATGTCGGGATATAACTTTTCCGGCAATGATGTAATTCTGCTCCCTCTGAAGCTTTCCCACCATTTCTGTGATCACAGCAGGCATCTAAGTATAAGAATGTTTCATGTGCTAAGCAACAACTTCATACAGATTATTTTCACAGGGCAACACAAAACGTGGGTGTAGATGTGGAGGTGTGTATAGGAGTGTATGGGTGGGTGGGTGTGTGTATGTGTGTGTGCGCGCGCGCGTGCACACGCACATGTTCTTCTTGGATTACTAGTGAGGATTACACAGGATTTCAAAGCAAATACAAGCATATGTGAACCACAGCACAATTCCACTGTGCATAAGCAGTCCAATTTTAAAGCCTAATGCTGCTAGAGACCAGGGACGTTGTTATTTTTTTCACTGTTGAACTAACAATTATTAATTATCTATTAATATGTGCCAGACACAGTTCTGGGCATATTGCCATATTTTAACTCAATCCTTCTGAATTGGATCTTATAATTTTTTTCTTTCAAATGAAGAAACAAAGAAATTAGCTAATTGGCCATTTCAGACAGAACGCTCTTCCTTTCAGCTACAGATATCTCTATGTACTTCCTGATTCTGCCGGGCACTCTGTCTGACACAGCATTTAGGCTATGAGTCCATTCCTCTGTCCACTATGACACAGCAACTTCTGATATCAGTACACATCTGGACCACGGTACACTCTCAACAAAACCTCAGTGAGCTTCTGTGTGAAACGATGTATCTCTACAAACACAGTAGTAATAAATGTTGGGGTCCCGTTTTATATCCCTAAAAGTATCTTTTTAAAGTGTATTTATGTGTATTTATTGTAAGAAGATTAATTATTTAATATACAGTATTCTGACTGAACATGCCTGCATGTCAGAAGAGGGCACCAGATCTCATTATAGATAGTTGTGAGCCATCGTGTGGTTGCTAGGAATTGGACTCAAGACCTCTGGAAGAGCAGCCAGTGCTCTTAACTGCTGAGCCATCTCTTCAGCTCTTAAAATATCTTTTAACTCAACTAAAATTTGATGAATGTAATTTTTAAAAATATAAGTTGTCTCACTACTTACAACTGTCCCAGAAGCCCATGGCAGGTGGCAAAAACTGGAACTTCAAACTAACAGAAACAAGAAAGAGGAAGTGGGGTGCACCCTAACACGGATCCTTCAACCCCACGCGGACCAACTGCACTCTCCAGCTGTTCAGGGTGTGTGTGATTTGACTACCCAAGTCCATAACGAATATCACATGGGCATGGGCTTTAAATGTTTTAGCATGTATTCAAGACATCATACTGCACGGCAATGATCCAAGTGTCTAGAGTAAGGAGGCCATGTAACGCGTGGGCTATTTTGCAGTCAATCAGGAGCACGACATGAGCTCTGCTCTCAAACACCTACTCATCGGGGCAAACTGATTCACTTGTCACAGTCTCGGGCTATGAGTCCAAAAAGCAAATGGTTCTAAGAGCATCTCACTCCATTCTGAGATGACGGAGAAGATGCTGTGTGCGAAGCGTGTGGCAAAGCACACTGCGGAGTCGGGGCTTCGTAAGTTAGCTTTATGTGGAGAGGGGGTCAGCAGGAGCTGGCAAGGAAGTTTTCCAGTCAGCGTGGAATCTAGCTCACTGGGCATCCTTATCTGCTCTCTAACCTTCAGAATATCTTAGTACCGCCTGCAAATGACAGTACTGTCTTTCTGTATGGTTCTATAGTCCCAGTATTCTCAAAGGAAAATACCAATTCCATCCAAATGCATGCTCAAAACCAAAAGCAAGGTTGAACTTTATTTTTTGTCTCCGGAAAAGAAATTTTATTAACAACTAATTCACATGTTAAATGCAAAAAGTAAAAGACAGTAACCACATTAAATAATTGCATTACTACTTATAAAGTGGGACATAATTAATCTTTTACAAGTAAATTATTTCAAGACAAGCTAATTCTTTGCATACAAGATGCCTACAAAACCAATCAATTTCTTTTCTAACCAAAAGACCATAGTGTCTAGGCCAAACAAAGTATCCCTTTTAACTTTATAACCTACACATAGATATAAGGAAATGTAGGCTAAGATACATGCTGTGAGAAAAACGAGTTTTAATCTATTGTATATTAACCTGTGAAGCTTACTTCATTCTTGTGTATACAAAATATGTGTGCAATTGTTTATGTGTCTATGCATAAGCTGGGGTGTGGTGTACATATGTGGAGGCCACAGTTGACCTCAGGCATCTTCCTCACACCAAAGAGATGCCATGCTTCGGGAACATGCAGGCAGGAACATGACTGAGGCAGAGCAAATGTAATTATTAGGGATTATTAATTAATGAAATAAATTAATTCAGTAAGAAACAGCTCATGAAAGGCCTAATGTGTTCCGATGGAAGGAGAAGGGGGAGCAGCAGCCTTAGAGACACAGCACTTCAAAGTCAAGACATTTAAAAGAATTTACTTGCAACCATCATAAAAGTAATCATACGCGAAGATACCAATCATATACCTTATGAGTGAAAGCCATTCTATGTATAAAGACGCTGAGACAGGAACACTCACGTTTATTAGATGCCATCAACTTGCCAAGCATTATGGAAGGAGACAGACACTCCTCCTGGCCTGCTGAGATGAATTACCTACCACCTCTACTGCAGAGAACTAGGAAATGGACTCAGGGAGGTGTGGAAAACTCTAGAACATGGAAAATCCAGCAGTGGGACAGACTGCACTTCCAACACACATCCCGTGACAACAGCAGCACGTGGTGCCACAAGATGGCACAATACACACATAATTTAGACACATTTTTGAAGAGAAGACTAATAAGCTCTCCATTAATTTGTAAGAGACTTAAGTATTTCCAAGGATGAAATCAGAGAGGAAGTAAGGGATGGAAGATTATAAAAAGAATACATCTGAGAAATCTGGGCCTGAAATAAAACAGAAAATGTCACAGCAAGGAACTGACACGGAGAACACTGAGCGATTCAGATCCACAAAAGTGACCTAAGTCTATGACTTGGGCACAGCGTCCGCCTTTACTTCCATCTCTGGGTGATTGTGAACAGCCAACTCCTCCATGGATGAGAAATCACACTGCAGTTTCTGATCAACACGTTTTATCTATCTTTTTAAATCATTTTGCAAAGTATGGACCAGCAGAAAGAGACAAGGTAAAGCCTACAGAGGGTCCTTCATGGATGACGGTCCTTGGGACATTCATGGGTCAGTAGGTATCAATCCATAAGCATGAAACATTATTGGGAAGTTGGCAAATCAGCAGGAGGAACACACGAGTCAGAAGCATCCAGTGATCAACACATGTCACAATAAATGAGCTCATAGCCTGGCCAACTTTAACCAGGCCTATAAGGGATCTAGACGGACCTAAGGACCATTAGAAAGTACTCCCACGGTGCCTGATTTGTAAGTAGAATTGCATGAAAGCAAATAAACAATAGTCTCGTCCCCTTGCATTGACAATCTTCCGACTAATGATATCATGGATCTTTCTCCCAAACTATAGGTTTAAGAATCTTCTGCTCTGTATGAGCTAATTTATCACATTTTAAACTCTTAAGGTCCACACACTGGCTATCATTTTCTTTTAAACCATATGTACTGACTTACCTCCTTAGAGTCCTAAATTTACAGCATCAGTTCAAGACACTACATGCCTTCTCATTTCTACTTGCTAAAAACCTGATTTCAAGAAACTCTCCTACCAGTTCTCTTGAGATCTATATTTTCTATTAGTCCTGCCTCAATTTCCCCTCCAGACTCTCCTCTCAGTCCCTCCCTCAATCTTTCTCTATTCCCACTCCTGAATTCACTCATTCTTGTTCAAAAATGCCAGAAAGGGCAGGTCTCCCATGGATATCAACAAAACATGACATATTAAGTTCCAGTAAGACTGAGCATTTCCTCATGTACAAAGGCTGGGCATGGCGACCAAGTATGAGGAGCAGCTAGTCATAGAGTCAACTTTGTCGTCACCATATATCAAAGGTTATGGTCACTAACAGATTGAGCAATGTCTCGTGATGGGACTGGGAATGATACACTCACTCCCCCTTTGTATCCCATTTTGTGTCTCCATGAGACAACTACTATTCATTTTCCTTGTGTCAGCTGAAATGCCATGACACTGGACGGTGGTGGTACAAGCCTTAATCCCAGCACTCAGGAGGCAAAGGGCAGGCAGATATCCATAAATTTGAGGCCAGCCTGGTCTACAAAGTGAGTTCCAATACAGTCAGGACTGTTCAATACCCTGTCTTGAAATACACACCCCCGCCAAAAAAGAAACGTCATGTCTAAACCACACAAAGAGAAGCAATAGTTCTATCCTCTGAGCTCCCAAACTAAAACGGTATCTCTAATATTTTGCTTTGTATCACTAAGTACATTTTTGGAAATTACTTAAATGTCACAAAATTAACTCTCCCTGTGTCCCAATGTATCTAGTATAGATTGGCTAATGTTTTTTAGGCAATTTGATTACTGTAATATCAAATTTTACCAATAACTTAAGGAAAAACATTATAATGCTAAAGTTTTTGAAACAGGAATAAAAAAGGGAAAGGTGATTTTTCAATTGAAAACTCAAAAGGAAGTACATATAATTTTATACAAAAATACAAACTAAAAAAATAACATTTTTCTTTCCTATACCACAGCATCTTAATTCTCTTTTATTAAATCTCCCAGAGTAATTTTATTTATGGGGGGAGGTTATATGTCATTTTATGAACCTGACAAATGGCTCTCCCCAAAGTTATAGAGTGTATATTTAGTACTAGGTCATAAAATATTCACTTTGAAACTTTTTATTAGAATTTTTGCCTGCCTGATTAAAGATGAAATAGAGCAGCATTAAAATAAATTTGCATGTGCTGAAAACAAAGTGCAAAGAGAAAGCTGCACCGACGAGATGAGCTATAATATAACTATCGCCTAGGTAACCTGCAACGCAAACAGCCATGTGCTAATGTATGCACTGAAGGCAATGAATTGAATTTTTATTATCAGATGATAAAACATCTGCAAATCTATATTCTTAACCTAATTCAAAAGCAAGAAAAGAATGGCGCTTGTTATTGTTATTCTCAGTTCATAAACAAATTCCGACAGTCTCATACAAATGGTACTTGTGAAATTTTCAAATTCTCATTCAAATATACTTAGAGTACTTCTCAAACACCAACAAACTGTTTCTGGTAAAAAACAGATCTGAGTGGAGAACTGAGCATTTACATGTAAGGGTCTTTACTTGGAATTTTTCCTCCTCAAATCCCTACTTATAAAAAATCTCTTTAAGTCAAAAATAGAAAAATACAATCCACTAGCCAGGCTGTGCCCACAAACCCTCAGACTGGTTTTGAATCTTTCTCACACATTAAGACAGTCATGCTGGGTTGTAACTCAGAGGTGGATGCTGCACCTTGGGCGTGTGAGGATACTAGCACACACTTGCACCTTGGGCGTGTGAGGATACTAGCACACACTTGCACCTTGGGCGTGTGAGGATACTAGCACACACTTGCACCTTGGGCGTGTGAGGATACTAGCACACACTTGCACCTTGGGCGTGTGAGGATACTAGCACACACTTGCACCTTGGGCGTGTGAGGATGCAAGTGCATGCTTGCACTTTGGACATGTGAGGACACTAATGCATGCTTGCACCAGGGGCATGTGAGGATGCTAATGCATGCTTGCACCATGGACGTCTAAGGACGCTAACACATGCTTGCACCTTGGGCATGTGAAGACGTTAACGCATGCTTGCATGTTGGGTGTGTGAGAACACTGGCCCGTGCTTATCAAAGCTTCGTGAACTGAAAGAACACTTTTAGTGTGTTACCTCCAGCTCATCACTTGAAGATTCTTCTATTCGTAGACTCTACGCTACTTTATGCTATTGAACCCATTTTCTGCCTTTTCTAAATGGGTAAGTCTCACACATTCAAAATTCCTGGGCGTGAGGCTTTGTAAACTGACAGGCATCCACATTTCTTTGAAAATTTGTAAGCTTCTGTTTCTACAATGTTTCCTATGTAAGTATCAATTTATCAAGGTACCACCATAAAACAGTTGGACCCTAATTTACATCACCATTAACCTATGACTTGGATAATGTGAAAAAGTAGAAGAATTAAAAAATGAAAAGTTATAAAGTTATTGGACCTCAGCACTACATCACGATCACTAAAATCCAACAAGCACATGTTTGATGCTAAATAAAAACAACCACCCCTTTGCCCATCCCTCTGAATATGCATAAGCCCACCTAATTCACCATAACACCAATCTAAACTGCACCCTTTGAGGTAAAGGGTTAGGTCCATCTACTGCAGAAGTGACCCTGTTCTTTTTTGTTTTTAAATTGACTTCAAACAGAAAAACACTCTTTCAAGATATTTCACTAGATCCAATAGATACAACAAAGATTTAACAGCAAAGACAAGCATCTCAATAGAGTGGTTTCCAGGCTACAAGAATGAATTTAACCCTCTTTATATTGCGGTATCAATATTATACTCTCATACCCTAGATCAGGAAACTGAAGAGCAGAAGATAAATACTTGGGGCCAAGTGAGAATAAGAATCCACTTCTATGAAATTTATGACTTCCTTCCATGCTACAGCACGACCCCCTAAATATATTATGCAGCATATCCTTCTGTGTCTTTGGGGAACTTACCCTTAAGATCCACAAATGTTCTAGGAACACAGATACAGAATGGCAAACACAGTCATTTCAAGAAAGAATGAACTCAAACTGATGAATCTCTCTCAATAAATCTTAACTGAATCATTTAATATTATAAATATAAGCATTAACTTTAGTACAGAATAGATCCTTAATATACCCTTTCCCCTTGATTCTTAAAAAACTAGACACATGCTTTACTCACAGAAAGTTATTAAATATATTTAAAATGTAAACAACATCTTCTATTAACTGAAGTTTATTCTTAATACTGTGAATTTATATCAAATAACTTATTCCTCAAAGTACAGTGGCTTCAAAAGTCCTTCTAGGTTACAACTTGATCTTCTTCAAATGTTTTAGTGTGGTAAGATATGCATAACAGAAAGTTACTGCCTCAATAATTATAAACATACAGTTCAGCACTAATAAAAGCACAGCTGAGAACAACCCGTATTGTCATCCCTCCTTATAATTCACTATTGAAATGCTGAACCTTGGTTTAGCATTAAACAGTAACTCCTCTCACGCTTCAACACCCAGTCTCTGAAAACACCACTGTATTTTTGGTCTCTAAACGACATTCACAGTTGCTTGGTGAAAGACCTTGCTGTGTAGCTCAGACTCGCCCCAAGCTTTCCACGTGCCTCCGGGATGTTGGATTACAGGCACACAGAACTCACTTGGCTGCAGTCAATCAATTCTGGCTATTCTAAACTCTGTCAGGGTCATGGAACTCTGCCAGGGGTCACGGAAAGTTGGGGATTTTCTACACAGAAGGTTATATGGCTCGTGAACGGAGTTGATGCTCCTTCTTCCTTTCCAGTGTAGACGCCTCTTAGGCCTTGGTCTTACCTAACCTGGCCAAGCTATTGGGTGCGATGCTGAGCAGAGGTGGTGGACACAGGCATGTTTCAGAGGTCTTCAGTCTTTGAGCATCCTGATACGTGAGGAGGCACACGGTTTTCTTATGCTAAGATAGTTTCCTTATAGTCCTAACTCATGAAATGTTACATTTTAGCAAATGCTTTCTCTGCATGGATTCAAAATAACTATATGATTTTTTTCTTTATTCTGTTAGTACATTGCAACCATTTTCAGATGTTGAACTAGCCATGCATTCCAGGAATAAACCCCATTTCACCACAATGTAAATCCTTTTTTATTATGCTCTTGAATCTGGCTTGATAGTAGCCTGTTGAGAACTTATGTCATAAGGTCACAAGGGTCATCGTTTTCTTTTCCTGTAATGGTCTTGCCTGGTTTTGGTATCCAGGTGATGCTGGCTGGCTTCCTAGAATGTGCTGGAAGCATTGCCTGCTCTTTAATTTTGGGGGGAAAGTTTGAGGATTTGTGTGCATTCTTTCTATGTCTGATCAGACTTAACCATGAAGCTCTCTAATTAGAGTTTTCCTTGGTTGGGAGATGTCTTTTATAGATTCCATCTCCATATGAATTTCAGTTCTATTCACGTTTTCTATTTCTTCATGTTTAGGGTTATATATATATATATATATATATATATATATATATATATATATATATATATATATATATTTGGTTCTAGGAATTCACCCATTGCATCCAGGTACCTACTTTCTCGACAGAGAACTAGCTCACAGGATCCCTCTGTAACCTTTTTCATTTATGAGAAGCCGTGATAATTCCCACTTTCATTTAACTTAATCATTTGCGCCAGATCCATCTCTCACCCTTTCTCCTTTCCTCGCTTCTCACCCCCTCCTCCCAGCTCCTCAAAGGAGTCAATGGGTTAGCCATATTCATTTTTTCAAAGCTCTACCATTTGGTTTCATTCACTTTTTCAAATGCTGCTCTGCTTTGATTTCATTTATTACTATCTAGGTTTTTTATTATAATGAGTTCTCTTCTGCTAGCTTTGTATTTAGTTCTTCTTATATAATTTTTGGATTATAAAGTAAGAGAATTTGCTCACTTACATTAATTTGCTATAGAAGGTTTTGCAGCTGAAACTCCTCCAACAGTGCTATGCTTTCCTGTAGCTCACAGTACCCCTAAATCCTCCTGTGGGTACAAGTCAGAAAACAGAAAAACCCCAAAACTTCTTCATATCCCGCCGGAAGGCATACTTTCCCCCTCTCTTTTTTATGGGTACTCTGAGTCATTAGACACAAAAATGAAGTTTCAAGGTTATTGTCAAAGAACGTACCATGATTTCCCACAGTTAATTACTTCCATATTAGCTGGGTTTCACAAATCTCTGATGTATTCTCTCTCTGGCTTTATTATTCTAAGCTTCACATCTGGACTTCTCACAATGCCTGACTTTTATAAAAAAGACTGAGATGTGTAATAAAAACACTGATGTGGGCTCGCCGACATTCAACCCAGTGCTTTATTCCAGGGCTGTGCTTCAGTCGCCTTGCCAGCGCCATGGACTCCACTCTCCAAGTGCTCACGTTTGTTCCGTGCATAAGAAGCCTAAATTACTGTGCATAATTGGAAGCAACTCTGTGACTTTTTGAATTATATAACTCAAGATTTTCACTAATTCAAGCACACAGTCCCTCCAACGAGTCCAAACTGTCATTGAGTGGCCTATAAACCCGATGAAATAAAACGCCTCATCACGGCCCAGGCAGTACGAAAGTCAACCAAGTCGGCAGAGAGCACTGAAAACCAACGTCTCAATCTGTTCCTTTGTCTCTGTATAGACCAGGCTTCAGTTTTCCAAACGACTTCCCAGAGATGCTCAGCCAAAGGTACGGATGACCACCGAGGGCGGCACTGGGAAAAAGGATATAGCGTGTGTGGAATCTGTCCTTAAGCCTCACATTTAGACAGAGAGTTCCATGTCCTTCTAAAGCCAGATGCCACTGCCATCTAAGTTCTCACTCATTGCTTTCGTTGGGAGATTTTAGTCACTGTTTACTTATTTTGAGAAAGTTTTGTGTTGTAGGAAGAGGCTTCTGAGAACCTGAGCTACTGTGTCCTCAGGGTCTCTCTCTCCTCACAGACGGACAGACAGTACTGCAGACGTGGGGCGGACGAAGAACGGTGGTCAAGGGCAGGAGTCAGGGAACAGCTGCTCAGCTCTGCTACTGTAACACAGGTGTGACCTACCTCATCCTGCGCGAGAATATACACACCAAGTCAGCCAAGTTTCACTACGAACTCAGCTCTTGATCAGCCTGATCACACCAGGGAAGTAACTCAGGGTCTCCAGGTCTCAACTTTCCATTCATAAAGTGGGGATAATGGATCATTAATCTCACAGGATTGGTATGAAAATATGTACACCACCCAGTGGGTATAAAGCAATTAGTATCTGGTGGCTGCTCAATGTATGTTCATCAAATTAGTAGGTGAGCAATTACATATAAAACAGTGCCATTTTGTGAATATAAACAGCTGAAATAATGCTTTACAGGGATTGTAAGGTTTCATGGAAGAAAATATATAAATGGCCAAAAGGTCTATACACAGTGCTTGGCAACACTGATTATCGTGAAATACAGACAAGGTTGGAGGCATAGCTCAGCAGCAGAGAAGGGACATGTGGGGCCCAGGGACAGACTCAAAGCTTAGAGAGGGACGAGGAGAGAAGAGGGAGAAATGGGGCTAAGATGGGAATCAAAACCATCCCAAGCTGTCACTGCTGTGTGTTCCAGGGAGAGAAACGAGGGGGGGAGAGGGAGGGAGGGAGGGAGAGGGAAAGGGAGGGGGAGAAAGAGAGAGAGGGAGAGAGAGAGGGAGGGAGGGAGGGAGAGAGAGAAGGAGGGAGAGAAACAGAGAGAGGGAGGGAGGGAGGAAGGAGGAAGGGAGCGAGCGAGGGAGGGAGAGAGTGTATAAAGTCAAGGAAGAAGAAGAAGGCTTGGCAATCTCGTGAGCTGCAGGTGGGAATGCAAAATAGCACAATCACGTTGGAAAAATAGTCGGGCACTATCCTATTAATTGGAAAATACACTTATTATATGACCCAGTGATTTCATTGCCAGTATTTATGGGAGAGCAGTAAAGCCATATGTCCACACAAAGACTTGTGCCTGGGTATTCACAGCAGTTTTGTTACAGATCCTAATTACTCTCCAGAACAAAAATGTTCGAGAACAAAAATGTTCGTTGACAGGTGACGAGATATACAAGCTATACAACCGCCACTATGCAATGGAAGGACTCAAACACCAGCGGGGATAAGCCCTAAAGGTCATCATCATATGAGTGAGATAAGTCAGACCGGAGATTCAAAAGCAAGCTAATTGATCTGCCAGCCCAGTGCAGATGGGCTTGTTATGGGCAATGGTGATTGCAGCCAGGTATAGAAGTACTGTCACCAGAAAGAGATCTGGAAACTCTGGAGCGATCTAGATCAGTGGTTCTCAATCTTCCCATGGCCTTTTAATATAGTTCCTCATGTTGTGGTGACCCCTAACCGTAATGTTATTTTCATTCTACTTCATAGTGTAATTTTTCCACTACAAATCTTAATGTAAATATCTATGGTTTCCAATGGTCTCAGAGTATCCCTGGGAAAGGGTCGTTTGACCCTTAAAGAGGTTGAGACCCACAGGTTGAGAACTGCTGTTTTAGCTAGTGCTGGCGGTGGTCATGGTCAGCGACGTGGGTATATACATTTACACGTCCATCTGACTACACAGTTAAATTTATTAAAAGACAAAGGCACCACGACAACAGGAATCTTTAGAAAGTGAAAGGGCAAGCAGAAGATAAGTGAGTAGCAACAACTGAGCCACTTCTGGAGCCTGACGTCAGCCTGGAAGACTGGAGATGCCACCTTGTGAAGCCCAGGAATGGCATCCTCTGTGGGCCACTCTCCTGCTGCTTAATCCCATTTCCCAAGCTCTCCTGCTTGCCTCCTTCATTTCCCTTGGCTTATCTGAGGCATGTGCAGTGTGGTGGGGGCATGGGTGGTCACAGGGTGCCCCCCCACTATGACTCTCCTGCCTCTCAGGGTTCAATCCTATCCCTGGAGTGTGAGCAGAATCTGGGATGTGCTTATCTCCAACAATATAACACAGAACTCATGTGTCAGTCCTGTGATAATGACAGAGCGCATAGAACTCCGTCTGGCTAGAAGACTTGGATCACAGGCCTTCCCAGCTGGTTCATCAGGTAAATGTCCCTGTGGGGAAAACCATACGACAAAGAACAACACAGAGCTATCTGGCAACTGAGTGGACATTGGTCAGGAAAGAGCCAGGAGCTGAGGGTGCAGCTCAGTGTTAATGGGGTTGTCTACCATGTATTAGGTCTAAGGTTGGTCACTAGTACCAAGAAAAACAGAGAAGGCTAGGGGAGAGGGGAAGAAAGGAAAGAGAATTAAAAGAAAGAGACAGGAAGGGAGAAAGAAACCGTTTAAGGAGTGGGTAGCAGCCAGCACCTACAACTGCAGCACTGAGGAGGTTATGCAAGAGAATGGTGAGCCCAGGCTAACCTAACCTATATAGAGAGTCGATGAGCCCAGGCTAACCTAACCTATATGGTCATTGAGTCCTATCTACACAAAAAAATATATGCTTCGAACATACCAAAGGAGTTGGAAGTCAATCCTTCCCAGACTCCCAGATGAGAATTCAGCCCAGGTGACGACTTGAAGAGAGCCCTGTGATACCCTCACCACTAGACCCAGCTAAGCATGGATCCTCGTTCTTAGAAACTGAGAAAGGTAATTGCTGTTTTAATGTAACAGATTTGTGATGATGCGTTTTGTTACCAAAGGAAACTAATACAGTCAAAGGATACTTAAGTGGGTTAAAAAGAAAATGCTTTCGTCCACCAAATACAGGTGAGGCATTTTCAGAACACAATGGCCAGCCGGAGATACTCATCAACTGCCAAGACCATGCAGCTGCATCCTATTTCAATCAATAATGTTGCTACATGGTCCTTCCTGACCACAAACAGACCACCTCCATCAGTCCTGAATCTTCCAGGCCCTAATGGGTTACTATACACGAACCATCAACCTCCTAGAAGTCCCGAGAGTACTGTGGGAAACACAGTCCCAATAGCCCTTTAATGACAGAGTCCTCTTCCTGATTGGAAAGATACATGTCCTGCGGCTACAAGTGGCCCTACTGGACAAGACGCCCCCATAAGCCAGGATGAAAGAATAGTCCCTTATATACACTCAAAGGCGGTTTTTAACCACTGTAACCTGTTTATTAGTCAACTCAAACACGTAAACAGAAATCACAAAGCGAACAGTGTGAGGTCGTGGGAAATGGCTGACACAGGAAGTCTGAAGTGTTTCTGAGAGGGCAGTCCTATGCACGGCCCATCACATAGCTGTCCCCATAAGACAGGGACTTCAGAATCCTTAAAGTATATCCTAGGTGTGACTATCCATTATTCTACACAGACCCTTTACATAAAGCTCTTTAGGCAAATAAATAATCATAATCATCCCTTGAATGGGCTCAGAACCTCTCACAGATACCAGACTCCAGGGATGTTCAGAATCCCTCACATGAGTGGCACAGGAGCCTACATACCTCTGTTCACCTCTCACCCACTTCAAATCATCTCTAAATCACTTATGATAGAAGACAGATTATAAATATTGATGCCAATATCACTGTTGTATTGTCAGGGATTGCCAAGAAAATGTCTTAGTATAGTACAGATGCAATTTTTCACAAATATTTTGGGTCTTGTTTAAATAGATGTGGTGTTCAGTATATAAAGGGCCCCAGAAACAGTACATGGCAATTGGCTACTGGGCTCGGGGAAAGTACACACAGGCATCAAGACAATATTTACCTGCTGAGTGCTTATCATCAGCAAGTAACTACACAGATAATTCCTGAGTCCAGCACACACTTAATTTTTAATATTTGAGATCCTAGTCTTACAAATGTCAAGGCCATACATCTAGGTTGCAAAGAAAAGGCCATGCGCATCCACAAAGATAACAAAGGAATATATATAGGAGCTGGAGGCTATTTCTCTTGAAGATTAGTAGCCAGAAGTAATCATTTCATGTCCAATCTCATATATAAACTTTGAGATACTGACATTTCACATGCAAACTATCATTAGGGGCAGTTCATCTTTGTAGCCAGCTAGAGGGGAAAGGAACATAATGTATTCTACAAAGCTTACTTGGTAGCTAAGGTCAAATAAATACGCATCACATTTCCAGACTCTTCTTAGCAGACATCAACACAAACTGTGGAAAGTAAGTTCAGTTCAGGTATTGGCCCATCATGTCTGAATCAAGAGCTAAAGCTTTTGTCCGCTACAGTTTATCTTCTGCCACTGTCTTCATTAGTCAGGAAATCTTGCTGAAGACGTCTCTCTACATTTTTTTACAATCTTCTGGTGTAGCCAGGAGTTTAAAAGCTTGTGTTTGGATGGTGTATGTCATTTTCTAGTCTCCCTGCACAATTTACAAAGAAGTAAAAATCACTATGCTGGCTCCTTCAGCTGGGACTAAACTGACCCCTGCTGGCCTTGTCTCTATTGTTTGTACATTTATTAGACCCTGCAGGACCTAACCACACACCACAGTTGAGCCTGCATTTGATCAAACTACCACATCAAAAACTCTGGGGAGGGATGGCTGGTAGAGCGTGCCAATGGAAGGAGGCATTCCTCAGACCTTAGGAGCTTTTGCTTACAGAGACCCCTGTAGGACCAAAGTCACACTGCAGTGCAAGTATTTCTCTCCATGAAGGATGAGCATGAACACCTTGAATGTGAGGAACTATGTCATTGTTATCTTTGTATCCCCCAAATCTAGAGCATCTAGAGCAAATCTGGTAAGTTGTGAAACCCAAAAATCTTCTTGCAGAGCCCTAAATCTTGCAAGTTAATAACACACTGTTCACATTCCTGGGCTTAAGAATTACAGAAGGAAAAGGCTTTGACTCCTGAACACAGGTGTGATCCTCTGAGGCCTGCTCTAGAGGAAAGGCCCCCATGACTCAAACAACAGAATGTTCTAGCAGAGAGGTTTGGTTCTCACCCCATTTGGGGGTCCAATGGCCCATTTCACAGAGGTCACATATCAGATATCCTTCATTCAGGTTATTTCACGTTATGATTCATACACAATAGTAAAATGACAGTTAGTACGAAGTAGCAGTGAAAATAATCTTAATGTTGGGGGTCACACAACATGAAGAAGCGTATTAAAAGGTCACAGCATTAGGAAGGTTAGAAACCACTGCTCTACAGGAACAACTTCTATTCAACAGCTGAGAATCAAACAGCAAAAGGACTCCAGCATCAATGGTCGAGGATGCTTTCGAGGACCAAGCTGTCATGAGTTAAGAGGAAGAGAAGAGATGGGAAGAAGGAAGGCAGTGTGTGGGAATCTGATGGTTTTTGTACGATGCCTACAAAACCAACTAACCTCAGAAAGATATTTCTGCAAGAGGGTAGAGCAAATGGACCAAGTTTTCCAGACCAAGCAATGGAGACTGAACACAACACAATGCAGAGTATCCCAAATCTCGGTGAGGGAAAAAAACAAAGCTACATGTTTTTTTGGTTTTGTTTTATGTCTTCTTCTACCTTGCTTTCTTTTCAGCATCTTTTTCTCTCGGCACTTCAGACAGATGAAGATAAATGAAGCAGAGGGGCTGAGGTCTATGACTGGCTGCAGATGATCTCTGTATCACCCATTACTGTTATGTAAGCATTAATAATACTGCGTCTAGCAGACGAGATGTCTGCTCCAACATATGTTAGGAGAAAAATGTGTAAAAATTGTATACATGACTAAAATAGCTAAACAATCACAAATGCTGCTAAGAAAAACATCATAAATCAATCTGGTTTGTGTCCACTGTTAACTATCTTTAAAAAAAAATAAACACTCTGATTTCTGGACCCAAAAGAATGAATGACCCCAGACTCTCAGGACTGTCAATACTTGCTCTACTGGACTCTTCTGTACCAAAACTCCCAACACACCCACTCCTGAAGAATGTCTGACATCACCACTAGTGGTGGCACAAAACCTGTGATCCCAGCACTTGGGAGAAAGAAGAAGCAGGTGGATAGGAGCTCAGGGCCAGCCTGGGATAATATCAAGGGCATCTGTCATTTTTTTAGCAAGTTCATGGCCCTTTCTAGTAGAATAAGTAAGATTCCAGAGACCGTAAACCCAAGGAAACCCCACAAAGGGCTGAACACAGTGCTGCTGCATTAGTGTATGGCAAGCTATGGCACTGCCATTATTACCACATTGGCCTTGCCCCTGCATCCTCCTTGCCCAATTCTTCAACCTTGGGCTCTTACTCGAACACACAGGAGTCCTTACACTAGCTAAACTAGGGGTTTCAACTTGCTCTCGGCCTCATGAAGCCCCCACAGGAAGGCCTTTGCTCACTCAGTAGATGGAGCTCTCATTAACCACCACCTGCGCATTAATTGTAAAGGCGCTAGAGCTCAACTGAAATAAGTTCCTAACCTCAACAAATTCTGCCCAGCAGGTCCCTTAATTGTCACTGACAAAAATCTAATGCCCTACAACATCAAAAGCCCAAAACCATTTGTCCCTTCAACTCAAGCACTCACAGAAACCTGTCAGGACCCCGCTGGCCACATTGTTAAAATTTATAGCCCCCACTGTACGCACAATCCAAGTCATAAACAACCCATCCCCCGCCAAGTGCAGGTTTCAGGCCCCATGCTAACTGTGACCTGTGTGCAGCAATTCGGGTGAGTAACAGTCAGCTCCCGCGGCTAATTTGAAAAACAACAAAATGCAGCTCAATTACAGTCCCACAATCACACGCTTAAGGACTTAACACATCAAAGTAATTAAAGAGCAAATCGATGAGGAGAAATCTAAAGAGCAAATCAATGAGGAGAAATCTAAGGATGTTTAAAAAATGAGTTTGGAGAGAACAAAAGACTCCATGAATTCCTCAGGACTGAATTCTTAGGAGAGTGCATTCAGTGTCACCTGTGAGCCAGTCCTCAGAGCCTCAAACACAGGGGCACACAGGGCTGCCCCATGCTGCAGATCAGCTACTTCAGCAGTTAGATTAAGATTTCCCAGCAGGCAGGTGCCGCAGTGCTTCTGCACCCAGCATCTGGCCGTGTGTTGCGGATGCAGCAGAGGGCAGAACAAAGAGAACACCTTGCTCGGGATTCTCTCAAAGTCAGCGGCAACCCCAGTGCTCCGAGAGTCACCAGGTCATTAAGGCAGACTCTGGATGTCATGAGCACCGAGATAAATTTCCAGGCTCTGAGGATCCTGACTCAAAGGCAAAGCGTGTTCTCTCTCTCTCTCTCTCTCTCTCTCTCTCTCTCTCTCTCTCCCTCTCTCTCTCTCTCTCTCCTCCCTTCTCCTTCTCCCACACACACAGATTAATAAAGGATAATTTTTAAGAATCTTTTTTCTGGCACATGCTAGCACTTTTAAAACCAAACAATCTAATACTCACAAACCGCCATACATACTATCAATATCTCTTAAAAGCAAGCATTTTTCCATGTCTCAGATTTCAAATTTAAAGTTTGCCATACAAATTGTTTGCCCAAGTTTTCACACAGTGCCGGTGTCTAAGTATGAGAATCATGACAGATGTTCTGTACTCAAACTCTCAGAAAATTCCTCCTTTTCTCCATCGATTCCCTGGATAGCTGGGCAAAATCTCTTTTAGAAATTTGTTTATTAATCAATAAAAGTGTGATGCTGAGACGCTGCTTTTGTTCATCTCTGTGACAGTCACCTAGTTCAGGACCTGGCAAACGGCAGAAGCCTTTTGTTGGCTAAGGGGTTAGTCTGCTGTCTGCTAAATGTGCGATAATCAAACTTATAGGCTCCAAATTCAAATAAGAAAGTTTTCCCACTAACCTCCATGAAAAAAATGTAACTGTAGCCAGGGCTTGTGGTTCACACTTTTAATTCCATCATGCAGGAGGCATGGGCAGAAGGAGCTCTGAGTTGGAGGCCAGCCTGGTCTCATTGTGAGTTCTAAGTCTGCAAAGGCTACACAAGGAAACTTTGTCTCAAAAGAAAAGTAGCTGCAGATCTTTGGGGAATATCTGAGCCCAAATTATAAGGTAAACAATAATTTTAAATGCACACATTTTGATCTGGTCTCAATGTGTGTGGGGGGGGGTGAGAGAGAGAGAGAGAGAGACAGAGAGACAGAGAGACAGAGACAGACAGAGACAGAGACAGACAGAGACAGAGAGACAGCCTGTCTGTCTTGGTTTTGTTGTTTGGGTGTTTTTGCTTGAAACAGAAAGCTGTCATATTGCTGGTGGCTAGGATTCTGAAAAGGGCTATGGATTCACTTACAGGGTTGACAGCAGTAATCTAAGACAATGCCAGGCCAGTGGTTAGACAGGAGAGTCCCTGAGTAGGGACCATATACATCTCCAAGAACGCAGGTAAATTCCCACACTATCAAGGCAGATGGTGAGAGTCCCTTATTGCCATCATTACTGTGTGGGTCTATGAAGGACAGAACGACAGCACAATGAAGTGCACAGACCTGAAAGAACACAGCTCCTGATGACAGAGCGAGATCCTCTCTCCTGTACAGGAAACACTGGATGCCATTTTTAAAATGTAGCTATGGAAGGCCAGGCACTTGTCACAGTAGCGAAGAGTATTATAACGTTGTAGTGATGAGCTGCGGGCCGTGTTCCCAACACCCAGCTCCCGGCACACCTGGCTAGCTTATTGCCCCCAAAATAACAACACACACAAACTGTATTCATTTAAACACTGCCTGGCCCATTAGTTTCAGCCTCTTATTATCTAATTCTCATATCTTGCTTTAACCCATATTTAGTAATCTGTGTAGCACCACGAGGTGGTGGTCTTACCGGGAAGGATTCAGCATGTCTGACCTGGTGGCTGGCTTCATGGCGACTCTCTCAGAGAGAGGAGAGGCATGGCGACTGTCTGATGCCATCTACCTCACTTCCTTCTTCCTGTCTGTCTACTCCACCCACCTAAGGGCCTGGCCTCATAAATGGGCAAGGCAGTTTTTTTATTAACGAATGAAATCAACACAAACAGAAAGACTCTCCCACATCAGAACGTGGCTCTGGAGATGGCAGCCTCCACCTTGGCAGATACAGCATCCCTGGGGCACGCTGACTAGCAGGGCAGCCAGAACTGGAGATCTCCAGGTTCGGTGAGGGAGACCCCCTGCCTCAATAAATCACATGGAGAATGGCTGCGGGAAATCACTTTGACATCAACATGTGGGCCTACCGCACATACACGAACACATGTGCAACCACATGCATATACAAATGCGTGTCTACACACAAAAGCAAAAGCCAGCATAGTGACGTGACTGCATTTATGATGACAATGGAGATAACCCTGGAGAAGATGTTATAAAGTTCCCCATCGAAAGAGAACCCCCACCCCCATATTCTGAACCTTTTTCTTTCTGTTACTAACAGTCCTTTTTCACTCAATAACAATGGGTTAACAGAGGAGCTGTGTATATCCTAGTGGCTGGAGCATTCGCCTAGTGTACGTGAGTCCCTAGATACAATCCCAAAAGAATAAGATAACTTTAAGCCAGGTAGACCAGTGTGCACTGATGATCTCCTACTTGGGAGACTCCTCTAAAGTTTGAGCCCCAGCCTAGATACACACTGAATAAGGAACGAACCTCCAGGACAGACAGGATCACAGAAGCAAATCCATGTCTCAAAAGCTAAATAAATGAATTTTAAACATAGTTACCTAAATTTTATGGTGTCATATAATAGAAAACTTACAGATAAACTCTGTTTCTTGCTGTGTTTTGCTTCTGTTCCCATTTTCAGAAGCTAAGGAAAGAGGTCAGAGTTTTCCAACCAAAGTTACTGGGGGAGAGAGTCTTACATTACTGACTCTCTAGAACTCCTCCACAGAAATGCTACTCATGAATAGACTCCACCTGTAAAAACGTTAACTTATCCGAACGCAAATCTGGGCTTACAAAGGGAACTCGGCCTCCGAACATGAGAATGATCGACACAATCAGCGCACTGTGGGCGGTCACAGTCACTGGGCAATCCTTCATGCCACTTCTCTTAACAAATGTCTGGGTTTTAATTTCTCCCCACTACCAATTATACATAGCAAGTAGGAAGGCAAGAGGAATAAAAGCACCCAGGTCTCCTATGACAGAGAAAGAAAAAAGAGAGAGTATCTACTACATAACCAACCCCACACACATCTCTTTATCCTTCCCCAGTTTTGCAGGGATGGGATCTAGCTGTGTCTGAAGCAAATAAAAAATTAAGACATAGACACTCCTCAGAATTTACCCACCCGGACATCTTGATCAAACAGTACAACCTCTGAAGAGAACTCATAAATATCTCCTGACGTTATGTGTGTCTTTTCTAACAGGCCAGTTTTCCACAGCAGAGAAATGGCATCACCATCCCCTGATTTAAAAACGGAAGGCCATTTGCTAGTTTGTGGCATACAGTTAAGAAAGCTTTGTTTCTTGTTTGTGGGAGCCGGTTTGCTGAGACACACTTCGGGCTGCATAGCCCAGGCTGGCCTTGAATTTACAGGACTCCTGCCTTGGTCTCTGGAGGGCTGGAATTGCAGATTCTGTTGCACCTTTGATCTAAGTAAAAGAGAAAATCAGTGGCTGTTTGTTCGTAAAGAGAAAAGAAAGGCTGAAGGATACCATTATTTACAAATCTCCAAAACACTGATGACTGCCTGGTCAAGTTGAACATCAGTAACAAATTATGTATACAGCTTGCTAACAAATTAGGGAATTGTTCCCTCTTGGTTGCTTTCCCAGCTACTTGTAAGATAATATCCACATACAAATTTGCAATTCAAATTTGATGTCTTATGAGTACATTTTGTAGATCATGCTCCAGGAAGGGAGAAAGGAGCTGAGAGTTGCATGGGAAGTATAATTTGCTGCTGGCTTTTAGCCAAAAATCCTAGACCAAATGTTTAGAGACTGTGGGTAGCTAGCTCCGCAAACGAGACTATATGTAGACCTTCAAATAAGGGTCCAATAGAGTAATGTCTCAAATTATAAACTAATGAACTTTAGAATGTATTCTTTTGTTTCTAAGAACAGAGAGAGCACTGACGTGGGAGCCCTTTGAGCACGTTTGTAACAACGACAAAAGGCCCCGAAGATTTAGACAACACGAGCAGCCATATGCCTGGACCTCTGTACAGCTGAGTTTACACATTAAGTATAAGCTTTTATTTTCATACTTGAGAAAACATGCCAAGTATTCAATATTTATAATCATAATTAACTTGCAGAATGAGGAACCTAATTACAATGGAAAGAAAGAAATATTGGTCTTGGGGAAAAATGAATTTGATTATCACGCATGTAGGTAGTAAAGGAGGCATTTCCACCTCCCACGACCAATCCAATATGCCTGTATCTTAAACTTACTATAACTGTCACATATTAAAAAAGATATGATCACTATACGGGCAAATATATTGCTAATAAAAACCCACTCCAACATTCCAATCACTCAGCACAGCACAATATAATTTTTGTCGACATATGCTGCTCTGAAGCACTGATGCAGTAAAGAGCATGACACATGACAACCTTCCCTTAAAGGGCCAGGAACAGTATTGGCAGTCCATTACTTGAGAGCATTCAAGGGCAGAAGGGTCAAGTGAAAACAGAAACCAGCAACACGAGGAACTGAGCAAATGATACAGACATTAGGCAAGGAATGGGGTGGTGGCTGAAACACACTTACATACATACACACACACACACACACACCCCACTTCCAGGGAGATAATCTTAGCTGTGAATAAGAGTTAAGATTCACACCTGGCAGAAGGATCAAGGACGCCAGGGCTTGCAGAGACTGATGCAGCAACCACAGAACCTGCGTGGGTCTGAGCTAGGTCCTCTGCATATATGTTCTGGTTGTTAGCTTGGTGTTTTCATGGGACTACTGGGAGTGGAGGGGGGTGTCAGACCCTGCTGCCTGCACTTGGTACCCTTTTCCTCCCACTGGGTTGCCTTGTCCAGCCCTGATATGAGGGTTTGTGCCTTGTCTTACTGTATCTTGTTATGACGTGCTCAGCGGATGTCCCTGGGACGCCTGCTCTTTGTGAAGGGATACGGAGGAGCAGTGGATCTGGGGGAGAGGGGAGATGAGGCCGGCTGGGAGGAGCAGAGGGAGGGGACAAAAATAAATAATAATAATAAAAAGAAAAGAACTAAATAATAAATAAATAATAAAAAGAGAAAATAATTAAATTTTAAAAATGAAAGAAAAAAAGATTCGCGGCTGGATGTAAAAATCAGAGGTGGAGTGCTTTCCTAGCTCCCACAAATCACAAGGGTTTCATCCCTGGCACCACAAGAGAAAACGAAGAATATTGAGAACAGATGCGTGAGCTGGAAAGCTCTGCAGATAATAACAGGGAGGATTCCATACACTAATGTCGGACCACCTCACAGCAGATGAATAAAGGTCCACCTGTCACCACGTCTGTCCTACCAAAGGACAGTTTGGGGCTGGGAGTGTAACTCAGAGGCAGGGAGAATGCTTAAAATACCAGAGGACTGTGGTTCAGTCGCACTCCAAATTAAATAAAAATAAAAAGCCTTGTGCTGGCTAGTTTTTATCAACTTTGAAAAAGCTGGGGTCATCTGGGAAGAAGGAACCTCAATTTAGTGGGCTACTCTGCAGGGTATCCTCTTGGTTGATGACGGGTGTGGGAGAGCCCAGTCCACTGTGAGCAGGACCACCCCACGCCAGGACAGGGGGGCCTGGGCTGTATGAGAAATGCAGCTGAGCAAGCCATGGAAAGCAGGAGAGTGGATGGCCTCCTCGAAGGCTCTCTTTGGTTCCTGTCTCTGCCAGGTTCCTTTCAGCTCCTGCCTGGCTTCCTTGATAACGGACGGTAAGCTACAAGCAAACCCTTTCCTCTCCAGGTTGGTTTGGGTCCCTGTGTTATTATTAAAAATCGAAAGTGAAGCATGCATGGGGCTCTTGCATATATGACGGTAATTACGGCCACACCTAAGAAGGTATTATGAATCCCTAGGCTGGTTAATATCACTTACCCCCTAGCCTTACAGGTCCCCCCACCTAGAGAACATCCCATCCAAGGACTCGGCCTGTGTAGAACCCTTGGCTGTGTGAGCTGTACAGTTTGTTCAACGAATCATGTGATCCTCCAACCTCGTCTCCATGTTAAATTCCGTTTTGCAGACTGACTGACCCCTGGTGATCCTGAGATTTCGGGAGGCAGCTTTACAGTAAGTGGGATGACTGTGCATTTTTTTATTAACTTGATTTAAGGCATTATCAAAATTAAAGTTTTTAAAAAAATCTAGAGGACTGTGGACTTAGTGACATAATGAGTACATGGAGCTAAACAGCTGTCCTTCTGGATGAGACTACTCCAGGAAACTGTCCAGCTCACACGGGGGACAGCCCACATGGGAAACAGCTCACACGGGGGACAGCCCACAAGGGAACAGTCCACACCTAGAACAGCCCATGCCTGGAACAGCCCATACCTGGAATAGCCTAATGGGGAACAGCCCACGCAGGGAACAGTCCACACCTGGAACAGCCCACGCAGGGGACAGACAGCCCACAAGGGACCAGTCCACACCTGGACCAGCCCATGCAGGGGACAGCCCATGCCTGGAACAGCCCACACAGGTTGGAGCCCACGGCTGACTCCACAGAAGTGGCTATCCTGATACTCACGATTGATCCCCTTACTGTCGACTTCTCAGAGCTCTCACTAAGAACCCTCTCATGCGCTCACTGTTAATGTTTTGTTTGTATTGGTTCACCTACTCAGCCTCTTTACAAGACGCTAAGAGAACGCAGGAACTCTACATTGGCCCTCCAACCAACACTTTGGGCTTTTCATCCATTCCCAGGCCACTTCCTCACGAAGGTCCAGCATTCATCACACTAAGGTGCCGTAGCAGAGACCAGCACAGGATTCCTTACAGCCGGTTCATTCATCTTGCCGCACTCCTCTTCAGTAACCCCTACAGCACTCGGGACTGTTGAGCTCCTGTAGCAGTGCTCTTTCTCTCTAGTGCACCTCAGTCATCTTTCCTGTCGTCTCTTTCTCGGTTTTGCTTTGTAAACATCCCTGTTCCAATAGTTTATTGTTTTTCTTTTTCTCTTGTATGTATTGGGGGAGGTGCGCATGTATGGTGAATGTCTGCACATGTGTGGACACAGTGTGGTTTCATGTGCAAGTCATGTATGGGCATGCACATGAAAGCCCAAAGCTAATGTCAGAAGTCATCCTCCATACATCGAAGTAGAGTCTCTCAATCAAACCCAGAAATCATAGATACTGTTAATCTCACAAGTCGTCTGACTCTGGGGATCTCCTGACCCCACCATCTGGGTGGAATTAAAGGTGGCCGACCACACCCATCCTGCATTACAAGGGTTCTGAGAACCCGAACTCACACCCACACTTGTATTGTAAGCACTTTAAGCACATCAGCCAGAGACATCTTGCCACCCTCCCAAAGGTGTGTGTTTACGGTTCTTTTCACTTCTACTGGAACAGCATCAGCTAGCATCAATGCCATGGCAAGTTCCCAATTCTTAATTCCATGGCCAGAACTTTTCCTGGGGAAGTCCATCCCCCGGAAGTAGGCATTGAGTTAATAATGGCACGCTTAACATTTCAGAGGTTCAGTCAATTATGATCATGAAGGGGAGCTGGCAGCATGCAGGCAGACATGGTGTCGGGGCTCAGAGTCCTATATCTTGATGCAGAGAAAACAGGAAGTCGACTATCACACTGAGGGAAGCTTGAGAACAGAGACCCCCCCAAAGCCCACCCCCACAGAGACACACTTCCTCCAACAAGACCACAGCTACCCAACAAAGCCACATGTCCTAATAGTGCCACTCCCTTTGGGGGCCATTTTCTTCCAAACCACCAGAGCCCATACAGCTTCACATGTAAACTGAAAATGTTGTGCCTTTCTCTTACTGTTATCAATATGGTTGGTTTTAACTGTCAACTTGACACACTCTAGAATTCCCTAAAAAGAGAGGCTCAATGAAGGACTGTCTAGATGAGGTTGGCCTATGGGTATGTCTGTGGAGAACTGTCATATTAAGTTAATTGATGATGACACCCCATCTTAACTGTGGACAGCACCATTCACTGAGCAGGATATCCTGACCTGTGTAAGGTGGAGCCAAGAACAAGCATGCATCCATCCATCCTCTCTGCTCTGACTATGGACGCCTCTGTGACCGTCCTCTCTGCTCTGTGGACACCTCTGTGACCGTCCTCACTGCTCTATGGGAGCCTCTGTGACCGTCCTCTCTGCTCTATGGGAGCCTCTGTGACTGTCCTCTCTGCTCTATGGGAGACTCTGTGACCGTCCTCTCTGCTCTATGGGAGCCTCTGTGACCGTCCTCTCTGCTCTATGGGAGCCTCTGTGACTGTCCTCTCTGCTCTTTGGGAGCCTCTGTGACCGTCCTCTCTGCTCTATGGACGCCTCTGTGACCGTCCTCTCTGCTCTGACTATGGACACCTCTGTGACCATCATCTCTGCTCTATGGGAGCCTCTGTGACCGTCCTCTCTGCTCTGTGGGAGCCTCTGTGACCGTCCTCTCTGCTCTATGGGAGCCTCTGTGACTGTCCTCTCTGCTCTTTGGGAGCCTCTGTGACCGTCCTCTCTGCTCTGACTATGGACACCTCTGTGACCATCATCTCTGCTCTTTGGGAGCCTCTGTGACTGTCCTCTCTGCTCTATGGGAGCCTCTGTGACCGTCCTCTCTGCTCTATGGGAGCCTCTGTGACTGTCCTCTCTGCTCTATGGATGCCTCTGTGACCGTCCTCTCTGCTCTATGGACACCTCTGTGAACATCCTCTCTGCTTTATGGACGCCTCTGTGACCATTCTCTCTGCTCTGTGGACGACTCTGAGACTGTCCTCTCTACACTATTGGAGCCTCTGTAAGTTCTTGTCACCTTGACTCCCCTAATGATGGGCTGAAAGCTGGAACTGTAAACTACAATAGACCCTTGTCCTCTAAGTTGCTATTGTCCCTGTATTTTGTCACAGCAACTGGTAACAAAAGCAAGAGAGTTACTTATGGAGGTTAAGTGGGATGCTACATAAATCCAATATGCCATCTATTTACTATTGCTGTGCTCCCTGTAAGTAAAAAGCAATAATTTAATAATAAAATAAGCCCATAAGGCAGAGATTAATGCTCCTACTGACAACTCTGAAAACCAGTCTCAGGGAATCCAAGCAATATTCTAGTACCTACTGCAGTAAGTGGCCAGGCTCTGTGATGCCAGAGATGGAGTGGGATTTTCCTTTCTTCAGCTGGCTTAGATCTCACTGGTGTCCAACTGAGGGAAAGACAATGCCCACAGTGTCTAGAGCTAAGAAAGTATGGGTCTCCTTACATAGCAGCGAAGCCACTGATTAAGAGTGGAGGTAAATGAACTGTGTGCTTCCTAAAGCAGAGCTGGTCTCTGTTTGGAACCAGCATCATTCCCAGGTTCCCAGGCTCAGAGACAGCAGAAAGTTCTCACCATCAGGAAAAGGTCCCCAATGTCATAAGTTTTGCTTCAACAAGGAAATTCTAATATTTTAAAAAAAAAACCTGCCAGGTTGCCATGGCAACAATCTATTTGTGATCATGAGGCTGGTGTTATTCTGTAATATTTCTCCCAAGGAAAAGTAAACTAGATATAGCTAAGGAATTTAATAAAAATATTTGCTGGACGGGAAGCCAGGATATGACAGTTTTTAGGCACTATGACAGGATTTAAATATACAACAGGAGACCCTCTGGTTATAACACCAGCTCCATCAATAAAATTAAAAGATTTTGACCTTGACACCAATACAAACTATAGCTATAAGATCCAGGAAACTCAATTCTCTGAACAAGTAAAGTAAATTGTTAAACAACTGAGATGACAGCCATGTAACGAAAAAGTCAGAATTCATCAAAAGGAGAATAAAATCCATCTCACAAGAAGTGTGGATTATAAAGAATCACTGCTCCAGAAAGCCTCCAAGGTTTGTGGTTGGAGTTTTGTTTTGGGGTGCGTATGTGCAGGTGAGGTGGAGTGCACACCAGGACGCCGATAGATTACAGTCTTTTACATTTATCTAGGAAATATCAGAAGAGCGTATTCAAAACCAAGAGGAGGAGGAGAAAGAGACTGGCACTAACTGGGTCACTCTGAAGTCTGGACACGAAGGCTGCTTAGGCAGATGGGGCCACTGCTATGCACCTGTCCAGCCTCAGTAGCGCCTGTGAAAAGCCAATGGATTTTTCTCTCTGCTCAGACTTTTCTAGTACTTGTTTTCTGCAACTATCCAAAGATGTTAACACTTCCCCTAACAACTCGAGCTGTGAGCAAATCATTTCTCTTTGACTTGCAATGACTATGTGCAATGGCAGAGGAACGCTGAACGTCCTGAAAAATAACCAGAGTAAAAACTGCAACTCTTGAAAGTTCAATGATAAAATAGCTTTGTAAGAAAAAAAATAGCAGCAAAAATGACAGGAGAAACTGAGCCACACCTGCATAACCTACACAGCCAGGGTAGACATGTGCAAATGATTTACATTTTACAGATTCATATTTTACACACACATATACTTGTAAAAAGTTATATATATATATATAGAGAGAGAGAGAGAGAGTTTTTCTAAAATATAGTACCAAAACTACATATAATGGTATTTTCTGTGCACAAAGTCAATCTTTCTATTCTCAATAAAGAACTGTCATTCATCCCACTGAAGAGAATTAAGGCCATTGTTAATAATAGCTAAGGCTGCTGAGTGGTGGTAGAGCACATCTTGAATCCCAGCACTCGGGAGGCAGAGGCAGGCGGATCTCCGTGAGTCTGAAGACAGCATGGTCTATAGAGTGAGTTCCTGGACAGCCAGGGCTACAAAGAGAAACTCTGTCTCAAAAAAACACAGAATAATAATAATATAATGATAATAATTATTATTATAGCAAATGTATACAATTAGATATTTTCTATTTTATTTAATTTGGATGAAATATTAAGTAAGTAGCAAATCTATCTAGCTGAGGAACACATTTTCGTTAGATAAAGATCTAAAATAGCAGAATTTGCTGAAATGCTGACATATTCAAAGGTTTCTGCGTGGCTGAAAATAAACAGGAGAGAAAAATTAAGTAAGTATTGTAAGGGAAACACGTGTCATATGGGTCTAAGAAAAAGTGCTAGATGGTCATCCAAGCTATTGAACTCTGGATGATGGGATGGGCGCACAACAAATAGCAACAGTTAGAAATGCTGGGTTATAGTTCAGGAGGGTGATCTGAAATAGATAAGAGTTGAAGGGTTGAATCTGCAGAAGAAAACATTATGTTAAAAAAAAAAATACAAGATCAGCGGAATAAAGGAGAAATAAATATCATCTGTAAGGGAGGCCAATAGTAACATCAGTGGCATGTGAGCCAGAGGCAACATCATCGAGTCATGGAAAAGACTAAAGGGAACATTAACAGCATGTACCTCGGGTCAAGGAGAGAATACTGCTCTCAGCATCTAAGGTTAACTGTGAACCTAATTCATTACAGTAGAAGGTATGAAAACGAGCCTAAAAAAGACGGTGGGGGGGAAATGGAGGCGGTGCGCCAAGCTCCCCATCCTCTGCTCTTAGTCCTTAGCATGGAGACCGTCCGCAGATGAAGGTGACTGCAGTGTTAGCCCTGGACATGGAGACCGTCCGCAGATGAAGGTGACTGCAGTGTTAGCCCTGGACATGGAGACCGTCCACAGATGAAGGTGATGATAGTGTTCACATCACCCTTCCCAGATGAAAGAACCAGGAGCAGCCATTGTTCTCAGGGCAGGGTCTTTTCTTGCTTGTGGTCAGAGGCAACAATGACTGGTTCTTTAAAAAGATCCTAATAGCTTACCTACATATCATAACAAAGGTAAGAATATTCTGTATCGTGAGGGCTGGAGAGATGGCTCAGCCATTAAGAGCACTGGCTGCTCTTCCAGAGGACCCATGTTCAATTCCCAGTACCCACATGGCAGCTCACAACTGTCTGTAGTTCCAGTTCTAGGGGATCCAACACCCTCACAAAGACATGCAGGCAGGAAAAACACCAATGCATATAAAATAAAAATAAATAAATCACTAAAATAAAAGAATATTCTGTAATGCATCGGAAGGAAGTCAACCATGTGTTTTATTCTTCTGATGTGTGAGCCCACAGATCCATGGCATCTGTCAGAGAACTGCGTATCTTCCTAGAACTGGGGTGGCTTTTTAATTAAATTTTAAAAACTTCTTCCCAAGATTTCCATTCGAGTCATATATGTTATCTGCATGCATCCTTGTTTCAATAGCATCCGTACTTTAGAGGCAGACAGTTACAATTTCTGTTTTCTGCTAATAGGACATCTTGGATTTAAATGACACTATTGTCTAGGAATTATAACTACAACTGTGTTTTCCATATAATGAATATTCCACCGTATTTAACTTTGAAGGCGTGGAACAGTGAACCCACTCTTTTCCTTGTTGATGCCACCCTCTTCTGGAGAGACAACAGAACACCATAAGCTGTTCCTTTTGTCTATTTTCCATCACATAAGTCAGTTCAGTTCTACCAAAGACAAGCCAGAAATGGAAAAGAACTTTTATAATAGGAAGAACACACTTATTTAGAGAAAAATTAACACTAATTACAGACTATTACACCAGGCAAGAAGTAAGGCACCAAACTGTAGCAGTGTTCTACCAAGGACGACCAAGGCAATGACTGGAAAACAACTCTAGCTGGGCAGTGGTGGCACACATCTTTAATCCCAGCACTCAGGAGGCTCACCTCTGTGAGTTCAAGGCCAACCTGGTCTACAAGAGCTAGTTCCAGGACAGGTTCCAAAGCTACAGAGGAATCCTGTCTCGAAAAAAAAAAAAAATTCTAAATGCTGAGTAGTGATTTTGTCCATGACAGAAAAGCTTTAAAACTGGGTTCAATAACTTGGTTTAAGTTCAAAGTCCCTGAATGTGAAAGCGAACTTGAGTGGCACAGGGCTGCCTTGAGCTTTCAGTGCAATTCACAGGCCAGGCTGGGGCTGCCACTCTCGGTTCAAGCATCCATCCATCAGATCGATAAGATGGACATTTTCTCCTAATGAAGTCTAAGCGATACCAGATGAAAATCTATGAGAGTCGATGGCTTTAAGAAGGCAAGGCAAATGTTAGCACTATACCATGACAATGACACAGCCATCAGAATCTTATCATCCTCATATTATTCTATCACTAAAGACAAAGAAACATCTCTACCTACAAATGGTGCGGGAGAATTGTCTGTATTCTGTCAATCATGTTTTAAATAAATGCTGATTGGCCAGGCAGGAAGTATAGGTGGGAAAACCAGATAGGAAGTAGAGGTGATGCAATGAGAACAGGAGAATTCTGAGAAGGAGGAAGTTGATTCCTCCCACTCCTGCCCAGACTCTGAAGAAACAAGATGTGAGCTGCCCTGCTGAGAAAGGTACAGAACCACGTGGCTAGCATAGATAAGAACAATGGGTTAATATAAGCTACAAGAGCTAATATGTAGCTTGAGCTAATGGGACAATCAGTTTTATATCTTATGGAGATATCTGTGATTTTCTTTGGGGCTTGCCGGCTGTGGGGTACCGGGTGGGACAGAAACCCCAACAAGCCGGCCCTCGTGTTTTATACAAAAGCCTAAGAAAATGCTTAGATCTGGTTACAACTGACAGAGTTCCAGTTTTTCAGAGGTGGAGGGAGAGGGTTAAAAATCTCATGGTCTTATCATGTAAATGTACAAGATTTAAAACCTGTAGAAACAAATAATTACACAAAAAATTATAAAGCAACATTGCTGGTGTAATATATACACACAGAAAGAAATAAAAGAATAATGGGGAGGGGGGTCTTTGTTTTAGAGAATGGTCTCATGAGGAGTGATAATCCTAGCACTTTGGGAGGCAGAGGTAGGAGGATCTCAATGAGTTCTCAGGCCAACTTAGTCTACAAAGCAAGCTCCAGGACAGCCAGAACTGTTACACAGAGAAACCCTGTCTCAGGAGCCGGGAGGGGGGGGAGAGGAGGAACTGATAGGGTGGGAAGAGGAAAAGGAGAGGAGGGGAGGGGAGAGGAGGGGAGGGAGGGTGAGGGGAGGGGAGGGGAGGGGAGGGGAGGGGAGGGGAGGGGAGGGGAGGAGAGGAGAGGAGAGGAGAGGAGAGGAGAGGAGAGGAGAGGAGAGGAGAGGAGAGGAGAGGAGAGGAGAGGAGAGGAGAGGAGAGGAGAGGAGAGGAGAGGAGAGGAGAGGAGAGGAGAGGAGAGGAGAGGAGAGGAGAGGCTCTGACACAATGCTGGTAGAGTCTAAACCAATACATTTTATATTGAGAAACAATCTGACAACACACAGGGTAAATGCAAAATCTGCTTCTACAATCTTATTTCCACTTGTTTATCCTGTCTTAAAAGGAAAGAGAGAGAGAGAGAGAGAGAGAGAGAGAGAGAGAGAGAGAGAGAGAGAGAGAGATTGATTCAGGATTTCATGATACGTTAATGCACATACTGGTGTTTATAACCTAACAGGATTCTGACTAAGTGTCAACATTCATACAAATAAAAGCGCTCACAACTACTGAAAGAGAATTCAGTGTGGTAAATATTCAGGAGTAGAAACTAAATATGGATATAGATGGAGACCAAGTTCTTAGCAGTAGTGATCTGGAAAGAATGGGGTTTCTGCAGAACTTGAATTTCTACTCTGGATTTTTACTTACTATTTATATTTTCTATAATACATATAAAGATTTTTGTTTTGTTGCAGTGGTAGGGATTGAAACTGGAGCCTCAAGTATTCGAGGAAAGTACTCTACCCACCAAACTGTATGACCGTCTCACTTTTTACATCTTATTAGAGACAGGATCTGGGCTTAAATACTCTGTATCCCAGACAGGCCTTAAATTTATAATCCTTCTGCCTCAGCTTCCTGAGTAGCTGGGATTACAGGCCTGTAGTAAAGAACCTGACAGTACATATCTAAGCTGAACAAATGCTTCTAAGAAATTAGGCTATGTCCTAACGTGCGGAAAATGGACATGTCTGCACGGGTGTGCGCGAAGCTGCGTACTAAAGGAGGAGGAACTGAGAGAGCTGACGGTAACGTGGTAGCTTATCTGCAGGCTGCTCTCACCACAGAAGGTATTAAGGAAATTACACAAAACTGCCTAACTAAATGGGAGGAAATTAACAGCTTCTGATAAAATATTACCAGATGAAGATACTATACAACTTTTTCTGGAGGTATTGGATGTAATACATTATGAATTTGGGCTTTTTTTTTAATAGCTCTGTGCTTTCTGGACTAAGCTTGTTTGGACTGAGAGATCACAGACCCAAAAGGTCCCGAGCCCAGGTCTGCCATGTGATTCAAGCGGGTTTACTTCCCTGCCTAAAGCCTGCATTCGTTTCCTATGATATAAGGATAATAATAAAACTTACCAAGAACTGTTGTGAACATTTAAATATAATATATGTAAGCTGTGGGGCCGGCACCAGCCAACAACTGATGATGGTTCTTGTCCTCTGCCTCCAAGAACGTCAGTTTACATTTTTATTACCAATTATAACGAGTGCAGGAAACCAAAGCTGGGCTTTATTGCAAAGACAGAAAACACTAGCCTGTGAGTGGAGCTCACTTTCTTTCCATAACAGTGCTCGTCATTCTAAGGAGAGTTGGGTTCCAGCAATAAAAGTCCTCTCCTAGTGATAAATACTAGCCGTGACTGCGCGACAGATATCAAAATGATACCAGTTCAACTGGGCGGTGGTGGCGCACACCTTAAATCCCAGCACCTGGGAGGCAGAGGCAGGCAGATCTCCAAGTTCGAGGCTAGCCTGGTCTACAGAGTGAGTTCCAGGACAGCCAGGGCTACACAGAGAAACGCTGGGAACATGGAAAAACGAACAAACAAACAAAAACCAGTTCTGAAAGGAAAACTCCATGAATAGCTAAACCCAAATCTTCCTGTTAAATATAAATAAGAACTGGAAGGGGAAATTATATCAGCTCTTACAAACAAATATGAATTGACAAAATAATACTGACAATGAAACCTGTTACTTTATTCATTAATCTAAAAAATTATTTTTAAAGTACAATTTAAAAAGCAAAAGAAAGGGCTGGAGAGATGACTCAGTAGTTAAAAGTCCCCTTGGAGGGGACCTGGGTTCAATTCTTTGCACCCATGTAAAGGCTCACAACCACCTGTAACTCCAGTTCCAGGGGATCTGATGGTGTCTTCTAGCCTCCAAGAGCAGCAGGCATGCATACAGTACAGACATACATGCAGGCAAAACACTTAGATGCATAAAATAAAATAAAGAGCCAAAAACTGGTTCCCATATTCACAGCGCAAACATTTTCATTATTCAAGAGATTCAGACAAGCAGGCAGTAAACAATTCCCTGCCCACTGTCCTATGCCTGTACAGGAGCCAAGATAAACCAAAGGGACAGACTGTGAGGCCACGCAGGTCAAGATGAGGGCTGGGAGGATTCCTAAACTCCACAGGAACCTGACAAGGAGAGAGAACACTTCCTGAGGCGATCATGGGGAACAATAGGGGCTGGGAATGCCCTGAGGTCTCAGCTTAAACAAACGGTCACTAAGTAAGATGCATTATCTGGCAAGTGCAAAGTAATAAAACCGTGTTTTAATAAGATACGCGCACAAACCTCAGAATATCGCGAACCTATTTTGTGGAAAATAACTGTGACATGCCCAAAGGGGCACAGCATTAAGTCTGGCATCTCCTCAGCTTTATTGTCTGTCCAAAGACTAAATCACACGCAGTATATTGTTAATTCCCTGAGGGGGTCCGATATATCTTTTTTATCTTTGTTTTCATGTTCTTTTGCGCAGTGCCTGCAACATCCCTGGCACCAAGCAAATGCCCGGCAAATACATGAATAAATAAATGGTTGTAATCCAAAGCAAAGTGGTATATGTATGTACTATGGGTGCTCAGTATCAGAGAAACTTAAGAAGAGGACAGTCGGTGAGCAAGGATGGTAGAGCACGGACTATGTGACCGGACTTCCCAATGTCATTCTTCGTATCTGTCTATGAGACACTGGAACTGAGACCCCAGATGAACAGGGGGTCAAGCTGAACAAATCAAAGCACTGATTTCCCATTGGTTACAGCTTCAAGAAAGTCAGCCTGACTCGACCCATGTCACAGCTAATTTGAGGGACTATGCTTAAACAAACAAACAAACCATTTCCCCCTTACTGTTGGAATTCAACCTGGGTTGGTCCCCTGTTTTTCCACCACAAGGAGGCTGGCCATCTAAGAACTGGGCAAGTCAAGGAAGTAGAGTCCACCAAAGGACAGAGACAGGATACTAATGCCATCGTCAGAAGCCCAGGGATTGGCCACATGAGATGGAGATATTTTTCACAGCCAATAAACTCTCTCTGTGCTTCATTCATTTTCAGTAAGATGATGGTGGGAGGGAAGGAAAGATGGAATCAGAACTCATCAGAAAAGGGTGAGGTGGGACTTCACAGAAAGTGCCCACCAGATGATAGGAACCACAGGAAGAGCAGGTGAGGATGGCACAATGGTAATAACAGGAACCAGGTGGCACACTGCCCTGCTCGCACTTCCCCTTCAAAAGAGGATCTCCTCTTGGCCACGCAAAGAGCTGCCGTGTGAAAAGTGACCCAATGAAGTCCAAATTTTACAACAAGAAGCTAAGTCTAGACTTTGGCAAGCATTAAGGCAAAGAGAGAAATAATAGTGGTATCCAGACCATGCAGACAAATCGATGGGACAGGACCCAGAGCTGGGGAACAACCCAAGGCTCCATCAGTGCTTCTTAGACGACTAAAGAAGTAAATCCCAACCCACGAAAGGTCTGGGGACTCGAGCAAAAGTTTTGTAAATACCAGCACATGCGTTGTCCAAGAAACACCATGCTAGGACAGGAGAGACACAAACAAACATGAAAGTGATAAAAGGGGACCCCAATTCATTCTCAGCACCCACAGTGGGCAGCTCACAACCACCTATAAATAACTCTAGCTCCAGGGAGCCTCACCCCTCTGGCCTCTGAGTTCACATACATCTACCCATGCAAACATCCAATATCTAAAATACTAAATAAAGTCTCTTAAAATGATACAAAGAAATGGCAACAACTCTGGGCTCCTACCAAGGAAACCCAGTGACATGTCACATAACAACAGGACATGCCCTCGGGAATGTGTTGTTAGATGAATTTGTTAGATTATTCTGCCCAGACTAGACGGCCTATCATACACCCAGGCTATATGGAGGTATAGAGAATACATGTGCGGGGATTGCCATGTTGTGGCCTAGGAACAAAACTACAGTAAGTTAAATCTGGCACAGGAAAAAAAAATGATGCAGTAAGAGATACAGCAGAAATGGCACAGATCCAGGAGACACGTCGGACTGTTGCTGACATAATACAACAAGCTTTAAATTTTTTTTCGTAATATATTTCTTTTTATACGTGTGTGTGTGTGTGTGTGTGTGTGTGTGTGTGTGTGTGCGAATGCATGAGCATGCATGGAGGCACATGCCAGAGCACACATGTGAAGATCAGAGGACAACTTGCAGAAGACAGTTCTCTGTCCCTCTGGTCACCTTGTGGGTGTGGGATCAAACTCATGTCAATAGTCTTGGTGACAAGTGCTCCTACCTCCTGAGCAGCCTCACTTTTAGTAAATAGAAAGATTGCACACTATCACAGCAATGAAAGCATGCTATCATAAATACATAAACCAGTCACATTCGCTACCATTGTTCCATACTGTGCGTTGTGTATGACTATATAGCTATGCTTTTATATAACCTTCATCGCCCACAAACATGAGCACAATCCATGGTGTTCCAGTACTGCAGTGGTTGCAACCTCAGTAGGAGATGGGGATTTTGGCTTCATGATGCCCTCACTGAACTACCATTGTATAAGGGGTCTGTGGATAACTGAGATATCTTTGTTCAGTCTAAGACTAGATAGAAGAGCGTATGAAAATCAAGACTGTATGCTCTCAAGACAGGATGCCCAAGCTGCTATCCAGGCTCTGGACCTGGATCGAGAGATTCTGAAACACTACTTGCTATGAGCACCTGCCTCGTCAACTTGTAAGAAATAAATGAGTTAATACTTGAGTTGGGGGGACTCTGAGGTGTTCCCAGAAACCGCTGCCTTTGAGTGCTGTGTAAGCCACTAAGATGGCAGCTGTTTGTTATGTGGAAACAGAAACTAGGACATTGTTAGAACACAGCATGGCCCATGGTTAAGTCCCTAATACACAGTCACTACTGTTACTACAGGCTTTCTGGAAAGTTCATGTTCTGATGCGTTCAAAATGGGATTCTGATAACAAAAATATTATAACTGATGACTCATAATATACCGAAGAACGTAAAGTATATTTTAAAGATACAAAGAAACAAAGAGCAGGCAATTTATAAAACTGCTTTCTTATAATCCATGTTCTAAGTGATTTGAAAGTTATGGAGTTTTTAGGAGGGGCAAAAATTAATCATTAAGGTTTACTTACTACAGACTGAAAATCAATTGGAGATAACAAGTTTAGAATGTGCTCAGATGGCATTATACTCACTTAAAAATAAAATATAAAATCAAAATTATATTAATGCAAATTAGATCAGAAAGTATTTAGCAGGAAACAAAGTCATTTTACTGGTCCACAAAACTAACATGTGTGTGTCCTGCATTTCAGATACTGATGACAAAAGAAAATAAAGTAACTTAAGAAGAAAACTAGGATCCTGGTAACTAGGGGAAAAAAAAAAACATAAAACACATCCAAAAGACTTCCTACATAAAATAAATATAGTAATAAATATCTATAAAAAACAAATACCAAATACAATAAACTTGAAGAAATTTCTATGGAGGCCATCCCAGTAAAGGTGAAACTACAATTCAGTTTTTAAAAAATAACCTCAAAGCATGCCACAAAATGATGAATTCAAAATGTCTTCGTGTGCACACAGCCACAGAAGTACATAACAGTAAATGACTGGCAAAAAAAAACAAAAAAAAAAAACCACATGGAAATACACTTCCTAAAGCAGGGAAAAACAGTGAGGAGAAAATGCATCCCAGAGGTTTTGATCGTCTCATGGTAGCTGCACGACTGCCCACAGCATGTGCCGGCCCAGCCTGCCGGAGCTGGTCATGTTCCTGCAGCCCAGCCTGCCAGATCTGGTCATGTTCCTGCAGCCCAGCCTGCCGGATCTGGTCATGTTCCTGCAGCCCAGCCTGCCGGGTCTGGTCAAGTTCTTGCAGCCTGGACATTCACACTAGCCAGCCTCACAGTTGCCAGCACCCAAAAAGGACCACTGTGTTGTCTGATCTCCATAGACACCTATGACACTGGACTTGAACTTAATGTCTTTTCAATGGTCCCACAGCTTTAGAGCTAAGGGTTACAAATTAATTCATTTTTATCTGAAGAGGAATAGCCCTGTGGTGAACTTTTCTGAGTTATAGTTACGTTTGCTTGTGCCACAAAAAGATGTGACACTTACAACTTTGCTGATCTGGGGCGGGGGAGGGGCGCACTGAGGTAGGGCCTCACTGTGTAGCCCAGAATGGCCTAGAATTGACCGTGTAGACCACCAGGCTTCTTCAAACTCACAACCTGCCTCTGCCTCCCAAGCGCTACTATTAAAGGCGTGCACCACCATGATGGCTGGAAGTTCTTATTCTGCTGAGCTTCAGAATGAGAGCAGCCCTAGGCAGCTCCCAGGAAGCACCAAGACAGACTTAATCTGCCTTGCACCCCTGCAAGAGGCCCAGAATGCAGGCCAAATTAGGAGACAGTTATGTAAGACAGGGAGCATGACAATTTTTTGGAAATAATATCTATTGACACAAGAATTTATTTTCCTGAAACTGCCTCAACCTTGTGTTAGGGAGGTTGGGATCTCTCAGAGTTCAGCGTCGAGCTCACACTTGGAGAAACAAACCCTGATTCCAGATTCAACGTCACAAGACGCCAAACTGCTGCTGTGGCCATGTGACATTCTATAACTTAGGAGAATTATAGAGGACCTCATTTCAGCACAAGGATCAGAATAAGAGCATCTTTGTTATCTTCCTTGTCACACAATTCGTCCTTTTAACATAGACTATAAGGGGCATGCCAAGTTCACAGCTTTCCTACAGCAGAAAGGAATGCTAATGTTCGAGTCTGACGGCTTCCACTTAATAATATGCAGATAAGGGACATTTCCTCATAAATATGTTAAAAATTAATAGTAGAGAGAGATGATAAGGGAAATAAGGCCATTTGAAGATTATAATTTGAAATTAACATGTGTGCTTCCACGGCCATCTTCAGAAACTGGAGTTTTTAAGGTCCACAGATTCCTTAATTAGAACGTCTAATATAAATAAAGCAAACACTGGGCTGGAGAGATGGCTCAGCGGTTAAGAGCATTGCCTGCTCTTCCAAAGGTCCTGAGTTCGATTCCCAGCAACCACATGGTGGCTCACAACCATCTGAAATGAGATCTGATGCCCTTTTCTGGCCTGCAGACATACACACAGACAGAATATTATATACATAATAAATAAATAAATATAAAAAAAATAAAGCAAACACTTCAAGGTTCCTTTCTTGCAAAACTATCTGCAGTTGTCTTGTCCTACGACTTCAACTACTATTCTGTCTTAGCATGTGACGTATGTGTCTGGACATATCACAGGAGCCCTCAACCATGACCCAGCCCAATGGGGTTCTCACTAGCTCCAGCCTCATGAGAAGCTGTCTGATTAGGGAGCCGGTATCACAGTGTACACTTGCTGAACACTCGCTGTGCTACCACAACACATGACTACCACTGCTGTACGAATGACGAATCAGAATTAAAGGCCTACAGCCATCACAGTGGAGACAAAATATTCAACCAAACGCATCTTCAAACTTTACTGTAACTATGTAGTTGTGTTACTTAAATTAAAAGACAAAATTCAAAAGCGTGTATTCCAATTTTGATGTTTGTGAATTAAACGAACCATGTTCTATATCCTAAATGGTATTATTTAAACAGCAAGGTGAACCACGAAGACGGGCCACCCAGCTTCTCGACAGATAATCTCTTAAGTTAGTACTGCCTTCCTGTGGTGTGTAAGAGACTGTAGAGCACACGCAAACATGCTTGCATCTCTAACTACAATGCAGTAGTAAGTTCCCAAATTAAAGTGCTCTGCAGCTTTTAAGGTGGAATAGTACAAAATTATGCCTGTTGGGGCAGCTGGCCCAATCCCTGCGTTCAGGGGCGTGGCTGCTCCAGCGGGGTAGCCATGCCCCTTAAATAGGATTGGGGAGCCGGAAGGCCCCCCGTTCGTTTGCCCCGCGCTCACTCCGCTGGACCCTTGGTTCTGTAAGTTCCCTTATCTCCCTTTGTATTAAACTTAAATAAATATAAAAGGATTATTTTTGGTTATTTCCAATCTTCGCCACATCATATGCCCTACAAGATGTAATTACAGCACACTTGCTCAGAGCTGATACAGACCACTTTGACCTTTCTTCCTCCTTCTGGACAATTCCATTATAGATGGTCTTAAGTCTGCCAAACCCTAAATCACCATGACACTGTGGATCCTCCTGAAATACTTCAAAGCTGACCTCACAAGCCGAGTGTGGCAGAATTCATTTGAGTTTCAATTGTATATATATGGAGGGTGTCCTAAGAATGTAAATTTAAAAAAAAATATCTAGGTATCATGGATCATACCTGTAATCTCAATATTTAGGAAGCTGAAGTAGGATGACAGCCTGGAGCTAAGGGTGAGCTTGTCTCATAATTGTCATCCATGAGAGAAATCGAATGGCCCCTGTCGGTTTCTAAGTATTCAATTCGATGCGGAATTTACTTAGTTAGCACTCCAGATCTTTGTACACTGGCTCTCTTCTTCCTGAACCGCTAGTTTCAGACGCCAGGCTTCCTGAGCCTTCTGAACACCTCGGCTACTCCCTCCCCTCAAGTCTCTGCCCTATCATGTCTTCAGGGTAAGGTAAAGCATAGGCACTTCCTTGGTTGGCTCCATTAGTTAGATGCTGACAACCTGAGTTGTCTTGTTTGTCCCAAAGGGAGCAGCTGAAGGCTCCCATCCATCAGAAATGAAGACCAGCTGCAGACCTACAGTGGTGGCTGATAGTCACATCTTTTGAGCATCCTTTCTTTGTCCATCTTTGTCACTGTCCCTTTTGAGGTAACCTACCACCAATCACTCTAAAGAACAACAGATTGATTGGATCGTTACATTTATATGCATATACTGGAAACTCACATTAGACTCCATAAATTGATACCACTATCATGAGTCACCTAAAAAGAAGGCAGAACTTAAGAAACAATAAAGAACAGGTCTCACTCCTTGGAGCTGGTGTGTTATTATAATCACTTTCAATGGTCTTTGTAGTGAAATAATAAACACAAAATTGAAGGCAGTCATGCACAGCATATTTTCCTTGAAAATCTTGTGTACAAATATTTGGTTTCTACAAACAATAGATCAGATTATGTAGACTAGGAAAAGTATGGGCTAAAGAAGACCCATTATGTATCTCATTGCCCAGAAATATTTGTTCTAGTAAGTTCATCTCCCTGTTTCAAAAAGCTGGATTTCCAGAAGCTGTGTCTGATACCCAGAAAGCAGCTGCAGTTACGTTGATGTATGTTTGTCTGCTTTTCTTTCGCGCCATCCAGTCCTTTGCTTAATGGTTATCACCAGATACTTAGGATCCATTTGTTCTTAAATTTCAAAAATTGGGTGAGACCTCTCGTGCCAGATTGAAACTCATAAAAGAATGCGCTGGGATTGTCACTAAAGCTTCTTGAAAGGCCAGGTCTCAGCAAATGGCACCTTCCTTTTCAAAACCCCGCTCACGTCCCAGGAAACATTTCTGTGGGGTATCTCTATTCCTGGGTCTCATTGCTTTCATCTAAATGTCATTTTGGGGCCCTGTTACTTCTACAGGGTTTTACATGGGCCATAGTAGACACCGAGACCTGAACCTTCCTACCCGGTAACCAGATGATGGTGAGGGTCACCGTGTTCACAGCTTCGCTCGTCTCAGGCAGGCAGCTGTCACCAAGTGACATGTTGCGACTTCATTTCTGCTCTTGCCTTTCAGGCTGCACTGGACAGTTTGCTGTTATCTTGTCTGACTGGAGCAGAGCAATACAAACCCAAGTGCCTGTTCTTATATTTTTGTCTGCATATATTTTATCCTTCTGCCTTCCCATCTGTGTTAAAATATGCTAGCATGCATCATTTTGCTAGAATTTTGGCCTGTTCTGTGAACGACAAAGCCTGTGAGAATATTTCATTGCTAACATTGAATGATTTCAAACAGTTAAAAAAGAAACCACACATATTGATTTTAGAAACTCCCTTGATGCTCTGCTAACTACACAGACACGGAATGCTTCTTAGACTATGTTAGTGTAATTGCCTTTCGAAACCCTAGGTGCGTGAGTACGCTTCTTTGTTTCTGGATGGACGCAAGCTCGAGTGCTCATTTGAAGTTCTTCTTCCTTAAATGTTGACATTGTGATCCTTTCCCTATTTGGAAGCAACAGAAAACTTTTGAGTGTAAGGAAGTGCTGCGCTGAGCGCTCGCACGCTGAAGTCATTTCGTCTGTCTTGGCTCGACAGCTGCTTTCTGTTGAGTGTGTTGAACAGGACATGCTGGACTGCCTTTGTGATATCTTCAGTTGTAAATGTGAACCGTTCTTCCTCTTGAGCATCATATGCTATTGCTGTTTTGAGTTTGGCAGCGTGGTAGGAGGCTTCTTGTCTGGGAGGGTTGAGACTCTTAGCCCTGCTTCCTATGTGACTAGGACATTTACTATTGTGTGCTCGTGATAAAGAGGACTAGGAAAAGTAGTTTGATTTGTCATCCACAAGCTCCTTCTTAATTCTGATGCATTCCAAAAAAAATGAAGAAATGGGGCGGAAACTAAGCAGTGTGATTCTTAGTTATTTTAGGTCAGAGCAAACTGGCTGAATATGCTGTAGTTCAGAAAATTCAAACTCCCTCTTCCTGCATCACTTAATGGGGAAAGGAGAGTTAAGATTTAGCTCCTGTCCTGTCAAGAAGGAGACGTAAAAGAAATAAACATACTGAAGCATAATTACACAGAAGTCCCTTGAGAGACTGTGGCCGCCACCATCAGGTTTTCACTGCTTGTCATACTTAGCCTATTGCAAGGGCACCACGCGCTCTCTGGAGGATTGCAACGGTGGTGGCAACAGTTTGAAGAGTAGAAGGAAGTTGCCAGGCAGAATGGAAGGTGGCATGCTAACAAAGGTAGGAATAAAGGAAAGGAACTGAGCTTTAAGGGAACTGTCAAACGGCAATGCTGGTGGTGGCTGTTTAGCGAATATGGGACCCATCAAACAGGCTCACTCACTGTGAGCCCCCACTGTGTTCTATAATTGAAAACATCTAGGAATTTTCAAAAGAATTTTTAAACAACAAAATCACCAAGTCTCAACATTTCTTGTCATAAAGCAAGATTCTTACTCCAATAAATTAGAGAACATGTTTAACTCTGGGAGCACAGTGCCTCTCGTCCACAAAGTGCAGAGGACTCCGTGGGAGTCTTTGGCAGACTTGAGGGGAAGGAAGTAACAAACACTCTAATCTCACTGGTACGAAAGGAACATTTTAAGCATGAAAAACTATCTTTGTAGGATCATCATTTCTTACACAAATGCTAGAAGGGCTCTCATTCAGTAAGACCAGAAAGAGCTGCACCACCTGGGATATCAGCTGCCCACACACAGGCAGACCCCACCCTACCTTCACCTCTTAATAAAATGATTTAATTAAACAAATAAAAAACTCTCGCAGCCATAGCAACTATCAGCAAACATAAGTAGATTTCTGAAATCTGATCACATGCTTGTAATTATCTAATTATCAAATCCAACAATCCTGACAACACAGAAAAATCCACTCAACTACTACAGAGGATTAATTATTCAGAACTGAAGTTGACCCAAGTCAGAACACACACAGAGACACACAGACACACACAGACAGACAGACACACACACGGTGTAACCATTGTGGATTTGTGACTGGCTTGGATGGCCACTGCTTATGTGCCCTCATATCCATGATCAGCTTTGGTCTCTTGAAGAAACAACAATGTGAAGGAGTTAGGGCACACAGAGGATGAATCCTCGAGACTCCTTGTCTCTCTACAAGGTACTGGAGTCTTTGGGGTGCAGCCTTTTGGGGAAATAGGACGGCAAGCATCTCACATGTTGAACTATCTCCAGCCCTCTTAATAGACACTTGTATGGGGAGTGTAAAGTGATCAGATTTGGGCTTGGGTGTCTAAAACTGAGAAAGAGTAAGAAGCAGGTAAACAACACTCCTAGTCAGGGCAGCAGCCAAATTAAAAAAAAAAAAAAGAGTAAAACAAGCAAGGGGGACGCAGAGATGCTCTCTGGAGAGTGCCTCTGTTGAGAAGGAGAGGACTTACAAACTGGGAATGAAAGGTCTGAAGTAAAGGTAAGTTTTCCAAGTGAAAGTTTTCATTAATTACAAAATACGAGATTAGAGCTTAGGGGAAAAAATACCAAGACGAGAAATGAAACCTGCAGTTTTCTCAAGGCACAGGGAGGTGTAAAAGCCACAGTTAGGGACCCCTAGCCAACGGTGATGGGCGATTCTGCGAAAGATCGCTGGTAAAGTGAAGCGGTGAACTACCTAGGCACGGGCCATGCCACAGCAAAGAGCCAAAGGACTTCTAGAAGCTGAACATAAATCTGCATACTTCATGTGCATACCTCTGTTTGGAACCTTGGGAAGGTAGGATGTAAGCAAGGCAAGGAAAGTCTCTTACCGGGAGACGGATGGGCACTAAAATAACACAGCTTAACAATTCTGCCTCTGCAGAGGAAACAGACCCCAGGGCACCAACACCTCACAGGCCCCAAATAAACACTGCGCACCTACCACATAGACAGGAAAGGGTAAGGGGGAAGTCGCACATAGGGTGTGCTGAACCCGCGTGCTAACACAAGAGAGCCTAAGGAGACAGCTGCCTGAACAGCACAGAACTTGATACGTTTTTCTATAAGCATCAAAACTAAAATTAAGCCAGGCGTTGATGGCGCATGCCTTTAATCCCAGCACTCAGGAGGCAGAGGCTGATCTCTGTGAGTTCGAGGTCAGCCTGGTCTACAAGAGCTAGTTCCAGGACTGGTTCCAAAGCTACAGAGAAACCCTGTCTAGAAAAACAACAACAACAAAAATGCCAATCAAAGTATGAAATGGCCCCTATCATTGTTCAGGTTGGGCTAATGTATTATTTTATTACGCTTTTTAATGTGTTATTTTTATTATGCTTTTATTTTGATTGGAAAGCGTGTGTTCACAAATGATACTGTAAAATGCTTCTCTTGTGCTATTAATGAATACAAATGGTCAGGTAAAATAAATACTCATAAAAGAGGAAAGGGTATTACTACCAAAGAGGATTTTCTTCTATATTGCATACATAGTTGATAAAATTACAAAATGTTTAATGTACAAAATATCTATCTATAGAATTACAGAGAAAATACATGCAATAATGACCTAGAAACAATACAGACTCATGCTGGGGGGCTCTTGAATAATTCACATCTTAATATATGGTACTTCCAGGCTACAGAATTCAGATATCAAAAGGCAGCCTTATCCCCATGCAAATTCTACTTCAATGGCCTTTATTTTCACAGGGATTTGCAGCACTAGCAATGCAAACGACTTGATAAGAAAATATACCATCTTCCAACCCACCCTACTCACACTAATTTAGGGCTGCCTGGTTGAAAGAGAAGGGGGAGCACAACAGATCCCTTGTATGGAAACAGCGAGGAACAGTATTTTACAATGTACTGCTTTGCCCACACCAATATTTTCCTAATAGAGAAATACTAGCAAATATTCTTATTTTTGTCACTCTGGATTTGGTTCCTGTGTTTTTTATCCCTTCGTAATTAGAGCCCTACCACAGAACTCACATAACAGAGTGCAGCGTGAAGGAGTAAGGTGAGCAGGCACTCTGCGATGAGGAAGTCAGGCTAGAGCTCTGATCCCCGCCCTTACACATGTGTGTGACCTTACACTTTCCTCATCTGCAAAGGGCAGAATACCACAGTCACTCTGAGGGCTGCTGCAGGAGACGGCCATGGCTATGGACGGAGACGACCGTGGCTATGGACGGAGACGACCGTGGCTATGGACGGAGACGATCGTGGCTATGGACGGAGACGACCGTGGCTATGGACGGAGACGACCGTGGCTATGGATGGAGACGGCCGTGGCTATGGATGGAGACGGCCGTGGCTATGGATGGAGACGGCCGTGACTATGGACGGAGACAACCGTGACTATGGATGGAGACAGCTGTGGCTATGGATGGAGACGAGCATGGCTATCTATGGAAAGTACTTTGCAGAGTTATAAAATAGAACCGGAGAGTGTGGCACTGGCAGTCCTGAGGCCAATCCTTCCACTGTCCCTTGATCTACTGATAAGACACACAGTCCAGCACCACTGTCTAACACCGTCGGCTTCCTGGTATTCTTCGATGGGCCAAAGCACTGGAATGACCAACGAACCCACATATTGCTGATGTGTAATGCAGAAATTCTGTTTATTGTCAAGACACCAGAGGTGAGAGTGCTCAGCTGGCTGGGCGAGTCCCGGTCATTTCAGCACAGACACACAGAATGGCCGAAGCTGAAATTCTTCAGTGCAGAGAGAACCTAATCTAGCTTCAAGATGTTCGGGGGAATACTATTACGTCGAATATTCTTACTTTCCTGGCTTTAGGGAGATGATTTTCAATACAAGAAACAAAGACTGCGGACGAGCGGCTGTGACATCAGTTACGTAAGTTGGCATTCTAGCGCATTTTTACTTTAATTCAGCGGGTAGTTCCTGAACTAGTCAGCATCAAGGAACAAAAACAGTCTCAGAACCGAACATAATAAACTCGGCTTTCTGCACAGCACCTGATGCATCATGGGAAAGGGAGGGGAAGAAGAGCTGGGCAGGTTATGAGGTGGATAATTTCTTTGATCTTTCAGCCGAATATTATCTGATTCTGTCACGCTGCACGAAGGAAGCGGGGAAGCATGAATATGTTCTCATGAGGTTCACAACCTACATGAGAGTCTGAGAAGGAAAGACATGCAGCTCACAAAATACAGTCAACAAAGGCTGCAGTAGAAAACACCAGGGGGGACTAGTTTCACAAAACAAAAAGGCCAGCCCTAGTGCTGGATCTGACTGAAGACTTTAGCTGAAACCTTAGTGACAAAGGAAACTTCAGCAGGTAAGGTAAGTAAAAATCCCGTAGCCCCCATGATGCTCCAGCAATATGACAACTGCACAAGCCCCAGGGGCATCACTTACCTTCTGGCCCTACTTTATACTGAGACAACCCATCCTGGCAGCCCCGCTCTGGTCCTTAGTGAAACCCTTCCAGGGCCAGGCAGCTTCATCTTATGCCAGGACAGCCTAATTCATCCTTGGAGCATCTAGTTTTAAGGATTTGTAGCCAGAGTGGCTAAAAATGGTATTGCCCACTGGTTTTCCTTCAGCATGCTTCAGAGACCAGTACTTACTGGGATATGTCCGTTTAAGCATGCAACGCTGAGCACTTAACATAAATGTTTTAAAGTAAGTACATCTTTGAACTTCTACTTGGAGATGTAGAGAGACTGCCTTTGACCTTGATCAGGACTTATTTTTGTTAAAAAAAATCTGACTTAGAGAAGCCATCACCAAAGTTATTTCTTTATTTTGTTAATGCATCAAACCACACTATTTTCCACTTTCAAAGGGCAACAAATGATTTCTAATCTCAAAAATATAACTCTGCTCTTGCTTATTATAAAATGCAGTGGAGCAATTTATGACAATCTTCATCACTATTAACATCACACCTCTAAAATACATTTGTTCTTTTCCTCTCAAGAAAGGCTCTCCTCGACTGTAATAGAAATAGACAAATCACAATGTTGTCTGAGGGCAGTAATAAAAATAAAAATCATAAAGAATCAAACAAAGAGTTTTGAACCTGGGGCTGGAGAAATGGCTCAGAGGGTAAAACTCACACTGTGCAGATAGGAGAACCAGCATTCAGATTCCCCAGCACCCACAGGAAACCTGGCAGACCAGGGTCTGATACCCAGTATCGGGGGCGCTGTGCTCCTAGTGTGGCCAGCCTGTCTAGACCAATCTGGGAACTGCTGAGAGACCCAATCTCCAGAGATGAAGACAGAGACGTGATAGAAGAAGAAACTCATTATCAATCTCTGCCCTCCAAATGCATGTATACCCACACATAGCGCACACACACACACACACACACACACACATACATGTGCAGACGCACACCAACCAAAATATTTCTAATATTAACATGAAGTTGTATCTTTATGTTTCCTACCAGGAAAAATAAAAAAATATAATACCTGTAGCTCTCAAAAATACAAACATCCAAAAATGGGGATATACACCAATAATCCTAGCAAGTGGGAGAAAGAGCCATGATGCAAGAGGACCAAAAGCTCCAGGATAGCCTGAGCTACAATGCAAAACCTTGTCTTATTAAAAATAAAATAAAATAAATAAACAGTGTTGGAGAGATGACTCTGCTGGTAAAAGCATTAGCCACAACCCTGACGCTGAGTTCACTCCCCAGAACCCACAGTAGAAGACAACCAATCAAGCCGTCCTCTGCTCACCACACCCTCAAGGTGGCGCACATAAGACTCCCCAACTCTCTTTCATTCTGCCTGCCTCCCTTCCCCCCACCAACAGTGACAAATAATAATAATAATAATAATAATAATAATAATAATAATAATATTTTAAAAAATAACCTGGACATGGTGGCACATGCTTTAATATCAGCACTTGGGAGGCAGAGGAAGATGGAACTCTGTGTTCCACGTGGTCTACATAGAAAATTCTAAGCCAGTCAGGGCTGTATGGTGAGATTCTGTCTCTAATATATATAAAAATAACAAAACATAATTTATTTTAAACACATGGGACATTAATAAGTATATGTTTTCTCTACTTTTAACAAGTATATATTTTCTCTATTTGACCATTTCCTTTTTTAGTAGCATAACTGCATCTCTCGTACTGTATTGTTGAACTGAAACTTTTAAAGCTATTGGATTAAATTATCTTAGAGTTAAAAATAAATGAAAAACCAGATATCATATATATGTAATATATGTATATGTGTACATATATATGCGTATATATGTATATATGTACATATATGTATATAGACATATATATACCTATAAATAGAATAGGAAACAAAAACAAATAGAACTAATGTCTTGTTAGGAAAGGTAAAACATTTCTTACCCCTTTATTATTATTTTTTAATTAAAGACTTTTCTGACCATGCATTCTGTTCCCTAGTATGAGCAGAATATCTCCTGGCTTACAAAGAAGATTTATAGATTGCCAAATAATGGCCTGCAGGCCAAATCTGGCCTGCCATCTGCTTTAATACAGCCTGCAAGCTAAAGCCATGTTCATTTATTTTTAAAGGTTACTAGGGGAAATGAACAGAAGACCATTCCAGGGCATGTCAAAATATACGGAAACTGATATTCTATGTTCACAAACAAAGCTTCGTTAGTGCACAGCCACGTCCTTCTCTAACACGTGGCCCAACCTTTTGGCTAGCACAGCAAAATGAAATTGACACCCTGTGAGGTAATGTGTATGTTAATGAAGCCCGTTTTGCCATTCCATAAGGTTTAGAGGGCAAAATACTGAGATGACGGGGTGTGGTAGGACACACCTGCAATCCAGTGCTTGGGAGTCTGGCACAGTAGACCTCAAGAGATTAGAGCAAAAATAATGAATAGATAGATAGATAGATAGATAGATAGACAGACAGACAGACAGATATCAATGACAAGCTGGAGTTTTCTTGGCAATTTAAAACAACTGATTTTTTGGAAAACTACCTTAGAGACATGACTGCAGTGACAGCCAGCTACGTGCGTCTTACAGAAAGGCTTCCCAGGCCCTAGGGTAATTAATACCGCCAAGTCTTCATTTCCTGAAATAGCGATCTCTCTATCACACTGACGTGACAGCTAATTTACTAAACTTCATAAATTTTGCCATGATATTAAAGATGTCCTTCTGTCGAGTGCATACTTAAAGATTGAATTACTATTTTAAAATATTTATTAAAATAATATTCACAAAACAGGAGACACCTAATTATTCTGTATCATTTTATTTGCCAACAATTAAACAGGAACGTTTTTCAGGTTCCAATTAATGCAATTCCTAATTCCAGATCACTTTCTCATAGTGGTACAGTATCCCCAAAAGAAAGTTTTTGCCCCTAAATAAAGGGGCAAAACTGTACTGCCATCTTCAAAAGCTCACCTTTACCTGAATTAATGGCAAGTTAGACACTCAAACAAGTAAAAGGATACTTTTAGACAAAGCAGTAGACCCCAGATAAGCAATTAACCTTGGCAGCACAAGTATAAATAAAAATGCTGATAAAGGGCTCACTAATTATCCTTCCCACCTTCAGAAGTTAGCAGGCATCTGGCCTTGAACCATGATAAACATACACCCATCATAGATTATTTACACATAAAGGAAGAGAAATATTAACCAAATGGCTAAAAGTGAAGAACATGATAAATAAATAGCATCATTAAAATTCAAGCGATGATTTGTTTTGTCGTCAAAGCCCAAGTGTCCAACAAACATCACTTTCCTTGAAGGGCTGATGTGCATCTTTGAGAATAAATGTCTCTTGAATCTACTTGGGGACTCAATCTATTATAATAAAGAAAAAACATATAAATCATGAGTGTATCACCGGTTCGTAATTAGAATGCCAGGATCACTGTGCATTAAGTATCTTGGCTGTTTGCCTGCCTTACTTAAGACCAGCAGAGAAGTAAAATCCCAACAACTAAGACTCCAGCAGCTGTTCAGAGCACACTGTGGTGTCTCTAACAGCGGTCTCTGCCAAACACATAGGTATGCGCCACCCGGGTGCCTAGAGGTTAGCGTTGCTGGTGTGTTGCTCGCACTCGGTATTAAATATTTAATAGCATATTTCCCCTTAATGGAAACCCAGGCCCATCTGATCAGTCACTGGGATCATCCAGTAATGCAGTCAAAGTTACAATGCGGGCTCTCTCACATCAACTTTGTAATTAGATAATCCATCACTTTATTAATCAAAAAATTGCCTTCCTTCCTACTTTATAGCATGCTGCAGCAGTGAAAGCCAATTGAGCTCATCAACCAAGAGGCACTAAATTTAGTCTGATGTGAACTTGAAGCCCTCAAGTGGCAAACGTACACATACTCGTGACCTTTCCAAACACCAGGAGGTAATGTTCTGCCCACAAATTAGACAACTCAGAGCACTGCCGTCACGAAGCACCAGCACAGCCTGCACAGGCAGCTAGCAGGAATTAACTGAAGGTCTAGACTGAAAGTGGAATCTATCAAGATAAACTTCACTTTACTTTGTCCTGATGTGCATTCTCCCAGAGAATCAAAACAGGAAAAAAAGTATTCAAAAGAAAGGGATAAAGATTTCCTAGTCAATTCTTTACTAAAATGATAGGGCATATTATCAACACTCTACATCTTGATAGTGCACGCCAGCTAAATGCAAGTTATAATTCTAAATTTGAGACCTGCTTTATTTGTCCTTATCTCTAATGTCCCTCAAAACCTCTAATCAATATCACTTCTCATCTTATTAATTCATAAGATTCTTGTTATAACTCATCCTGAATTCTCCAATTGAAAATAAAAAGAATTTGCTCATAATGAAACAGAATATAAAAGTTCAGTATCCCAAAACAAAAGAGTCACATTCTAATGTGCACTTTCAAATGCACACAACCAGCATGCACTGCAAATATGCTACATGCATTAAAAATTACGCTTTATTAAATTAAAAATTACAGTTAAGAATGCATATTGCCTTAAAGAATAAAATGGAACCAGAAGAATTATTATTTGTTTGAAAGAAAATGGGGAGGGGGATATCTTCTCAAACAGATGTGGAATTTCTAATCAAAAACCTCTATGCCAACAGCACAACACTGTGAAATTAAACAGCGCTGCAGAGCTCTGGGAACACACAAAGACACATGTTTTGTGGTTGGGAAGGTCACTGTTATTCTGCTGCTTCCAATTTAATGTCTATTTCTGAATATTCTGCGCAACGTGCTCAGTTTCTACTTTATTGCTCTGATCTTATTGTGTTTCTAATCAGTCAGAATTCACATTTAGAAAAGTTACTATCTAGAATAAAAGATAGTTGCCTTTTTCCAGAGCCCTACATTAACCCCTAAACATATATTTTCTGTGCATTTATTATAAAAACCTCAAAGCTGTTTGCTAAAATTACACGTAGCCTAATCACAACCATTCTAACAATTATGATGAATAGAAGTATTACGTGGTGCAGTCCATTCAGAAAGTAATGATAACGAAAACACTTGCAATTTAGCTTTCTCCTCTTCAGGTCCAACTGCGAAACAGAATTCATCCCTCACCTCCTTTCTACACGACCTGCAGGAAACACTCAGGAGTCAAGTGAGCAGCTACGACCGAAGGCATAAGGGGATTTTTGCCACAATAGCTGTGGACTGAAACAGAAACAGCTTACGAGGGCAGAGATACTATTTTCTGTCCACAAAATTTCTTCTCATGAAGACAGGTAATTGACGGCATCTCAAGAGACACCGGCGCTGAGCACAACAGTGAGCAAGTGTCTGAAACTCAGGTTTACAACCACTCGCAGTCTGTGCTCAAGGCTGAACGACACCACTGGGAGGCATAAAACGCTGACATTTTATCCTCAAATGCCAATAATGCAGGAGGTCAGAGTAACGGCAGGAGACGATCAGAGGAATGCGTCAGATACTACCAAGCAACTTAGTTAGTCCTCACTTTTACACACAAAGGAGATACTAACTAACATCCTATTCACATGTGAACACACACACATGTATTTTCTCAGAGAAAAAATGAAATTCTCCTATCTGTATTTGTCTATCTGTGCATTTGTGTATGTGTGTGTGTTTGTATCTGAATGTGTACAAATGCAAAGATAAGAGAATATAGACCAGAAGAATTTCACTTCTTGCTTTGAGAAAATCACTTAACTGTCACACCACACAGCAGCCATTTAAATCTTTCCTCTCAAGGTTGCAGAGATGTCTCAGCAGTTAAGGGCACTGGCTATTCTTCCAGAGGACCCAGGTTTGAGTCTCAGCACCCAACGCTGGTTAACAACTGTATGTGACTTCAATACAAGGGATGCAGTGCTCTCTTTGGCCTGTGTGGGCACAGCACATATGAGGTGCACTTAATTACATGAAAGCAAGACCCAAACACATAAAATAATAAAATGAAATATTTTTAACTAAGTAAATGAATCGGGGCTCACTAGCTGTGCTTTTCTGATCTTGTAAGTTAATAACTAGAATTACTATACACTCTTTCTCTGCATTTGGAGCAAATATCTAGGACTCGACCTGAAGACTTCATTAGAGCAGTCCTTTATTTGCCCTTCCTAGATGAACCCACCTCAACACCTAACTAGAAACTTCATAAGAAAGTAAAAGAAGAAGAGCAATGTGTGGTATGGGAGGAGGAGGGGAGGGCTCGCAGGGAGGAGGCAAAGGTGGAGCAATGAGCACATGAATCCACCACAGCACTCTACCTCCTCTAAGCACCCTCACTGACATCTCCCGGACCACCTCACCGCCCCTCGGCTTGCCTCTGTATTCTCAGAGGCAGTCACCACTGCCCTCCCCTCCTCGAAATTTCGGAGTTAGTTTTTTATAGCCCCCAAGACACATTAGACTTTAAGTTTCAGAAGAAACCACGTAGCACACAATTAAAGGATCTGTGAATGGTGCCTGCCTCGTCTCGTCTCTATCTCTCTCTCTCTCTCTCTCTCTCTCTCTATCTCTCTCTCTCTCTCTCTCTCTCTCTCATCCACGAGATCTCATGGCACCCAGCTCTTCTTGTGTGGGACTTCTGGAGGCCAGGGCAGGTCACAGCAATGTGAACAGTAAGCATTCCAGCTTTCGTTCAAACTCTGACAGAAAGAACCCAACGACTGAGCCTATCTTCCACACACTGATCTTCTCAGTCTTCTCTCGTGGATGCCCCCACTGGGTAGCCAATGAGAGCACCACACTCCCCACCAAGCCTCTCAACACCACCGCGGACCAATCTGCAGACAAGCTTCTCAAATTCTGGTCAATTTCTAATTCCCAGCCTCCTTGATAGCTGCGCTTGGATGGGGAATGGGGATGGATTTATTCCAATATATCTCGTGGTGCTCAGCTTTACCAACCAAACAACAAATTCATCAGCTACAGCACATGGGAAATTCCTGGGTTCTACATGTCAATTGCGTTCGCTATGTGGGAGTGATAAAAAGCAACCCAATGCCAATGCTAAGAAGTCATGGCGACTGTGACCACAAAATACCCACGCAGCAAGGTCTCTAGAGTGTCGGCAGAAATTTTGCTGGCAAAAAACTACAACTTTAGAAGCATTTCTAAGAACTGGTCTAGTAGAGGAGCCGTTTACTCTTCCACCGGAAAATCCAGAGGGTTCCACCCTCACCAGAGGGTCCAGCAGCTAAGGCCACCAGTAGAGACAGTTTTTTGAGGGATTAGTCGCTGTGTCCTTGACTGGGCCCAGCTTGAATAAACAAGATTCGCTCCTACCAAAATATGCACGGGCCTTTGGTGACAAAGACCCAGGCTAATAACAAAAGTTTGTACTGAGTCTAATGAGACATATTACATAAATGAATATAAAGAGACCCAAACCAACCCAGAATACACGGTCTTTCCTGAGGCCAGGGAAAGCCCCATTTCACAGACCAAGGAGGAGGACCACACGTGAAAGTCATGTATGGACAATTCGCATGTGGCACACAGGAGCAGCCTACAAGAGGGCATGCGCCATGGTGCCACCCGTTTCCTCTCTCTGGGTGACTGTAAAATGATGATAAAGTGGGTATGAGCTAGAAGAGTGGGAAAGGTCCTCTGCTCAGTGCCTTCCACCCACGGGGTGCTGAAGAGGCCCGCGCATTCCCATACACTCAGTACTCTGGGCCTCTCTGCGGTTTGAAGGACACTGATTAGCTTAAGATCATTTTCCTGAGGGAGGAAAAGCAAGAGAGTGATCTCTTCTACAGATAAATTTATAAGCAGAAAGATAACCATAAGCGATGAAATATTACCTGACGACACTTCGGCAAAGAGACGTGGAGTCCAGTTAATCATCTGTTTTCCTCTGACTTTTACTAAAGACATCTTAGGACAAGTTACATGTCTGAGCTCAACTAGACTCCAAACTCTCGATGACATATATGTTTACCTCTGTGTGTGCACACATGTGCGCACTTGTGCGGGTGTGTGTGCACACGTGTGCACTTGTGCGGGTGTGTGTTCCTCTGTCGCTCCTCAGGAACCACTCATCTCGGTTTTTGGAGACAGACTTTCACTGAGACCTGCGACTTCCTGACTGGACAAGTGACTGGTGGGCCAGGGAGCCCCATGGACCAGCTTGTAACATTTCTTATGCACTCTAGGGTTGCAAGCGTGCACCCCCACAGCCAGTCTTTACATAGGTGCTGGGGGTGGGAAGTCTACAGTGTCCGCTTGTGCGGTCAGCACCTTTGTACCTGAGACCTGTCCCCGGCCCGAAATGTTCCACTTATATAGAAAGCACGACTACAAGTGTGTGGGAAGGAGGACTGCTTATTATTCAAGATTTATCCAAAACATCTACCCACTTTCACTGGAAGGCCAGAACGCTTCTCATGTCTGACACGGAAAGAGTTCCACAAGATAAACGCCACTGAAGATGTTTAACAATAAACAACAGGAACGAGGCATCCCCTCACGTTTTAGGTTTAGCGGTGTTCTGCAGACACTCTACGTGAATATTCACTGTAATTACGCTTGTTATGGAAGATTTTTTCCGACAGCAGAAATGACACCACAGAGCAGTAGCACTGTTGGGGTGAGAGACGAAGCACCAGACACCACACGCATTTTCAGTGCCGAGCACCGAGGAGGCTGTGTGGCTGTACCTATGCGACTACGAGAAGCTGTGTGGCTGCACCTATGGAACTACGAGAGGCTGTGTGGCTGTACCTATGCGACTACGAGAGGCTTTGTGGCTGTACGTATGGAACTACGAGAGGCTGTGTGGCTGTACCTATGCGACTACGAGAGTCTGTGTGGCTGCACCTATGGAACTACGAGAGGCTGTGTGGAATTTTTCAAGAACGCGTGAAATAAACAAGCAGGGAGCAGCAACCATATTTCAGACCAACTTCAAATTATAGACAAGCCAGAATATAATGCTAAGATCTTATTATCAGAAAAATACAGGACAGACTTTAAAAATAAAAATCGAGAATAAATCCCTAGCAATTAAAATAATCACATTTAAGTTCACCAGATAGGCAATTTCGGAAGCATACTTTAAAATAACCGGGGGATGCTATAAAATCCGTATTTTACAAATTTCAAGGTAAATGGCAAAGTCATCTTCCAATGTAAAGCATGACAACCATGAAAAAGAAATGGACAAAGACAGCAGACCCAGAGCAGTGTGGGGAGTGCCGTGCATGCGCCATCCCCGCCCACTGCATCCTTGCTGCCTGGGCCAAAGCAAACGTTCAGGCTCATTCTCAGACAGGACACTTCATGTAACTCCAACTAACACAGCACAGATGAACACTAAGTAAGTCTGTTTTTTTTTTCTTTAACCCTAGATTCCACTAATCTGATCTTTAGATTATTTTAAGTTAGAAACTGATGTGTTTTCAAATTATTTAAAAGAATAGATTCCAATAGACTTTTTTTTTACTTGACTAAAACAACCAACATTAAAAATAAGTCCAACAATAAAACAAAATTCTTCAGTAGAAAGTAATGAAATAGATATGCTGCTCTTTCAAGAAAAGACAATGAACTCTCCAAAGTGGATGTTTGCATTATTAGCAATGGAAAATCTCCAGCACCATTACTGGAAAAGCAGAAAAGACCCTTTTCGGTCCAGACAATGCTGAATTCCTCAGTGATACCAGGCATTAACGGTCTTCAATGTACCATCGAGGCTCTAGACATGTTTGCAGATGGCAAAGGGTAAAGGACTGACTCAGCACCAATAGAGAGATGAATCTTCAAACTTACTTTTGCAAAGGCTTCAAAAAGGTCAAAAGATGGCGGCAGTTGAGAAGCATCCTGAATCTCTTCTCTCATGAAATGCTGGAATGTCATTGCAAGTTGCCTCAGGCCCTCCTTCTTCTCTTCGGTGAGTTTGTCAATATCTTTTTTGTAAAGAGAATAAATAGTTTAATCACCAAGTGGACATCATGGATAATTTTCAGGTGTTCAATGATGGCTATTAAACAAGATCTTTCCTGACATGCAATCTATCCTGACAACTACAAATCATGAAACAAATCATATCAGTTAAATTCTATCCAGCTTTATCTACAAAATACATCACAGAGCTATCGAACAAACAAGCAAACAAATAAATAAATAAATGCTCAGACGGGCTCTAAAAGTACAGCAACCCAAACCAGCTGCACGTTACCAGATCTTTTACATCACGGTGCACAGCTGTACCGTCATAAATCCTAATTAAAGCAGTGAATTTAAGCTGACTTTTCCCCATAATAATTCATGAGTAGGTCACAACTGACTCATAAACAGTATTATCTGAAAGGTTAAAAAGGAAGAAAATTAGATATTCAAAGTTCATATGAAGTTTAAACAATCGAAGTTTGTCAGACAAAATGTGTACCATAACAAAAATCTGCCCAGGTTGGACAAACAGAGACAGGGATGGAAGGCTATGCCTCTTCTCCTTACATTGGGGTTAAAGAGAAAGACACCAGACATAAGAAAAGAGCTAAAGCTGATAGAAATTCTGTAATGTTCCAGGATACAAAACTGGCATAAAATAAAATAATTCTGTAATGTTCCAGGGTACAAAACCAGCATAAAAGTTACTACGACTTTTTTTTCTTCTTTAAGAAAGGGTTTCTCTGTAGCTTTGGAGCCTGTCCTAGCACTCTCTCTGTAGACCAAGATGGCCTTGAACTCACAGAGATCTGCCTGCCTCTGCCTCCAGAGTGCTGGGATTGATTAAAGGCATGTGCCACCAATGCCTGGGTAGACTTTTTATACATTAATGGCAAACTTAATGTCAAAAGAAACAAAACAATGTGAGTCACAATTGTGACCCCAAAATGAGACATGCAGGAAGAGATTTAACCAGAAGAGCGAAACCCTCTGCAACTACAAAATTCTGATGAAAGACGCCGAAAAGGAGGAAGAGGGAGGGAGGGAGGGAGGGAGGGAGGGGAGGGAGGGAGGGAGGGAGGGAGGGAGGGAGAAGGGAAGAAGGAAGGAGGGAGGAGGGAGGGAGGGAGGGAGGGAGGGAGGGAGGGAGGGAGGGAGAACATAAACATTAAAGAAAACAGCCCATGCGCATGAATTAGAACAATTAACATTGTTAAGACACCCACACTCTCCCAGGTGATTTAAGAACTCAATGTGGTTCCTAGAGATCAACAGTGACAACCTTCCCAGGAACAGGAGAAACAACTGGAAAGCCAAAGCCACCCAGAGTAGCAACGATAGAGACGTGACATATCTCATGTGAGAAACACGCTACAAGGCCAACATCACCGATGAACATGCCATGGACATGACAGCAGACCTGCCCATCACTGCACCAGAGCACAGAGGCCAGAAATCATCTGTGCCCACACTACACATGACTCTCAGCAAAGTTGCTACAAATACACATTAAAGGGAAAGATGGCGCCTTCAATAAATCGTGCCAGGAAAGTAGATATTCATGCACAGAAGAATGAAACTAGAACTCTATTTCTCTTCATACACAAAGGCAATATTAGATGTATCAAAAACATAAATATATGATCCCAAACCATGAAATTTTTAGTGAACAAACATAAAAGAAAAGGTTTAGGACACTGATCTGAGCACAAAGCTTTTGACAATAACGACAAAATACTACCAAGAGAAACAGAAATTAGAAAACAAGACCCAATCAAACAATAACAAAAATATCTGTATAAAGAAAACAATCAGTACAGCACAGAGACAACCTACATAACAGACGAAAACCAGCCAGTCATTCACCACCAGGGACGAATATTTAGATTACATACGGAATTCAAAATAACTCAGTAGCAGGGAGAGGAGGGGCAGTGGGGGAGGAATAGGGAAGAAGGGGAGGGAGGAGAAACTTCGATTAGGAAGTAAAAACAAAAAATAAGCAAATAAACAATGACGGCGACTGGAGGACTCTCAGGCGATGAAAATGAACTCAACAGCAATATGAAATGATGAAGGGAAGTACATGCTCTCAAAAAGATAAACAAATGGTGATCAGATGCACGACAAAATATTCCACGGCACTAATGACACTAAACTAAAACAATGAGATATCACCTCACTCTGGCTAGAATGGTTATTATCCAAAAGCATAAAATAATAAATCCTGGCAAAGATGCGGAAACACGGGCAAACTCCTCCACAATGTCGTGCAGACAGTGTGCAGAACAGTGCTACGTCAAATTTACTGCAGCTCTGCAGATAGTTCTCAAAACCAGGAATGAGGATGAATGGAGAAAGAAAATACGGCACATCTATACTGCAACATACTATCAAGGCATTCAAAAAAATAGTGGGACAAACTTGGAGATCACGGTGAAATCAGCCGGGCACAGGAAGACAAATATTGCACATCCCCATCCACTGGAGGAGGTTTTAAAAGGTTGTCTAGCTTCCTTTCTGCTGCTGTGATAAAATACTGACCAAAAGCATATTAGGAGAAGAAAGGGTTCATCTGGCTTACAGTTCCAGGTCAGTCACAACTGAGGGAGGTCGGGGCAGGAACTGAAGGCCCAAACTCGACGCAGAAGCCACAGATGGATGGTGCTAGGTGACCCACTCTCTGGCGCACTCACAGGCACAGGCTCACCTAGTTGTCCTATACAGCTCAGGACCACTTGCTCAAGGCATGGTGAGAAATGATCAATAAAAGCTCAGAGAGAGAAATTGGGGTTTGACCTGAAGACCTGAAAAGCAAAGCAGCCAGCCATGGCTCCTACCCCAACTTCAATCCAAAATGGCGATCCTGCCTCCGGTAATCTCAGAAAGAGACTGTGTCTGTGAGCTGTCTCCTCTTGTCTTTTTTTTTTTTTTCTTTTTTTTTTTTTTTGGTTTTTTTCGAGACAGGGTTTCTCTGCAGCTTTTCTTTTTAGAGCCTGTCCTGGAACTAGCTCTTGTAGACCAGGCTGGCCTCGAACTCACAGAGATCCGCCTGCCTCTGCCTCCCGAGTGCTGGGATTAAAGGCGTGCGCCACCGTCGCCCGGCTTCTCCTCTTGTCTTATATTCCTCCCTAGGCCTGGGATTAAAGGTGTGCACTGCCCAGTTTCTATGGCAACTAGTGTGGCTACTGAGATTAAAGATGTGTGTCACCACTGCCTGATCTGTAAGGCTGACCAGTGAGGCTGTTTTACTCTCTGATCTTCAGGCAAGCTTTATTTATTAAAACACAAATGAAATGCCCTACAGAATGGGCTGGGCTCTCCTACATGCTCTAGTAACTAAATGATCCCACGCAGAAATGTTCACACGCCCACCAGATCTAAGCAGTTCTCATCTGAGCCTTCTCTCAGGTGACTAATCGAGTTGACAAAGGTAGCCACGAAATAAGCAGATCTCAAACAAAACAGTGAAATAGTGATCACCGGATGCAAGAAAGGACAGCGGGAACAGAGGGAAGAGAGGTTAGGCAACGGGTACCAAAATACAGCTAGCTGGGAGGAATCCATACTGCTATTCCGTAACATACAGGCTTAAGCCCTTACCAGATGAAAATAGTCAAAGGGTTCCCAACACAAAAACATGACACACTTCTGACATAAAACACTTGTCATTCTGATATTATCATTACTTATTATATATTTATGCTAAATTACTCTACTGAAACATTTTCAACTTCCAAAGGTTCCCAATATACACAAATGATACATATTTTGAAATGGTAATGCTAACTACCCTGATTTTACTGTTACATATTATATACATACACTGAAGACCATAAATTTGTTTAGATACTTTATGTGTCGATTACATTTTCCTAAAAAGCACACATAAAAAGAGATTTTTCTAAAGCCAGTATGGACTCCTTGAGCATTATCTTAAATTAACACACCACATTTAAATAATATGTCATATTAAGGCTAAGAGTGCACTAACACGCTAATAACATCTGAGAGCACTTCACCAAAGGCAATGCAATGGTTTGCTCCTGAGCAGAGCTAATGCTAATAGTCAAATTCACTACAAATGGTGTTAATTACACAGCAGAACTACAAAGAAAAATGACTAATTAGTTCTCTATTAAAACTTGAAAAGACACATCAGATTGAACTAACGCTCTTCCTCATGTCAGGTTTGCATATTTTCTTCCAATTATTTGTCCAACAGAATAATTAGCCCATGATTTCTTAAATAATAATTTATTACCATTGACACTTGAGGTTCTAGAACTGTAAACCTAGAGATCATCTTCTCATTCATCTCTATCCAGAAGTGGTAAACAGTGTAACCAACCTAGTCTATGTGCTCAGGCTACTTTGAGACTAGGACCACGTGCACCCTCAGTGAAGAGGACCTGTGGCTGCACAGAAGCAAAATCAACCTGACTGTACTTGACACCCACACCAGGGAAGCCATAGGGCACCCATGGCAGCTGGCAACCACCATGGTGGCTCAGGAAAAGAACAATGCTCACCACTGTCACAGAGCCCAAGTCGTCTGTACCTGCAGCTTTTCTTAGCATCTAAAGAGCTGACCACACCAAGGGATTCCCTGGGATGACGCTGTTCATGCCTCACTCTTTGCTAACATGGAGAGCAAACCAAGGAAGAAGAGAAGGGGATAAAGGGAGGCGAAACACAAGACAAATGTTGTCACTTCGACTAACAGCTATGTTACTAACACACTGAATGAGATCCCTTGGTCCTGCTCAGGAGGAAATCATGAGTACTCCCTTGTACTGCAAAGGATTATGGGTTGGATTGACAGATTCAAAAGATCACGGCTTCCATTCATAAAAACTAGAAGTGCATAAATGGAGACCTTAGAAGCTAAGGACAGCGCACTGGGTAAGGGACTCAGAGGCATGGAGCCCTGGACTCCAAGTGCTGCCAAACTGAAACAAGCTGGCTACTGACGCCCTTGGCTCTAAGCAACATCTGTGACAGCAGCAGCTGGCAGCAGCTCAGCACCAGCTAGGTATGACAGCTCTTGAGCCTAGGGTATCAGGACGCCAGGAGTCTTCACATTGACTTGAACTTAGTGACCAGCCTAATAACGAAAGAGCCAGGAACAGAGGAAGTTGGACATGCAAATGAAGGGTTGTACTTGTACCAATCGAACAGCTTCTTTCCAAGTTCATGAAGTGATGTTCCCACTCCCATCTTGAACGAGAGCAGCAGCCGAGTCATCTAAAGTTCACCAAGGCTTGGCTCAGGCTCCTGTCTTCTCAAGCCAGTGCAGGGTGTCTGGAGTGGTTGTGACCGAAGAAAGATCTCCTGAAGAGGAGTCCTTCTAGGTGGAGCATTCGCAGAGTGAGCACTACATGCCCCAAACAGCCTCACTTAGACAAGCATAGTCCAGCCAAACACCAGAAGAGGGTTGGCTTGACTGACAGCTCCCTGCTCTAGGCTTCCGGTAAAAGAGAGGGGTTTATCGGCCATCATTTAAAGGTCGGGGCTTCCTGCTCTCACTGCAAAGCTACAGATATTCATGGAAAAGACTATATAGTGCTTACGATAAAGCTTGACAAAGTCATAAAACTAACATTCATACCATATTTAATAATTCTTCATAGCGCCAACCCTCTACAACAGTTTCCCTATGAAGATGAGTCTATCTGCCCAATTACACAGCTATGTCTACTGTAGATCTTTACAAACTTATATGTTCCCAAACTACCCTATATCAACTAGACAAACTTATGTGTTAGCTGTTTCTCAAAACAAAGACTTCTTCCGGTCTGCTTCATGTAATAAACACAGAAAAGCAAAATTGTCATTAAAAGTAGTATGTGGAGGTAACTCAGTGGCTAAGGGTGTACCTACCATGAGTGAGGCCCTAGGCCTAGAAGGTTCTCAACCCTCCTAATGCTATGGCCCTTCAATGCAGTTCCTCATACTGCGATGACCCCCAACCATAATACCATTTTCATTGCTACTTCATAATTGAGCATTTTCTCAGTTCCTAAGACCATGGAAAATAATTTGTTTTCAGATGGTTGTGGCCCACAGGCTGAGTGCCAGGACTGAACCTCTGGGGAGAGGAGACAATGGAAGGAGAGGGATAGGAAGAGGGACGGAGGGAAGCTCAGCTGGCGAATGATAGGTTTGAAGACAGTCACGAGTAATCACTTACTGGACTCCAGATCGTAGAATGAGTAAAGCCTCTCTGACTCCGAGGGCTTCTCGTCCATCTGGGAAGGAGAAGGAGAAGACAAAGGTGACTGTTCCAATATATAAATATTTGACCACACTTGGATAGCTAAATGAAATATTTTGTTTGTTTTCAGACATGATACACCACTACAATCACTATGTAGCTCTGGCTGTCCTGGAAATTAGTCTGTAGACCGATGTAGCTCGAACGCACAGCAATCCACCTGCCTCAGCCTCCTGAGTATTGGGATTAAAGGTGTGTATTACCATACCCAGCTTCAATGACATTTTTTAAATATTATTTTCTATATATCATTTTCGTAACTCTTAAAAAACATTTATTTATTCATGCACTCAGTGTGTGTGTGTGTGTGTGTGTGTGTGTATGTCTCAGAGGGCAATTTAAGGAGCCAGTTCTCTCCTTCCATCACATGGATACGGGTCTGACCAGCAATTGCTTTTATCAAATTAAATCTAGGCTTCTCTCATGGGTTGTGTACTCACAAGTTTGACGACGACTCTCCCCAGAAGTCTCACGGAGTCAGGGGGATATCTGGGCTTGCAGCTTTTAAGACATCTGCATTCCCGCTTGTGGTCCGGCCAAGCTTTTTTCTAGAAAACAAGAGCAGGAAAAGACATCGAAGACGAAAGTTAGCTTTCACTTAAGCCAATTCTGAACAACGAAAATCATTAACCTTAATTTAATTTCAACAGCCTAAATATAACTGTAAAATACAAAATTCATTATGTAATACGGCATATGATCCAGAATTTAGTCTTTGTCAAGTGGGTACCAGATTAAGGCACCAATACCTCAGTTTCACCTTGTCCTTTCATTTGCCCTCTGGTTATTACCAAGCTGGGAGGCTCCATAGGAACCAGTGGGTCTTTCTTAATGCTTGAACTTAATATCTAGCCATATACAAGTCAGATTTTTCAATGAAAATGTCACTCAGACAGTGGTGGTGCACGCCTAAACAGGTGGATCTCTGTAAGTTGAAGGCCAGCCTGGTCTACAGAGTGAGTTCCGGAAAAGCCAAGGCTATACAAAGAAACCCTGTCTCAAAACACCAAAACCAAGGCCGGGCGGTGGTGGCGCACGCCTTTAATCCCAGCACTCGGGAAGCAGAGGCAGGCGGATCTCTGTGAGTTCAAGACCAGCCTGGTCTACAAGAGCTAGTTCCAGGACAGGCTCTAAAGCTGCAGAGAAACCCTGTCTCGAAAAAGCAAAAAAAAAAAAAAAAAAAAAACGCCAAAACCAAGACCCCCCCCCCAAAAAAAGAACAGACTCACAAATAAAAATATTACTTAGAGCTAGAAAATAAAACATGTGGCTAGGGAAATCAAAACAGGAAAACTAACATTCTGAGTTTCCACCTTGCTGTAAAAAAGCCAGGAATACCAGGAGAGCTAACAGACACAAAACTATGAAGACTGTAGCTCTCACAGGAAAGGCGCTAACCCGTAATATGCAGTCTGCTAAAGACTGTACAAGGTCATACTTCTGTCCTGGCTTAATTAACAGAGCCTTTGCATTTGAAAAAGCATGTAGCTGGGAAGATAACTTTCCTGATCAGCACACTCGTGAGACTAACTACATGATGAAGTTGGAGAGGGCAGAGGGCTGGTCACCAATCTAGACATGAGTGTGAGCAGCTGGTCTCATATCTAGACATGAGTGTGAGCAGCGGGCTGGTCTCATATCTAGATGTGAGTGGACTGGAGGGAAGGATACAATCCCTGAGGAGAGGGTAACGGCTAGAGCAAGTCTTGTATGTTCTATTGCCGACAAGCTTGATGCCCCATATATTCTTACTTCATAAAAATTATACACCTGACTCATATTTCTGTTCAAGTGAGCCTTCCTTTGTCCGCCTGGCCAGCCCCTAATAACCTAGGCTTGGGAAACACTGTTTACAAGTCTGTCATTTCTGCCATGAACTCCACGCAGAGCTGCTCACAGTGATTATCATGGTCCTGCTTAGTGCTCTTTGTAACCCGGCCTTCCGCTGTCTATACCTCGCTCGCATCTGAGCTGGTTCCATGTAGTGAAGTATGGGAAGAGCTGGGCACAGAGCTCAGCAATAGAGCGCGCGAAGCCGTGGTTCAAGGGCTAGTGCCACCAAAAAAAGATAAGGAGGAGGAAAAAAGAAGAAAACGAGATGATGTGCCTGTAATTCCTCAGGAGGCTGAGGAAGAAGGATTAGGAGTTCAAGGTCATCCTCAACTACATAATGAGTTCAAGTCAACTTGCGCTGCATGAAACCCTATCTTTTGAAAAAGAAAAATGAAAGTTGTAAAAGAAATAAGTTGTGACAGCAGAAACATAGAATGTTAAAAATCGCTGGTGTAATTGAGGCAAGTGCTTCCACTTAGCATTCTAGAATGTGCTAAACACATGCCTAAACAATTAACAAAAGAGAGTGCATTTCATTTCCTCAGTAATCCAGACACTAGAAAGCATACTAATATTAGAGAGAGAAAGCAAGGCTCATGACCTGGAATTTAAAAAAAAAATTCCCAAACATAAACAAGGATAGTAAACCCCTTGGCACATGCAGCATGAACACTAAGTGACTGCCATGTTTGTACATTTATTTAAGTTGCTTTATAAGCAAGGCAGAAACAGGGCATAATGACTTCCATAATTCTCATCTGGTAGAAAGGAAGACATATGCTGCTAAATATTAAATCACAGGAGTCTATTCCAAGAAGGCTGATCATCAGACTGGACTCTGTCTTGCACAGTGCTTACATTTACAACTCAAATGATCTTGCGGGCAGCTACCTAACACCAGTACTTACCTGAAGCCATGATATTAAAATCTGACTCAGTAGAACCAACAAGCCAGTTGTGCAGGAAGGAGTACTGAACTGGCAACTGTTAATCACCAAGGTGCACAAGGTATTCAAAAAGTTCACCGTTTTGCTGTCAAATTAGTTTGAAAAGCACAAGACTATACATAACCTGTTTAGCAAAATATATTCCCCTACTAAAAATTCTAATGCATCAAAGAAGCATCAACAAATAATGCAACACAGCATCCCATGGCTGTCATTGCCATCCTTGGGGATGTGGGTTGCTATACACTGCCTAAGATGTGCTAAGATGCTTACTTCCAACTGGTCTTGGAATGAAAGTAGGTTAAGCAGACCAATGCAGAGTTCTTCATTCTGACGAGAAACTACAATGCTGTTATCTTTAAACATTGAGTTACTCTGCTACTGGTGTGGGAAGTCCTTCTGCATATGTGTTCTTTTTATTGGTTAATGAATAAAGATGCTGTTCTGGCCAGTGGCTTAGCAGAATATAGCTAGGTGGGGAAAACTAAACTGAATGCTGGGAGAAAGAAGGCAGAGTCAGAGAGACACCATGTAACCACCAGAGGAGAAAGACGTGAGCTGGAACCTTGCCGATAGGCCACGTAATAATACATGTAAGAGCTAACTAGAAATATGCTTAAGTGATTGGCCAATCAATAATGTAGTTTTTGGGAGTCTGAGAAGCCAGGAACAAACAAGCGGCCTTACTACATACAACATGGTAAACTAATAGATTAGCACCTAGCCCACTCGTCATCAGAGAGGCTTCATCCAGCACCTGATGGCAGAGACCCACAGCCAAACATTAGGCAGAGCTCAGGGTACCCTGCTGAAGAGAGGGAGGTGTCAGAGGGGTCAAGAAAACCACAAGAGCACAGCCCACAGAATCAACTAAATGGGGCTCATAGGGGCTCACAGAGATTGGAGCTACAACCACGGAGCCTGCATGAGTCTTCACCAGGTCCTGTGCATATATGTCATAGCTGTGTATCTCAGTGTTCATGTGTGACTAGTGGGAGTGGAGGGTGTCTCTGATTCTTTTCCCTGCACTTAGGACCCCTTTCCTCCCACTGGGTTACCTCGTCCAGTCTTGATATGAGGATTTGTGTCTACTCTTACTGTATCTTGTTATGCTGTGGTTGATTGATATCCCTGCTCTTTTCTGACGGGAAACAGAGGAGTGGATCTGGGAGACTTGGAGGGGAGAACTGAGAAGAGGAGAGAGAGGGCAAACTGCAGTCGGGACGCATAGAGAGAGAAGAATTTTTTAAAAATTTAATTAAAACTGAAGGGAGAACCACGATTGAGCTGAAAGAGTTTTCTTTGGTTATAAAAGTCTAGAAGTTTAAAAGATGCCCTCAGGGACAGACTGCGTGGGCAGAAAGGGACCACACAGTGTCAATGGGCCAAGAGATTGTACCTTTGCCTGAGCCAAGTGAGCCACTGAACAAGAGTATTCGACAAGGTATGGCAGAGACCATACAGGGCAGACGATTGTAAAAGTAGGTTTTAATCAATCCATTATCCTCCTCTGAAAACCTCTTGATGTGATCAGCTAGGCAACCTGGCAGCCGAAATACACTTCAGAAAGTGAATCAATTACTGGTTCGGCAGCTAATTTCGAGAATTCTTGTCAAAAGAAACTTCTGGTCTTTAATATAATTAATATTGATCTGTCTAAATAATAAATAGATACTGGGAGAAAATGTTCTTTCATTCTATTCTGGATCATTCCATGCAACGTGTTTATCTTTCCATTGGTTTTAGTGAATTAAAAAAGTTCTTTTCTTTTCTTTTTTTTTTTTTTTTTTTTTTTTTTGCCATTCAAAAGTCAAATCAGACCATTTAGTCATGAATATAGAACGTGATCAAACTACTTGAAATTGCTTCATTTCTGAGGAAAGCATCAGTCTATTCCATTCCTTCTAACCATGATGATAAAAACCAGGTTTTGAAAACATTCCCTAGGCCCTGCTGCTTGCACTCTTTCCAGAGGCTTTAAGTCCAAGCCCCCAGAGAGACTGTTAAAGGCTCCCTGTGAACTGACACACACTGGCACCTCACTCAGCAAACGCCTTGGTCGGGACCTCAGTGGCACACTAGACTTAACTGTCCACCGGTTTCTTGAATGATAACCATTCTTTCTATTTTCTTCTCCTACTGCCAACCAGGAACACGAAGAATGTTAACTCACAACGCTGGCTGTGATGTTTTTCTGTCTCACAGATGAAAATTAGCAATGATGTACAATAAGCAGAAACTGGCATGTGATAAAGGAAAATCAAACATTGCATTAAGAGACAAAGACAACAGGAAATTCGAGTTTCAGATGAGAAAAGGAAAGTCTGTGATAGAATCCCATGTGTCCAGAGTATTTGCGACTCAGAAAAACAACTTCAGAAACTACACTTCTCCGTGACTCTTGCGGTATTTATAATTGTTCAGACTACAAGTTAATTTTAAGAGGAGTTTCCAAAGAGAACAATACCAATATTGAAGGTTGCCCTGGAAATCCGTGCTGCTATTTTTGTTTGTCTCGATGTTGCGGTGCATGATGGAGACTTAATTAACAGGAAATGAGATTCCAGACTGCCCACAGAGGACATTTCCACAAGAGAAAAACTGATCCCAAAAGCAACACAAGTTTCACATATCCTTCAAGGTCTGCTGTGAAGGTAAAAACCTGTTTCTAATCGGCCAGGTCAAGAACCGAACCACGGTTGACTTGTTTTTACAGTTCTAACAGTGCTAACTTTGTTGTTGTTGTCGAGTTAAGGGAAGACTTTGAGAACCTGACTAAAGTTTGTCAATATTCATAACGCTGGGTCAGCTAAAGTCACAGCACTAACTATATCAAGTTCCCAACCCAGCAGACCTCCCACCCTGTGTCTGCTCCTTCTCATAGTGATTCTGTGGGTTTGCATAATTATGACATCCAGTCTAGTCATGCCTAACTATTTACATAGAAGGAAACGTTATTTTGTTAGTCTTTATTTTATTTCTCCTTATAAATATACAAATTTGAGCCAGGAGTGGGGGCGCACGCCTTTAATCCAAACACTTTGGAGGCAGAAGCAGGCAGATCTCTGAGTTCAAGGACAGCTTGGTCTACAGAAAGAGTTCGAGGACAGCCAGAGCTACACAGAGAAACAATCTCTTAAAAAAGAAGAAGAGGAGGAAGAGAAGGAGGAGGAAGAGGAGGAGGAGGAAGAGTAGGAGAAAGAGGAGGAGGAAGAGGAGGAAGAGGGAGAGGAAAAGGAGGAGGAGGGGGAGGAGAAGGAGGGGGTGGAGAAGGAGGGGGAGGGAGGGGAGGAGGGGGCGGGGGGGGGGGGCAGGAGGAGGGGGAGGAAGAGGAGGAAGGGGAGGGGGAGGAGGAGGGGGAGGAGGAGGGGGAGGAGGAGGGGGGGGAAGGAGAGGGGGAGGGAGGGGAGGAGGAGGGGGAGGAGGAGGAGGGGGAGGAGGGAGAGGAGGAGGGAGAGGAAGAGGAAGACGAAGAAGAAGAACAAGAAGAAGAAGAAGAAGAAGAAGAAGAAGAAGAAGAGGAAGAAGAAGAAGAAGAAGAAGAAGAAGAAGAAG